>NC_143195.1:8522500-8880000 GCF_051530095.1 Phoenix dactylifera | reverse complement strand
TTTACAACGGTTTTATTTCTATCCCATATTTCTCCTGTACTTATATAATGTATTGAGATCTCATTATTTTCAGATATATCTTCCTCTTCAGGGGATAACTCTTCAGGAGGTTCCTCTTCAGGAGGTTGTATTTCTAGAGATTTTAAAATGGGAGTTATGGTCTCTTCAGGGGCACCAAATTTTATGGTCTGTTTTATGGGTATGGCCTCTTCAGGAGCGTCAGTTTCTTTTCTTTGTACTTTTTTCTTCCGAGGATTCTTATTTTTCGATCCAATAGGTCTTCCACGCTTCAGGCGTGCCTCAGACTCATTTGCTGCTTTATTAGCAAGTTGTCCTTCAGGGATCTCAATTCTTGGTGGAGCATTACCAGCAGGAATATGAGATTTTACTACACTTTTGGTGTCAGTAAATACATCCGGTAATTGATTTACAATATTTTGCAAGTGTATAATCTTCTAAACTTCCAGTTCACATTGATTTGTACGAGGATCAAATTGAGATAAGGGCAAATTATTCCAAGTGATTTCACGTCGTGCTTCAAGCATCGATTTTTCTCCCCCTAATGATGGGAAGACTATTTCATCAAAATGACAATCCTCAAAACGTGCCTTAAACAAATCTCCTGTAAGGGGCTCAACATATCTAATAATAGATGGAGAATCAAAACCAACATATATACCAAGTCTACATTGAGGACCCATCTTAGTGCGTTGTGGGGGTGCAATTGGAACATATACAGCACAACCAAAAGTGCGAAGATGAGCAATATTTGGTGGTTGACCAAATGCAAGTTGCAAGGGAGAATATTTATGATAAGCAGATGGTCTAACTCGAACTAATGATGCTGCATGCAATATAGCATGTCCCCAAGCAGAAACAAGTAATTTTGATTTCATAAGCAAAGGTCTAGCAATCAACTGAAGTCTTTTGATAAATGATTCAGCTAAACCATTTTGAGTATGTGTATGAGCAACAGGACGTTCAATATCAATTCCAATTGACATGCAATAGCTATTGAAAGCTTGAGATGTAAATTCACCTGCATTATCCAATCGAATTGTCTTAATTGGATAATCAGGGAATTGGGCTCTCAATCTGATTATTTGAGCAAGAAGTCTAACAAATGCAACATTTCTAGTAAAAAGAAGACAAATATGTGACCATCTAGTTGATGCATCAATCAAAACCATGAAATATCTAAATGGTCCACATGATGGATGTATAGGCCCACAAATATCTCCATGAATACTTGATAAGTGCTAAATAATACATAAATTAATATCTTATTCATAGCACTTATCATTATTTTAATTTATATATTTAGTGAATTTAACATAAGAAAATGTGTTCCCCTTCATCATGGCATTATTAAAAATAATTCAAGTTTGCTTGATTTTATTGGTCCATTCTAATATGTGCAGATCGAGTCGAACTAACTGAGATGATGTCTGAACTAATTTGTGCAGGTCGCGTTTGCAGCTGAACCCATGTCCACGTCACCTTTTAAGTACTTAGAAATTAAGCATACGGCCTTCCGATGTCCACGTCATCTTCCCCATGTGCACCAAGCTTTCTAACTTAGCAAAATAAAAGCCTTTCCCATTTTCTCCCCGTGTCCAAGTCTAAACCCCTCTTAATCCCAGCCTACCCACGGATGAGGTCACACATCACCGAATCCAAATTTTTCCCAGCATTTCTTACCTTCCGCGATGCACCTCACGCATTCTTCATCAACATCCAAACTCCTCCACGACCTTCCTAGTTGACGAATCCCACAAACCGAATCCAAGAACAAAGTTCCCCTTCTTACACAGAATTTCCCAATGTCCAAGCTGCTTCCCTGCTTCAAGATCAGTTCAAATCCTCCCCATTCTTAGCGATTTATCCTCATCTTCTCTCAACTGTGTTCATCTTCCCATCGACCTACGCTCCCATGTCATCCCTGTTCCCAACTTCATCCCAGAGCCTCCGAGATCCAGCTCCAACCGCTCCCGCATCCGAATCTCCCGCGGCCAACAAATCCCAGCTCATTCTTTCCAAAGCTTCCACGGATCACATCCATCCAAATCCCCTGCATCCCAGCCCGCGGTTCATCTTCATCTCCCCATTCCGTGGATCACGCCCCAGCTCATCTTCCCCGCGTCCGTGATTCATTCTTCCCCTGTTCCAGTTTGCAACCTTATCCCAAGGAACAGAGCCTGATAAATCCAACGAGTCCCAACTTCCTCCCATCTTCTCCATGATCCCCTTCCTCCGAGATCCTCTCAAACCAATCCAGCCGCTTGCATCCTTATCCCTTCTTCAAATCCCAACATCCAAGCTCATCCCCTGCTCTTAGCTCGCTCCCAGCCATATCATCCCTCCGAAATCCTCTCAAACATCCGCATCTCCTCCGCATTTGAAGCAGCAGCAGCTTTCCGGATCAGCTCCATCCAGCAGCGTCGAACTCCCCTGCTTCAGAACAGAGCCGTAACCCCATCTGGATTCATCCCAGCATTCCGGATTCATCCCATCCGCTTCCTCTGTGATCCATTCGCATCCCAGCTGCCAGCCGCCAGCCGCGTCCAAGATCTTCTCCATGTCCTCGTCATCCCCTGCAGCCAAGGATCAAGCCGACTTCAACTCCCGGATAAGCTCCAGTCCCAACAACCTCCTGTGTCTTTTCCGTGATTCATCGTCATCTCCTCTCAACCGGGAATGGAGAGAGAGGTGGGAAGCCTATAAAAGGGGTCAGGCGTGAGCAGAGGGGGTATTCCTCCTCTTCCCCACCAGGGGAGGGGACTGCTCCCTTTCTTCCTTCTTCTCCCACCGAGCTCTTCACAAGGGAGTTCCCACAAAAGAATAAAAAAAAAAGAGAGGGAGAGAATACTTTGTGCTATTTTGGGAATAGAGGGAGTGGAACGAAAGCGGAAGATTTTCATATCAAGATGGGAGCCTGCTGCTGTGCTGCTGCTACCGTCCACCACTGCATGGAAGCCTAAGCTCCTCACTAGGGCTGGATGCAGCCCTAACAAAGGGACATGGGTTTTATATTTTATTTTATATTCTTGGGGTTGTATGAACTTATTGTTTTTAATGGATATCTTCTTTTGAATCATATTTAATTTCTGTGATTTTAAGTATGATGTTCGTACAACTGTTCTTCATGATCACTAAGTAAATATAAGATAGTCCATGCTTAGGGAAGATGCGATGTGCTGCCACCTTAGATTAGGGTAGACATTTCATGCCTACTGAAGATGGATTATGCCCAAATTATTTTTGTGAATTTTTATTTAAATGCTTATTAGGCTTGTAGCCAATTTGCATGTTAATCCAAGAACGAAATAAAATATAAATAACCCTTGTTCCGATGTTAGTGGTGAATTTCTTGCCCTAGGTTCTCTTAAATTGATATCCCTTTAATTGCATTTTCTTTTATTAAATTGCTTAGTTTAATAGTCTTCACAAATTCATCATTTTAAATATTTTTTTTAAGAAAACAACTATACCCCAATCCTTGTGGATCGATACCCGTAATCACTATCCTACTAGATATGTGCTATTGCGTGGTCTTTAAAGTTGACTATCAATTTTTGGCGCCGTTGTCGGGGATTGCTAGCATAGTTGTTTTTCTTTTCATAAAAAAAATATCAAAAATATATATATATATAAATATTTAAAATAAAATAAAAATATTTTTTATTTTATTTTTGTTACTTTCCTTATCTCCTTCTTCTCTCTTACTAATTTTTGATTTTGGTATTATTTAATCAGGAATCGAAGAAGACATCTGGGACGATCAAAAAGGAAATTGCTGGAAAAGGAATGTTGTAGAGGTTTGCCTAAAAAAAAATTAAAAAAAATTTGCTGGGGAAATTCTCTTTGGTAACCTCTAAACCTTTCTTATTTAAATTGATTCCCAGTTTGCCTGAAATTTTGTGGTGATTGTTTGATTTTAATTTCAGCGAAAGTGTGAATGCATGGTTGATACACATACACCAATTAATCCGCACATAGTAAGGGCAATCACCCCAACAAGATAAGAACTGGATTTCATCACCAGATTCTTGCCCAAATTAGGTGAATCAATTCTCACATAGTTACCACTTTAATTAAAATCAATTAGACGTTGGCCCCTAGGGACATTCGAGCTCAGTAGGACGAAGATCACCGAAAGTTGCACCAATTTCGCTCTGTGGCTCAGTTGATGTCTAGGCAAGCTTTGTCCCTTTAAGGGAGACAGTTCATCTGTTCAAGGCAAGTGGTTTTTAAGTGGGACCTTTGCAACGCATCGTGACCCCCCCACTTACCTGGGAGCTTACCTGGTCAACTCAGTCATTAGACCGGATTGGAGGCTTAGGTGCCCTCTTCAAACCAGTTAGGAGCTGTCTAGTGATTTTAGGGCAAACATAAGGAATTGTTGTGTTTTTCTTTTAATGCATGCTTGGCCCATTTTGACTTTGATATAGACAAGGCCATAGAAGCAATCAACTTTTTACCTGATAATCAGTCTCCCATAAATTTTCTTTCTTGGAGAACTCGGCATGAACCCGGTATGATTTGATAAGGATGCGCTGTGTCTGGCTGAAGACGTTAAACTTAGCGCTTGTTGGAAGGCAACCCAATTCTCATATGTTATTTTTGCACATTTATTTATCGTATTTTTCAGGAGTCCTCATATTACTGATGCAATTAAGGTAAAATGCTTCTATCCTCCATATGCATCATATTTTCGTCCAAAATAAAAATAATAAAAAACAATAAAAAAAATTAATAATATAATATTATGAAAAAAAAACATTGAGGACAATGTCTGGTCTAGGTTGGGGGTATAGAAGATTCGAATTTTTTACGAAATTTTTAGCATTTTCGCATTTTTGAATAAGTATCTTAAAAAAAAAAAACCTAATTTCTATGCTTTAGTACTGAAATAAACACACAAAGTATATAAAATCTAAGAAGCCCAATGATTAGTCAGAAGTAAGACAATTTGAGTTCTTTTTATTAAAAGTTCTTTTAGTAAGTTGTAAGATAATTTTTACTTTGAAATTTCACAACACGTATGGCCTGCACTTCTAAGGGTTAGGTTCAACATTATGTTGTTAAGTCTGGTAGCAACCTTGAGTCCTGATGAATCATTCCTATCTAATTCACTATTATCCTATGTAAAAAAAAAAAAAGAAAAAAAGAAGAAGAAGTGAATTTAGTCAAGTACATCGAAAAGGGCTACCTATGGTCAAAGGTCAGCGGGCTTGTATGAGGAACCCGAGCATAGGTCCGTAGGGAAGTCTTGATGCCCAACACCTTACGCCATCTGGTGTGGGAGTGTTGACTGAATGCTCGCTACACGGAGGAATCATTACAAGAGTAAAAGTGCGTAATTTATTTATAAATTAAAAAAAAAGAAAAAAAAAGAGAACAAGAGAAAATAATATTGACCTTGAAAAAGACGATAGTGTGAAAGCCGTCGTTGTAAAAATCCGAGTAAACTGGAATATTACAGATAAAGCCCATGAGGTATTAAAGTAAACATCCACAACTCTCGAAATTCTGAAAGATAGGATGATTTTGAATCAGCGAATAGGTCTTATCTGACCAATTCTTGGAAATTACTAGCTTTAGCAGTATTTTGGAAAATCTAACGTCTTAGCTTGTGTATGGTCCAGATTTTACCGAGCACCCAAGTATAAATAAATCTTACAACTCTCTAACAGAAACTTAATAACTTCAACTTAAGTTACATACTGACCTAAGATTTGGGCTGACTTAGTAATTAAAACTTTGTGTGCTTTTGAAATTCTTGGCACTTATGCATTTGAAATTAGATTTTATAAATCAATAAAATAAATTCTTTCGACAATAGTTTGTGGGTATCTGAGCCGGAAACCCTCACGAGACAAAACTCGCCCACTAGGGCCACCTAGGGGTTTAAAGCCTTATTGCATACGGTAAATGCAATCGCGATTCCTGCGAAAGTGAGTTTTTTATTTTATTTGCTTGAGGATTAGCAAAATGTAGGTTGGGGGGTGTGATAAGTGCTAAATAATACATAAATTAATATCTTATTCATAGCACTTATCATTATTTTAATTTATATATTTAGTGAATTTAACATAAGAAAATGTGTTTCCCTTCATCATGGCATTATTAAAAATAATTCAAGTTTGCTTGATTTTATTGGTCAATTCTAATATGTGCAGATCGAGTCGAACTAACTGAGATGATGTCTGAACTAATTTGTGCAGGTCGCGTTTGCAGCTGAACCCATGTCCACGTCACCTTTTAAGTACTTAGAAATTAAGCATACGGCCTTCCGATGTCCACGTCATCTTCCCCATGTGCACCAAGCTTTCTAACTTAGCAAAATAAAAGCCTTTCCCATTTTCTCCCCGTGTCCAAGTCTAAACCCTCTTAATCCCAGCCTACCCACGGATGAGGTCACACATCACCGAATCCAAATTTTTCCCAGCATTTCTTACCTTCCGCGATGCACCTCACGCATTCTTCATCAACATCCAAACTCCTCCACGACCTTCCCAGTTGACGAATCCCACAAACCGAATCCAAGAACAAAGCTCCCCTTCTTACACAGAATTTCCCAACGTCCACGCTGCTTCCCTGCTTCAAGATCAGTTCAAATCCTCCCCATTCTTAGCGATTTATCCTCATCTTCTCTCAACTGTGTTCATCTTCCCATCGACCTACGCTCCCATGTCATCCCTGTTCCCAACTTCATCCCAGAGCCTCCGAGATCCAGCTCCAACCGCTCCCGCGTCCGAATCTCCCGCGGCCAACAAATCCCAGCTCATTCTTTCCAAAGCTTCCACGGATCACATCCATCCAAATCCCCTGCATCCCAGCCCGCGGTTCATCTTCATCTCCCCATTCCGTGGATCACGCCCCAGCTCATCTTCCCCGCGTCCGTGATTCATTCTTCCCCTGTTCCAGTTTGCAACCTTATCCCAAAGAACAGAGCCTGATAAATCCAACGAGTCCCAACTTCCTCCCATCTTCTCCGTGATCCCCTTCCTCCGAGATCCTCTCAAACCAATCCAGCCGCTTGCATCCTTATCCCTTCTTCAAATCCCAACATCCAAGCTCATCCCCTGCTCTTAGCTCGCTCCCAGCCATATCATCCCTCCGAAATCCTCTCAAACATCCGCATCTCCTCCGCATTTGAAGCAGCAACAGCTTTCCGGATCAACTCCATCCAGCAGCGTCGAACTCCCCTGCTTCAGAATAGAGCCGTAACCCCATCTGGATTCATCCCAGCATTCCAGATTCATCCCATCCGCTTCCTCTGTGATCCATTCGCATCCCAGCTGCCAGCCGCGTCCAAGATCTTCTCCATGTCCTCGTCATCCCCTGCAGCCAAGGATCAAGCCGACTTCAACTCCCGGATAAGCTCCAGTCCCAACAACCTCCTGCGTCTTTTCCGTGATTCATCGTCATCTCCTCTCAACCGGGAATGGAGAGAGAGGTGGGAAGCCTATAAAAGGGGTCAGGCGTGAGCAGAGTGGGTATTCCTCCTCTTCCCCACCAGGGGAGGGGACTGCTCCCTTTCTTCCTTCTTCTCCCACCGAGCTCTTCACAAGGGAGTTCCCACAAAAGAATAAAAAAAAAAGAGAGGGAGAGAATACTTTGTGCTATTTTGGGAATAGAGGGAGTGGAACGTAAGTGGAAGATTTTCATATCAAGATGGGAGCCTGCTGCTGTGCTGCTGCTACCGTCCACCACTGCATGGAAGCCTAAGCTCCTCACTAGGGCTGGATGCAGCCCTAACAAAGGGACATGGGTTTTATATTTTATTTTATATTCTTGGGGTTGTATGAACTTATTGTTTTTAATGGATATCTTCTTTTAAATCATATTTAATTTCTGTGATTTTAAGTATGATGTTCGTACAACTGTTCTTCATGATCACTAAGTAAATATAAGATAGTTCATGCTTAGGGAAGATGCGATGTGCTGCCACCTTAGATTAGGGTAAACATTTCATGCCTACTGAAGATGGATTATGCCCAAATTACTTTTGTGAATTTTTATTTAAATGCTTATTAGGCTTGTAGCCAATTTGCATGTTAATCCAAGAACGAAATAAAATATAAATAACCCTTGTTCCGATGTTAGTGGTGAATTCCTTGCCCTAGGTTCTCTTAAACTGATATCCCTTTAATTGCATTTTCTTTTATTAAATTGCTTAGTTTAATAGTCTTCACAAATTCATCCTTTTAAATATTTTTTTTAAGCAAACAACTATACCCCAATCCCTGTGGATCGATACCCGTAATCACTATCCTACTAGATACGTGCTATTGCGTGGTCTTTAAAGTTGACTATCAATTTTTGATATCCCCGGCAACGGCGCCAAAAATTGATAGTGATTACGAGTATCGATCCACAGGGATTGGGGTATAGTTGTTTTCTTAAAAAAAATATTTAAAAGGATGAATTTGTGAAGACTATTAAACTAAGCAATTTAATAAAAGAAAATGCAATTAAAGGGATATCAGTTTAAGAGAACCTAGGGCAAGGAATTCACCACTAACATCGGAACAAGGGTTATTTATATTTTATTTCGTTCTTGGATTAACATGCAAATTGGCTACAAGCCTAATAAGCATTTAAATAAAAATTTACAAAAGTAATTTGGGCATAATCCATCTTCAGTAGGCATGAAATGTCTACCCTAATCTAAGGTGGCAGCACATCGCATCTTCCCTAAGCATGGACTATCTTATATTTACTTAGTGATCATGAAGAACAGTTGTACGAACATCATACTTAAAATCACAGAAATTAAATATGATTCAGAAGAAGATATCCATTAAAAACAATAAGTTCATACAACCCCAAGAATATAAAATAAAATATAAAACCCATGTCCCTTTGTTAGGGCTGCATCCAGCCCTAGTGAGGAGCTTAGGCTTCCATGCAGTGGTGGACGGTAGCAGCAGCATAGCAGCAGGCTCCCATCTTGATATGAAAATCTTCCGCTTTCGTTCCACTCCCTCTATTCCCAAAATAGCACAAAGTATTCTCTCCCTCTCTTTTTTTTTTATTCTTTTGTGGGAACTCCCTTGTGAAGAGCTCGGTGGGAGAAGAAGGAAGAAAGGGAGCAGTCCCCTCCCCTGGTGGGGAAGAGGAGGAATACCCCCTCTGCTCACGCCTGACCCCTTTTATAGGCTTCCCACCTCTCTCTCCATTCCCGGTTGAGAGGAGATGACGATGAATCACGGAAAAGACGCAGGAGGTTGTTGGGACTGGAGCTTATCCGGGAGTTGAAGTCGGCTTGATCCTTGGCTGCAGGGGATGACGAGGACATGGAGAAGATCTTGGACGCGGCTGGCGGCTGGCAGCTGGGATGCGAATGGATCACAGAGGAAGCGGATGGGATGAATCCGGAATGCTGGGATGAATCCAGCTGGGGTTACGGCTCTGTTCTGAAGCAGGGGAGTTCGACGCTGCTGGATGGAGCTGATCCGGAAAGCTGCTGCTGCTTCAAATGCGGAGGAGATGCGGATGTTTGAGAGGATTTCGGAGGGATGATATGGCTGGGAGCAAGCTAAGAGCAGGAGATGAGCTTGGATGTTGGGATTTGAAGAAGGGATAAGGATGCAAGCGGCTGGATTGGTTTGAGAGGATCTCGGAGGAAGGGGATCATGGAGAAGATGGGAGGAAGTTGGGACTCGTTGGATTTATCAGGCTCTGTTCCTTGGGATAAGGTTGCAAACTGGAACAGGGGAAGAATGAATCACGGACGCGGGGAAGATGAGCTGGGGCGTGATCCACGGAATGGGGAGATGAAGATGAACCGCGGGCTGGGATGCAGGGGATTTGGATGGATGTGATCCGTGGAAGCTTTGGAAAGAATGAGCTGGGATTTGTTGGCCGCGGGAGATTCGGACGCGGGAGTGGTTGGAGCTGGATCTCGGAGGCTCTGGGATGAAGTTGGGAACAGGGATGACATGGGAGCGTAGGTCGATGGGAAGATGAACACAGTTGAGAGAAGATGAGGATAAATCGCTAAGAATGGGGAGGATTTGAACTGATCTTGAAGCAGGGAAGCAGCATGGACGTTGGGAAATTCTGTGTAAGAAGGGGAGCTTTGTTCTTGGATTCGGTTTGTGGGATTCGTCAACTGGGAAGGTCGTGGAGGAGTTTGGATGTTGATGAAGAATGCGTGAGGTGCATCGCGGAAGGTAAGAAATGCTGGAAAAAATTTGGATTCGGTGATGTGTGACCTCATCCGTGGGTAGGCTGGGATTAAGAGGGGTTTAGACTTGGACACGGGGAGAAAATGGGAAAGGCTTTTATTTTGCTAAGTTAGAAAGCTTGGTGCACATGGGGAAGATGACGTGGACATCGGAAGGCCGTATGCTTAATTTCTAAGTACTTAAAAGGTGACGTGGACATGGGTTCAGCTGCAAACGCGACCTGTACAAATTAGTTCAGACATCATCTCAGTTAGTTCGACTCGATCTGCACATATTAGAATTGACCAATAAAATCAAGCAAACCTGAATTATTTTTAATAATGCCATGATGAAGGGGAACACATTTTCTTATGTTAAATTCACTAAATATATAAATTAAAATAATGATAAGTGCTATGAATAAGATATTAATTTATGTATTATTTAGCACTTATCAATTCTTTGTAAAAATGAAGGAGATTCAACAACAAGTTTTGAGGGGGATGGCCTAACAATCAATTTACCTTGAGAACAAGCAGAGCATGGATAATCACTTGGTAAAAGAATCTTCTGGTTCTTTAATGGATGCCCAAGTGAATTCTCAATAATCCTCCTCATCATTATAGAACCTGGATGTCCAAGGCGATCATGCCAAATCATAAAGATCTTTGGATCAGTGCACTTTTGGTGCATTACAATATTTGATTCAATCATTTTCATCGGTGTATAATACAACCCAGATGAGAAAGCAGGCAACTTTTCCAAAATGGGCTTCTGGCCCGAATTCATTTGAGTAATAAGAAGAAGTTCTTTGTTGCCTTCGTCGGTGGTTTCAATATGATAACCATTACGACGTATATCTTTAAAACTCAATAAATTTCTTCTAGACTTTGAAGAAAATAGGGCATTGTTAATACAAAATGTTGTGCCTTTTGGCAACATAATATATGCTTTTCCAGAACCTTCAATTAAATTTGATGAACCCGATATGGCATTGACATTGGCATTGCTTAATTTCAAGCATTGAAAATACTTTTCATTTGTAAGAATTGTGTGAGTTGTAGCACTGTCTACCAGACAAACATCATCACCATTCAATTCATCAGTAAGATCCATGTCTCTACAAATATGCAAAACATATGTAAAATTTTATTACTTAAAACATAACATAAAGTCTTACAACATGATAAAGAAAAATGCACTAATTAAAGGAAACACTTCCATCACCAATCAAATGATCAATTCTACCACTAGGATCTTCAAAGAAATCATAAACATCAAGATGAGTAATATCAACCCCATCAGAGGTTTTGAAATGTGTTGATGGTTCAGCAAAATTTGTTTCAATTTCCTTTTCTTTTTCTTTCAAAGAGGCTTGGTAGAGGTCTGCCAAATGCTTAGGCGTACGACAAATACGCGACCAATGTCCATTCATACCACATCTATAACACACATCTTCAAATTTCTTTTTACTCTGAGAGCCTTCTCTTTTATCTGAGTTATTCCACTTTGGTGGTTCCACTTCTGGTGGTATGGTGCATCCCGCTTGTTATTTCTCTTTTTGGTGGTTTCACTTCTAGTGCCACCATGATAATTTTTTCTACCACATCCTCTCCCATATCTATGATTCTTTGGAATGATTTATCATTCGCTTCAGGGAATGATGTGTCATTCGCTTCAGGGAATGGTATGGAACTAGTAGGACGAGATTGGTGATTTTTCAACAAAAGCTCATTATTTTGCTCAGCCACTAGAAGACAAGATATAAGTTCAGAATACTTTGTGAACTTTCTCTCTCAATATTGCTGCTGCAGGAGCACATTCGTGGCATGAAAAATAGTAAATGTCTTCTCTAACATATCCTCATCGGTGACTTTCTCACCACATAATTTCAAAAGTGAGCTAATTTTAAAGAGTGCAGAATTATATTCACTAACACTCTTAAAATCTTGCAACCTCAGGTGCATCCAATCATATCGAGCTTTTGGGAGGATTACACACTTCTGGTGCTCATATCTCTCCTTTAAATTATTCCACAAAATGAGGGGATCTTTTACTGTTAGATACTCAGTTTTCAATTCCTCATGAAGATGGTGCCGAAGAAAAATCATTGTTTTAGCACGGTCCTGTAGGGACGCTTGATTTTCTTCCTTTATAGTATTTTCAAGGTTCATTGCATCAAGATGGATCTCAGCATCAAGGATCCAAGACAAGTAATTCTTGCCAGAAATATCAAGAGCAACGAATTCAAGTTTGGTAAGATTCGACATTCTCTACAAACAAGAATCATAGAATTATGAATTTGTATCATACAAATTGCAAGTGAACAATTTGACCATTCTATGTCAATCATAAAAAACATAAATTAGATATTGAGAATACTAATTTGAAAAAGAAACTTACAGATTGGAGAATGGCACAGAAAATATTTTTCTTGTAGAAAGAACACCACGTACTTCCACAATTGGTAGAGCCTTCATGCTGATAACGTGTTGTAAAATAAAAGGTAAAGAGATTGGAGACAAGAAAATAAATAAGACACAGAAATTGTAGAAAATTAGTTCTTCGTGAACTAATAGTATTTCTCATTTTTTTCTAATGCCTTTCTTTCTTTTTTCACTTGTGTACATTTCATCCTCCTCAAGGTACCTTTTTATAGGCCTAGGATTATAATGAGGAGATATAATGGTGATAACGAGAAAATATAATAGTCATAATCACAAGACAATTAAAGGATAAGAGAAGGTGAAAAGATGGATGAATGTAGACATCCCCAAGGGATAAGGGGCACATGTAGGAGTTACAAAAGATGGAAAACCTAAGAGGTGAAGATTAAGTGGTCATCCACCCAAATACGGTGGATTCATAACACTTTTATTGTTTTCCGATGTGAAGGGGTATTAGTGGAGATATTATTTTTTTATATATAAATCCATACTGAACTGAACTTGGACTTAGAGAAGGCATCATTACATCCTTCTACATTAGAAAGAGTAATGCAATGGGGCTGTTGCGAAGATCTGCAAATCTGTAGCCGATCTAGACTGTATATCTAAGCTTGGGCACAAGTTTAAAGATAGATTTCTATAATCTTTTTACAACTAGGTTTGGGCCTACAAAAAATTTAGCCTTTATATAACTACGCTGCAGTGGATCTTTATTCACATCCAATCCAGCCTAGATCGGACTTGCTACACTTAAATTTGATTTTTTTGAATCTCCACTCAAATCTGATCTAGTCTAAATTGGATCATGGCCGAGGGCTGAGGTCAGATTTGGCAATTGAGGCCCAGTTAATTTTCAAGCTACACATGAGTTGAAATTTAGTGAAAAATGAATAGATCCTAGTTCTAAATCTAACACAGCTTTATTGACCCAAAGATTGATTTTGATGATCACAAAACTTTGAAGTATAATTACTAATGGTTGTGTTGCAAAAATAATTTGTTTTGCAAGGAATATAGCAAGTTGGAAGAATGCAATAAGTCCTCAAAAGTTCTCAGAAAAGTTGGAAAAAAGCCACACTTCATTGACCCAAGTTTCAAGTACAAAGAATTCAAGTCAGAGGGACAATTGTAAAGAAAAATTTAAAAAAATAGTCCTTGAGTCGACTCTTGAAAGCTTAAAGTTGACTCTGAAACTTTGGAGTGCCATGGTACAGCACTATAGTGCTCGAGCCGACTCCAGCTACAGTGCCGAGCCGACTCACTCTCAGTCAGGACAAAAAGTAGTTTTCAATGCTACAGTGCCGAGTCGATTCCAGCTACAGTGCCAAGTCGACTCCAACTACAGTGCCAAGTCGACTCCAGCTACAGTGCTGAGCCGACTTCTATTCACGAACCGACTCCTACTTCAACCGAGTCGACTCAAGGTTTGCGTGAGTCGACTCGAGCACGCTGGAAGGCATAACAGCTAGTTTTTCACAACTCCAACGGCTAGTTTTTCATCTCTAACAGTTCTATTTCGTCTCTAACAGCTAGAAAAAGCTTGCCACATATTCTTAAAGCTATAAATTCATGGAAACACTACAAAATAAAGTGAGGAAGAGCTCCACAAGATCAATTTTTTTCAAGAACTCCAAAAGAGAGCAGCATAACGCCAAATCTACAAAAAGGGCCAAACATTTGAGCAAGAGAAGAGCTATTCAAGTTAGGATCAATCAGAGCATTCACCAAAAGCCTCAAGATCACATCCTCAACCTCAATCAATTGGTGAAGAACTTCAAAGATCAACCACCACACCAATCCAAGTTTTGCTCTTTTCTTTCTCTTGTGTTTTATATCTTGAGCACAACTCTAGTGTGCTTTAATTTCTTCAATTCTTGCACTTGTAAAGGTTGTTCCAAACCTAAATTGGAAGTTGTTGAATTAGGAGAATTTAATAAGGAAAAGGTTTTGGTTGGTGTGTTTTAATAAAAACCAATCGGATTGTTTGTGAGCCCGGAAAATAAACGGAAAGATTTTGGTTGGTGAGCCTTTGGGAAAACCAACTGGGTTGTTTGTGAGCCCAAAAAATAAACGGAAAGGTTTTGGTTGGTGAGCTTTTGAAAAAAACCAACTGGGTTGTTTGTGAGTTCAGAAAATAAACATTGTAAAGGTTTTAGTTAGTGAGCCTTTAGAAAAATCAACTGGGTTGATTGTGAACCCGAAAAACAATCGGGATAGATTTTGGAATGGTGAGCCTGGAAAAACCAACTTGGATTCGTTGTGATCCTGAAAAAACAATAAGTTAGGTTGTGAGATTGTAAAACAACCAGACTATAGTCTTAGGATTATAGTGAAATTTTCAAGAGAGCTTGGGAAGTGGATGTAGGTGCAGTTGGCACCGAACCACTATACTCTTGTTGTATTTGGTGATGCTTCTTTATTGTTTAATTTCCTCGCTTACTTACTTAGATAAATGTCTAATTGAATTGCTTGTTTAACTCTTATGCACGCATCCTTTAGTTGCAAGTATATTCAAATTGTTTAATCAAGTTTCATTTAATAAAACTGCATTAAGATTCATTGTATTGAAATGCATGCTTGGAAAAACTTAGACTAATTGTTTATTAAGTCCGCTGCTTAATAGTTTTAATCTTGATCAGATTAGAATTAAACTGTTGCTAAGTTTAAATTTCACTGTGCATCCATACCACTTAGCTTAATTAATTGAAAAGTTTAGAAGCAATTGAAAATTTTTAAAAGACCCAATTCACTCCCCCTCCGGGCTGTATCTGTTGGGCAATAAGCTTGAAAGTATAAACAAGGTCGGGTCAGACTCAGGCTTGATACTGCCGGGCCAAATTTGGGCTAGATTGGACTCGAGCCTGAGGTTTAAACCTTCTTTTGCTTTAGACGTAGGCATGACCTAGCCCATTAACACCCCAATTAGAGATTTCTCATGATTTGTAATGTACCTTCCCAAGATTTTCTAAATTTATATCATAATCATATTTTACAAGGACATTTGTTATCAACAAGTACGCCATAAAAATATTCTCTCTTATATATCTTGGAATCGACCTCTACTAATACGGCGAGCTGGCTAATGAAAGCTCATCACCTAGTCGTCGGCTAACCATTTAAAGCTTGTCATATGGTTAATCCAAATGTATGCTGAGAGTTCTCTATATTTCAAACTCTGCTCATGGCTAACAACAACTCGGCTATAATCGCTAACTGTTTTCTAACAAACACAATGCTCAAACAAATCTCTCAACTGAGAAGTGCGGACAAAATTTACAGGCGAGATACACAGTTTGTTGCCTTATCAAATAGCACATAGCCCTAAACTACTCAGTGACGGGCTCCAGCCCTTGTCTATATATTGTATTTTCGGAAACTCTCAAGGTAAATTCTCTTTCAACTCTCTTACGCTGTCTCTTTGCCCCTCTCATATTTTCTTTTATTCTTTGAGAGTTGTGTTTGGCTTAGGTACTGGAAGGTTTCCTAGTGGATACGGACAAGACGTGCTTACGCTCTCCTTGGACTTGTTCCTTAGACAATGTTGTTATGCCAATATCGTATCCGGATGGTAATAAGTTAGGTTTGGGTTGGATTAGGGCTAAAATATCAAAAGCACAAACATCTTGCCAACTCAAATTTGACATGTTTATTAATTGGATCAGAAATCCAAAATTGAACCTAATTTGTTTATCAAACATGTAATATGATTGGCTTGTGTAACCTAATAAACATATTGATTGAGTTAGACACTTTAAATGACCTGATCTAATTGTTCAACAAGTTAAAGCAGGTCAGACATATTAGGATTCTAAATATAAACCTGGCTCATTTAGCAAACAAACTAAAAGATATCAATCCATCTGCGATTTGGGATAAAACCAAACTATCTAGATTGGTTGTGGGTGCAATTGATGGATTCAGTGACATATTACCATGGTAGTGCTGTTGTATGGTCCAAAGATGCACTTCATACTGTTGGACCTCATGGACACCTCATTTTGGAAGGTTCCAATATCTACACATCTGCATTTATTATAGGGGTTGGGGTGTATCTTTGCGCAAGGGGAGGATTCATCTCCCTTGCATGAATCTACCATCAAATTATGCAGGTTTAGATTGTTTTTTTTGCACACAAAAAAAAGTGAGTTACCTTCGCAACATCAACCATCAAATCGTATTTTGGACAAATTTCAAAACACTTCAATTTTTTTCTTTCATCGTTGGTCTTGGAGCAGTCATTGCACCTTCTAATAATTTTTTAGGGTATATGCAATCCAATAGTTGATGTCATGAAGTGAATCATTGTTTCACGCCAAAGATACAACCCAAACACAATAGTAGCTTAAAGATCCGTGCGGATCATTGAACGAAGGTGTGGAGTTCTCTGCAAGATTCGATCCAAGGGTGGAGGTGAAAAGATACAACTCTGAACACTTATTACGGAGTGACCCGGCAAATATCCACTTCCATCAAACCTATGCATGGCTGAACCTTAAGCTGGTGTATTTATTAAATCCCACCGAACCCAACTACCACCCTCATGGACCCCCTCCTCTGTTCTAGTGTTCTCTACCCCTAAAATCTACATCCTGTGAAACAAAGTTCTTAACCCGCTCCACCAGCGACGAGCTCGGCCCTGCCAATCGTCGCATTATCAAAACAAACACTCCTAATTATCAAGAAAACACACAAAAAAAAAAAAAAAAAAAAAAAGGCAAACACGGCTCTAATACAAAATGAGTTCCTTGCCATTAATACGTGAGCGAGTCCGGGTCCCACCCCTCGTTATTGTGACTCCAGCGCCGTCCATCAGCATTTAATTCCATACTGCACTCAAAATTAGGGAACTCAAAAGACAAAAGCAAGGGAAGGCCTGCACCTCCCCCATGGCTTCTCCCTCTTCCCCTGCTCGCCCTTCTCCTCCTCCTCGAACTCCCCTCTTCACCCCTGTAAGTATTCTTCTTTTCTCTAATCCCCACGGATTAATTCTCTTAACTTCCTAAAGTTTTTTTTCCCCTTAAGTTTTATGCCTTTCTTCAAACTGTTCATAGATTTTGGAAAACGAGAAAGGGCGAGGAGACGGGGAGTTGGCGATAAAAGATGAAGAAGAGACGACGGCTTCCAGGCCCTACAAGAACCAACCTACACCTCTCCCGTCCTCCAAATCGACGGCTTCCAAGAAGCTGTCCTCCACATTCAACGGCGCGGCTGAAGGCGACGGCGACGACCCCTCGGTTTCCTGCACCAACTGCCGGCCCTCCGCCCGGGAGAAAATCTCCATCGTCCCCCTCGACACCAACCGCCTCAAGCATCCCTCCTCCCTCAGTCCCTCCCCCGCCGGGCTCCTCCGCTCCCTCTTCCTCTCCATCACCCGCCGCAGCCCCCGCTCCCCCTCCTCCGCGGCCGCCCCCTCCTCCTCCTCCGCCGTCTCCTCCGCCGCCTCCTCCGCCGACGAGTGGCGCCTCACCGCGGAGGAGCTCTCCCGGAAGCTCGTCCACGCCACCCGGAAGCGCGACGAGGCTCTCCTCGAGTCCTCCCGAATTAAGTACTCCCTCTCCGAGCTGGAGCGCAAGCTTGGCCGGCTAGAGTCCTACTGCCACGACCTCCAGGCCGCCCTCGACCGCTGCTCCTCCCCCAACCCGGTTCCATCCCCGACCGGGTCCGCTTTCCCGGTCGAGCCCTTCATCCGGGCCGTCTCCGACGCACGCGCCGCGGTCCGCCACCTGAGCCGCTCCCTCACCGCCCAGCTCCGGCCGGACCAGGTCGCCGTCCTGCTACATCCCCACTCCACCGGCCAGTGGCGGCGGAAGCCGGGCGGCCTGCTCTTCTACATGGAGGCCCTGCTGAACCGGATTTTCTACGCGGGGTTCGGCGAGGGCGAGCCGGACGAGGCTGTCGACCCCGCGGCCCGTTGCGAGGCGAACCAGGCCGCCTACGAGGCGGTCCGGAGGATCGGTTGGGGCGAGGTTCTGAGCAAAGGAACCCGGTTCTATAGCGAAGGCTTGAGCCGTTTTTGTGACCGGAAGATGAGCGAGGTGGTGGGGTTGCTCGGGTGGGCCCGGGCGTGGCCGGAGGCTCTGCTCGAGGCGTTCTTCGGGGCGGCCAAGGGGACGTGGGTTGTGCGGCTCCTGGCGCGGTCCGTGCACCCGGCGGTGCCCGTACTCAGGGTGGACCGGGGGGTCCGGTTCGACCCACGGTTCATGGAGGACATCGCGGCCGACCGGGTCACCCGGCTCGAACCGGTGAGCGTGAAGATGATGGTGGCCCCCGGGTTCCACGTGTACACCAGCTGCTGCGGGCTGGTCAAGTGTAAGGTGCTGTGTGTGTACAGTAACAGTTGTAATAGCTACAGCAATAATGGCAGTAAGAGCGCTTGTAATAACAGTTTTCTACAGCATAACCAAGAGGTGAAGTATGGGAAGGTTTGATTATTTTGCTTCTAAGGTTTTTAGATGTGAAGGGAAATAAAATAAAGTTTGTATTTATGTTAATCTCTTTTGGATTTTTCGATGTGTGCATATCTTCACATATCCATGCGACATGTTAGGTTGGCACAAAAAAGTATCCCATAAACAGAATATTTACTTATAAGGTTCCAAATCTGAGGTGAAACAGTTTCATGAGGTGGACTGATCTATCTCACCTACCTCCATACTAAAACCTAAGACATCAAAGTATAAGGACCTAGCTTGACATGAAAAACCAGAAATAATGAACTTCAATTTTCATTGGTATCATTTTGTTCTTATCGTCCTAATACGAGCAATATTTCTATTTTTGAAAATATATAGAGTGATATCTTTTTATGGATGGAGGAAGTATATGTCCGTATTGTTTCAAAATAATTCTTGTGAATTTATGAATTAATTTGTTTCAACATGTCATGACAATGTAACTTGCTGAACCAGGCTGGACCTCTTTGTGGCCAGGCCATGGGTCATTGCTGTTTGATTGTTAGTCAACTGTGTCAGTTGTAGAAGGGGATTTAGAGCCTTGGCTGAAAAAGGAAAAGCAAAGCAAAGCAGATGCTAACTTATCGACTATGACAATTGGAGTTAGCACTTTTTTGTGATGGCCATTCCTGATGGGCTGCAATGATAGAGGAGTTCCGAGAAGAGTGAATGGAAGGGAAGTGGATGCTAATTGGTACCGATATATACTGCTTGTAATGTACCATATTAATATCAAATATCTATGGGAAGTGTATCAAGTATAGGTACGCGAAAATAGCTCCCGTATCGAGCATACAGATATAGTAATATGATAGTATTAGTATGGGTTCTGGTACCGAAATGGTGAATCTTGATTTGAAGTTTATTTTATGATGATGATAGAATAGAAGGGGCACTAAGCTAAAAGAGTAGGATGCCTTAAGGTTTGGGAGCTTCTTCGTTTGTGGTGGTGGATAAGAGATAATGGAAGATAACTTTCCAGCAGCAAAGAGATTTACCAAGATGTCTTCTCTTTTTTACTCTTTGTATTGTTGTAGTTGTTGTTAACATTTGCTTTCCGACCAATTTTGACCTATCATAGAGATGATCTGGATGGCTTGACCGATTTGAACCATGCCGCTTAAATACTTGAATCGCTTAGATGAGAGAGTTGAATGATTTCTTGTATGAAACAAATTTTTATTCAATCAACCCTAATTGATCTCAAGTGGCAGGTCAAGCAGGTTGACCTGTTAACCTGCTTGAGTCTTAAAACATTCACCATGATGTTAGATCTTATCAAAGCAATTCAAGGTTTCCATGTTGTTATTATGAAGCATTGCAGTACTATACTCTATCTAATGGTAATGGCAATAGAGGTTGCGAAACAATTTAGGAACTCTACATTATTTTGTTTTGGTAAACTGGAATTCTAGGCATTATTCTTGTTAAGCACTGCAAAGTAGTACTCACCATATGGTGGACATGGTGCAGGAGCTTGTGAAACTTTTCAGATTCATCATAATGCCTAGAAATTGTACAGCCCTTTGGCTACCGTAGGCGAGGGCCATTTTATGTTTAATTTTGATTACTATGTTGGTCATCCAGGATTAATTGATGTGTTGTTTGGATGCAAGGTCCAGTCTGCCATCAATGGCGGGCTAAAAGTTAGGCGTGGAGTCATTTGGCATTAACAAACAATCAACAGCCTGTGAACCTCTTAGAAAACACAACAATAAACAACTCCGGAAAGGGAGCATAGTTCATGCATCCGGAAGCCAAATACATCAAGAAGCTGCCATCGTTAGTGCTAAATTCTGGCCTCATTGGAAGAATAATATGCCAAGCACTGCATGGCATTAGTGTTGTTCCAAGATTGTTTTATATTCCAGGTCTGAACCAAAAGCTAATGGAACAGATGCCAAAGAGGGGAATTTTGTCACCAATATTTGCTCAGCTGTTTTTTCCCATACTAATCAGCCACCAGAACTATTTATCATCATTTCAGTTTACATATATTGAGCCTAAATAAAAGCCCCTGTTAATCCATTTTGAGAATATAATCTGATATTAGGAAAAGCTCGATCAAGCTTGGGTGTGATGCCGGTCAAGCTTGGCTCGAGACTAAATTCGACCTTGAAAGTTGATATCAAACTTGGTATGTTTTGCTACTTGGTTGTGCCAAATTTCAAACCAAACTCAGCTCGTCTACTTCGAGCAGCTGAGCAACATTGACCAAGTTGCAATTTTCAAGATTGTATCAAGCTTGAATGAAGCTAGAATTGAGCTTGGTTCAAGCTTGATCAAATGGTCGATTATATATATGCTAATTGAACCAAAGGTCATTCTGTTGGATTAGATTCAATGATTGCTTATATGCTAGCATATACAATTTCACAATTTCGAACTTTATCAAGCCAGGTTGCTTTTAGGCTTGGCGTGAACTTGAAATCAATAGCAATCCTATTAACCAGGTCAATAGCAATCCTATTAACCAGGTTCAAGCTTGCTTCAGTTTTATCCAAATCAAGTTTATTTGAATTTATTTCCAGGCGAGCATGAGCTAAGCTCAGCTCTGTTGACAACAGTACCGATAACCACCAATCTGATCAAGCAGCACCACACATTTTAACTAAATCATATCTATAATGAAGCATTCATTGTTTACATCCATGATGCATGGGCATAGTAATTGTTCTTAACAGTTCAATATACAACAGAAATTACCTTGAATGTGCACAATTAAAACATCAGAAAGCATAAAAAGGGCCTTAAATGTATGACACTAGAAAAAAATTGTTGTTCACTAAATGTAAAGTGGTAATATATCTTTAATCTAAAAAATAGATGCTTATATTTCACACATTTGCATGGTCGAGTGAATGCAATGAATCCTTTATACAATCTAAGACTGAATTCTGAAACGACTAGCTGCATCTTCGCACAGGAAAAGGCCGACAGGGTACAATTGCTGCTGGAAGCCTAAATCAGCTCAAGGCATCCATCGTGTAGTTTGGAGTGGTTTGATGAAAAGAATTATGATAAGAAACTGATATAAAGAAAAAGAACATGAGACGGACTATGATTACAATGAGGGGTCCAACCTGCAGCGAGTGCATACAAGCCTTAGAACATCAACTGTGAAACATAGACTAAATCTGAAGGTCATCCAGTGAAAGTTCTTGAGCTGACATCATCTTCAGCTTCTGCAGTTAGAAATCAACAGGCAGGCTCTTTAGTTTGACTTATAAGCTTTTTGACATAGAGACTGCTTGTCTTGAAAAATAAATGCAATCACTTCAATCATAGAATCAGCATGTAACTTTTATCCGCGATAATGGAGTACAAGTTAAATCTATACTAGGGCATGCCTAAAACAATCATTTTGTAAGGCATTTGTGAAGCCTATGCTACATAGCAGTTTGAAGTAGATCGGGTGGTTACGTTTTGACACATGCAATTCAACATGGATCAGTGAAGTTGTTTCCAGATCATATCAAGGAATTCCACAACAAACCTACATCTGAAATAGGAAATATCTAGGGAAGAGAAATGAAACTTGCATGGGTAATTTATCATGTCAATTTCATTGACTCACCGTAATGAACTGGGGAGGATCATCAGGACTAGATGAGCTGAGGATGACTTCTCTCTTCAGCTTTGATGTAAGCTTGTGAACCACACGTAGCTGATATAGGCATTCAAGGATGAATCTAAATACAATTCAATAATGAAAGTTCAAAGCATGTACCTCAGATCGAGTCATTCCACCAATGATGAAGATAAAAATACGCTGGCCCATCCTTTTGAAATCACTTGATGCATGCCTCAATGTAGAATCACTGAAAAAACCAATGCTCAGCAAGAGAAAGAAGACTGATGGAGGTTGGAATATTTGAGATTAGGCAGGCAATTCAGAGACCTACGAGTAAATAGCAAGACCACACGCACTTGCTATTTCAATTATGTAGAAACAAAATGAAAATATTTGACAACATGATATTATATTCCTGCAGGATTACTTGGAAGCACACATGAGAAATGTTTTGAGAACTGGAATTATTGCCACCATATATACCTTGAACGGCCATCTTCAGAATTTCGAGGCCTAGCCCATGTGGCAGTCCGCCTGGATCTCATGAAGTGAGCAGGCTGAGAATGCGCTGTCCGAACTGGTACACTCTGTGAGGCTTCTCGGAAAGTAGGACTTGGGTCACTCATACATGGATACTCATCTTTTGGTAGTTTTCCTTTACTAAGTTTCCCAATCAACTCCTGAAAGAAAACAGGAACTACAGATATTAGGCAACATTTCATGAGAACCAAAACAGAAGAAAGGGGAAAGGAATGCCACATCTGACTAAGCAGACAGATCTAGCCAATAAAACTAGACGGAAATACGTCGCAATGATTTCTTCCAATATGTATTAATACGCACTATCAACATTACAACAATCAGTGACATGCTATAAAAAGAAGTCTATAGAAAAGCCTCTTAATCAAGCATATGAAAACCATTACAGGTGAGGAGCACCAAAGATTTTTTTTTTTTTTTTGGGAGGTCTATTCACGGGTTGCTCCATAAAAGTCTACAACATGTTGATTTTATGAAGAAGGGAGTCTTGTTGCATGAACATGTAAGAAAAAGGAAGATTGAAATCAGATAATGTTTATCTCTTTTGTTCTCACTTCTTTCCATTTTGCTCTTTCCTATTATCCATACAGACGTTGATATGTCATCACCGAAGTTCCTTTCTTTCATCAGCATCAAAAGGAACAAAGAAAACTAATATTACAGGAAAAAACATGAAGGAGAAAAAGGAAATTGCAATGAAAGATCAGTGTACATCTCCTTCATGCATCACATTACTTCTAATAATCCATTCTTCTGTGCATGATGGCCCATATCGGTTGCTTATTTCTCTTCTTCATCTTGCTTGTACAAATATCTCAATTACCTCATCTGCTCTTGTTAACTTGCATATAGAGGTCGTTCACTAAATTCATATCTAAAATGACTACCATATATATACTACAAGAAAAACAAGATTTGGCGACGCTTTTTAAGGCCTTTACCGACGCTTATAAGCGTCAGTCTTTTGCTGCTTTTAAAAGCGTTGCTAAAGGGTCGGCTATTTCAGAGTGGAAAAAAGAATTGCCGACGCTTTTGGAAAGCATCGCTAAGGTGATTTTCAGCGACGTCTTTTAGCGACACTTTTAAGTGTCACTAAAAACCCATTTAGTGACCCTTTAAAGCATCGTTATAAATATTTTTTTTTAAAAATATTTTAAAAATTATTTTGAATCAGAGCCTCGTTTCCTCGATTCCTCCCCAATGTCCACCTCCGTGCTCCTCCACCGCCGCACGTCCTCCACCGCCGCCTGCTGAAAAATCCCCACATCCACTGCCCCTGTTACCATATGATATCCTCTCATCTTCACATTCTCCGCCCGATTCCTAGGACCCCACAGATATCCTTCTCATCTTCATATGATATCCTTCATCGCATCCCTCACCTCCTGGTTCCTAGGATCCCATGCTCGCGCTCAGATCCAGCGGCTCCATCTGCACCACGTCGACCCCCTCGACGCCGGTGATCGCCTCGATCTCCGCCAGCCCCGCCGCCGTCTCCACTGGCACATCACCAGCAGCTCCTCATCAACCGGCGCCAGGTAGCCGTCGTCGATGCCGTAGGCGGAGGCGCGCACCACTGTGTGGACGGACTCGCGGACGCCGCGCGGCGGGAAACGGCAGAATGAGACGGCGAGCTCGGCGGTACCGAGGGACTCGATCATGGGGAACATGAGTCCCTGGGGGCTGAGATCGAGGGCCTTCTTGGCCCAGGCGGCGGAGAGCTCCGGAAGGCGGAGGATGGCCGGGGTGCGGGTGGCGGCGAGGGCGAGGAGGCAGGGGAGGGCTTCCGGGATGCCGCCAGAGCCGTGCTCCATGTCGACGACCACGTAGTCGTAGCCGGCAAGGCCGGCGATCTTGGCGAGGGTCGGGGAGGAGTGCAGGAGGAAGAGGCCATAGAGGGTCTCGCCGGCGACGAAGCGGGACTTGAGGATCCGCGGTTTGAGGGAGAGGGGGGCGGAGTCGGGATCCAAGGAGGCGGCGAAGAGGCGGGCGAAGACATCATCGCCGGAGCCGTTCTGCTTCTTGAATCTGGAGGGGGTTAGGGAGGGGGGGCGATGATGATGAGAGAGAAAGAGAGAGAAGACGAGGAATGGGCGAGGAATGGGGAGGGGGTTCCGTTTTCTCTTCGATCTCTGGAATGGGTTGAGGGTAAAGGGCGGTGGCCAAGAAAACGGAAAGAGAGAGAGGGCTCGTTGGGATTTAGCGTGATGTTGGTGGAATGTTAGCTTCCGACGACGCTTTTTAGCGTCGTCTTAGGCCGGCGACTACACCGACGCTTATTAACGTCGTCTTTTGCTGACGCTTTTTATAAGCGTCGGCAAATTTTGACGCTAGACCACAAATTTTGACGCTAGACCAAAAATTGCCGATGCTTGTGAAAAGCGTCGGCAAAAAAGCGTTGCTAAAACCGACTTTTCCTGTAGTGATACCATGCTAAGTGCTCATAAACATCAGAATGATGATCCAAAAGATCAGAGAAACCTTTTTCCCCTCCAAGCATGATAGTTGCTCTCTAACATGCTTAGATTAATCATACATCATACTTGAATCTATAAAGCACGTTGAAAACACTATGATTCCACTATCACATGCATTGGAAGCCTGGGTCGTATGTAAAATGAGATCTGGTAGAAGCAATAGCGAATATTCTTTCAGCTATAATTCAAAGAGGCATATATTACAGGAGAGTGAATTAACCATAGGTTGAGAATGTTATCTGACACCATAAGAGGGATAACCAATCCTACTTCTAAAGTACATGCTGTTGAATTAAATCAAATATTTTAAAATTTGAAAACCAAATATTTGACTTGGTCAATGGCCAAGTGGCAAGCATCCGCGCACAATCATGGAAGCAAACATAGAAAGATCCCTAAAGAAAGCAAGTCATAACAAGTGTCATGCATCCACGTGCAAGAGCAAGCATGGAAAGGCCCCCCAAAGAAAGAAGGAAGCATGGGCAGCCAAGATGCGCCAAGCCGCAGGACCAAAGGAGCACAAGAAGACACGTCATCAATTCGCGGAAGGAGAGTCTGTTTCTTTTGACACGCCGAGTCTATATAAAGGGCTCTAGGGATCATTTCAAATAGAATAAATTTTTTTTCTTCTCCTTATTCCAAGAGCCTATATAAAAAGGGCTCTAGGGGTCATTAGAGAAATAATTTTTTTCTTCTTTTCATAATTTTTCTAAGTTTCTTTTAAGCTATCTGCAAGCGTGAACGTACTCTTCTTTCTTCCTTAGAGGCGCACTGATGGAGAAGACATGGTTCTATACCAGGTCGTCATATCTCTAGGAGATCTGTGCCAGCAGACCCGTGCGTGGGGGTATAAACTTTCTTGGGACAACGCGTCAGCGTGCTTCGATCCACAGGCCATCTTCTTTCATTTCTTCATTTTATTATTCTATTGTCAAGTTAATTATTTGGTAGTTTATTCTTCTTATTTACTGTTGTCACGCCCCAAACCCATCACTCGGGTCGACCACGTGACACGGCCACATAATCCCTAAAGTAAAACCCTAGAGATCATGTAAGGCCTAAAAAGGTACAATATTCCCAAAAATGCCAAAATTAAAGATTAATGTAATTAAATCAAATCCAACTAAAATGTACTGATTGATTACATAATTTCAAATGTCCATAAATAAAAGATAAGCTATTTCTAACTATTTAGCAGTCCGACTCCAGATCGATCTCACTTCTTGTCGCACCCGACAGATTCTACGAATCCAGTGCCTCTGAAAAAAAAAGTAAGTATAGTATGAGCTTTTCCAGCCTAGTAAGAATCCCAACAGCCACACACAGTAATAATAATAAAATAATCAAAGCAACAAATAAATGTCATTTCATCATTCAAAAATCTCAACAAACAACAAGTATATATAACCAGTACATATACGTAAATCCTTTTTTCATATTATGTGACCCATTCTCGTATTACTCTGATTTTCAAGTTTTAAAATTTTTTACTTCTGGCTTTGGACTAACCAAGATCATGACCTAGTCCAAGACTGCACAAATCCCACGCATAAGCTCGTGGCAGCTATCCCACGCGTAAGCCCGTGGAGGCTATCCTACGCATAAGCTCGTAGAGGCTATCCCACGCGTAAGCCCGTGGAGGCTATCCCATGCATCAGCTCGTGGCGGCTATCCTACGCATAAGCTCGTAGAGGCTATCTCATGATAAGGCTAGTGCAATCCATTTTACATGTCTAATTTCACATGTTTAATCAGATTTCTATCACATCACATATTTTCATGTATTCTCAAAAATATGATAATTCTTTCCAATTTAATTATTCTAATACTTTTATAATAAACCAAATGCATACCTCATATGTGTCATACAAGCTCATAAAATTAATAACAACATACTGATAAAAATATATCCAACGATAAATCCAATACATGCATAAATAGAGGTGCTCAGATGTAAGGATTCTTATAGAAATTTGTATACTGACTCAAACACGGATCCAAATCACGACCTACGAGCTGGGGTGCTGAGTCCCTTGATCAAAACCTCCTGGCACCGCTAACTCTTCCCCTACAATATCAATTATAAATTACAAACTAAATTATTTAATATTAAAATATCTAAACCATAACTTACATCTACTTTGGGGCCCATTACCAGGTTCTTAATCATCTCAACCCCTCCAGATCTAGGGGCAGTCGGGATCGCCCAACTCCCATCCTTGTACCACTGGCCTATGTCGTCGCCAGCCGTGGCCGCTGCCACGCCGGCGACGATGGCTGATCCCGGTGAAAGGACCAAAAGAAGGGAGTGGATGAGAGAGAAGGGAGGAAGACCCTTCTCTCTTCACAAGTGTTTTTTCTTGGTCCTAGGGCAGCAGCCATGGTGGCTGTGCCCTCTTTCTTCCCCAACCCAAAACTCGGCCACCACTGGCCGAACCATCGCCGCCCGCCACTGTTACAGTCGCCGGTGATGGTGGCCGGCCAAGAGAGGGAGGAAGAGGTGGTCCCTTGCTCTTCTTCTCCCAAGAACCGGCAGGACCTCTTTCCTCCCTTCCCCCTCCTCCATCATCAACGGAAGACCACCTTGATGGTGGCTCGGCTCCCCCAACCCAACGGCAGCCACGGTGGCCCACGACCGCCGCCGTCGCCGCCGGTGGCCAACCGACGAGAGGAAGAGGAGAAGAAGATGGAACCACGAGGAGAAGACCTCGGTCCACCAATCCCCATCCCCAACAAAAATCCTAGAAATCCCTCACCAATCTCCACACAAACATGATCAACGCCCAAATGCCATGGATCCCGGCCAATCCCGGCGGCTGGCGACGGCAAGATCCGGAAGAGAAAAGCCGAAATAAGGGTACCCTGTTTCGGACTCTTCTCCAACAATCTCACCGGCCAAACCCCAACCGACGTAGCCCTAAACCTAGCAAATGAAGCATAAGGAAAGGAGCCACACTTACCTCGGTCCGACGGGGTGTTCCGGCTACCTTTCCGGCGAAGAATCGGAGGAGGAATCTTGAGCGAGCTCGGATCAAAACCCTCGGATCCCAAGCTTCTTCACTCGATTTGTGGAGGGTCTTCACCGAAGGGAAGAGGCTTTAAGGCTCCCTCCACGGCCGGCCGGTTCTCGGAACCGTTCCTCTCCTCCCCACGATCTCCCTTCTCCGGCGGCAACTCCCCCTTCCCCTCTTCACGATTCTTCTCCCACGATCGTGCCTAGGGCACGATCGTAAATGATGGATGGGCCCGGCTTCTTCGGGCCGGCCCATCAATCCTCTTTTTCTTTTTTTTTTGGGTTCTCACATTCTCCCCCCTAAAAAAATTTCGTCCGTAAAATTAACGTGCCTGGAATTCCAAAGAGTTGAGGATGTTTGGCTTTTATTTCTTCCTCGAGCTCCCAAGTGGCCTCTCTTTCTAAGTGATTGCTCCATTGCACCTTTACATAAGGAATGGTCCGACGTCGCAACACTTGATCCTTTCTATCCACAATCCATACCGGATACTCTTCATAAGTTAGGTCCTCATGCAGACTTATAGGCTCAAAATCCACCTGTTACGGGGGAACTAAGCCGCCATGCTCCACGTGACCGGCACGCGCGCCCATGAAGACTACGGCTGTCCTTTGATCCAGCAATCCGACCCCGAGTCGGACATCTTCGGCTCCACAGTCCGACCTCGAGTCGGCTGCCCTTCGATCCAGCAGTCCGGCCCCGAGTCGGACATCTTCGGCTTCGCAGCCCGACCCCGAGTCGGCTGCCCCTTAATCTAGCAATCCGACCCCAAGTCGGATATCCTCAGCACCGCAGCCCGACCCCGAGTCGGCTGCCCCCTGATCCAGCACTCCGACCCCGAGTCGGAGATCTCTTGATAACGACAGGCTGCTTCCCAGAGGCACGCCGAGGCCTCCTGCTCCACTACTCCCTGCAACGGCTGTATCCGATGCTGTTCCACGATCTCCTGTATCAGCCGTACAAAGCGGAACTCCACTACGCCCTGTCATGGCCGTACCCAGCGCTGCTCCACGACGCCCTGTAACGGCCATGTCAGTGGCCACTCCATCGCGCCCCACGATGACAAACCCCCCTGAGAGACCCCCCAGCCAGGTATATATGCGGCTGGGGGGAGAAGGGGGGGGTAAGCAAGAACTTCCAGAGCATTCCCCTACTACCTGCAATTATCTCTCCTTCTCCTCCAATCTCCTCTGACTTGATCGTCGGAGGGCCCCCACTACCCCAGTGGTGGTGCGAGGCTTGCTTGCAGGTTTTCCGGTGGAAGGTGGAGCACAATCAACATCAACCAGGGCAGCTCAGACGGAATCCCGTTCACACCGCTGTGCCAATCGTTCTCGGTTTGGACCACCAGCAACAGTTGGCGCTAGAAGGAGGGCAGCCTCCTCTCTCCATTGACTACCCTCCAGGACTGTGGGGGCCCGTTGGGGTAAAACCTGGCCGAAACCTTCCCGCTGGGGGGGCTATGTTGTGGGGGGGGAGGGGGCCTTGAATTTAGTCCCACATCGGCTAGAGCGGAAAGGTTTCGTGCCTTATAATGAGGAGGGCGAAGCCTTTTCCTCACGAGGGCCCTTTTGTGGGACAAAACCGTGAGGGCAATCCCCCCGTCAGCGCTGGACGCGCGGGCCGGAAACGTCTCCCTCCGTCAGCGCTGGACGCACGGACCGAAGCGCCCAAAGCGGACAATACCTCGTGGGGGACGCGGTCTCTTTCTGCTCGGCTCGGTTGGGACTAAGGCTGTTGCCGGGGTGAAAATCCCGCAACAGTTGGCGCTAGAGGAAGGGACTGATCTCAGAGCGATCGTAATGGCACGGCGAGGTGGTCGTGGAGCTTCCAATGCCTCCGGTCGCGGGGCCTCTCGCGCCTCCGGCCGGGAGGCCGCTGCGTCTCCAACACATTCTCAGCAACACTCCACCATTCCACCCCCCATTCAGATGGTCGAAGCCGCTCAGTTCGACCAGTTAGCCCAGCAGGTTCGCACCCTCGCGGAGGCAGTGCAAAACCTGCAGGGTGTGATGTCTCGAGCGCCACAGCGGGCCCAGGAGCCGCTGCCCCCCGAGCGCTCACCTGTCTTCCTCAACCCGCGCTCCTTCCTCTCCCATGGGGAGGAGCGCCGGCGCGAGGAAGGTTCTCGAGCACGGTCCATTCTGCCAGGACCTTCTCATCGAAGTTGCGCGGGGTACGAGAGGCTGACCCGGGCGCGTTCTCCGACCCCCAGTCCTCGAGGGGCCCGCACTCCAGTCGGTCCCCCTCGCGCCGCTCCTTGTCTCCCACCCACTGGTCGCGCTCCCTGGACCGGCGGGGGGACGATCTCCACAGACAACTCCAGGTCCTGAAGGGCCACTCCAAAGATCTCTTCGCCGACTTGGAGATCTCCTCCCAACCGGCGCTTGCCTCGAGGATCCTGCGGACCCCAAATCCGCCGGGATTCAAAATGCCGGCGATCGAGCCCTATGACGGGGCGGCGGACCCGCGGGATCACGTGGAGAGTTTCAGGACTCTTATGCTCCTCAATGGAGCATCAGATCCCCTCCTCTGCAAGGCCTTCCCGGCGACCCTCCGTGGCCCAGCCAGGGCGTGGTTCGCCGGCCTGGAGGCTGACTCTATCCAGTCCTTTGACCAGTTCACTCGCCTCTTCATCAGCCATTTCGCCGTCAGTAGCCGGCGGCGATTGGTTTCCGACTCCCTCTTTGATGTCCGGCAAAACGAGGGAGAAAGCCTGCGGGATTACCTTACCCGCTTCAACAAGGCTACATTGGAGGTCCGGAACCTGAGCCAGGAGGTGGCTCTCTCAGCCCTGAAGCGTGGCTTCCGGAAGGGCAGACTCACCTTCTCCCTGGACAAACGCCTGCCGCGGAGCTTCCCGGAGCTGTTGTCTCGGGCGAACCAGTATGCAGACGCCGAGGAGGCAGCCGCCCACCGGAACAAGGAGGCCGCCGAGGCCCCTCTAAAGCTCGGGAAGAAAAGGCGAAAAGAGGCACCCCAAAGGAGGAGCCCGACGCCTCAACATCGGCGCAGAAGCCCGTCACCGGCGAGGAACCACGGCGTCCCACGCCCTCGTTCTCCGCACCGACGCTTCAACCGGTACACCCCACTCCTGGCCCCCCGGGCCCAGATCCTTATGGAGGTCAAGGGGCGGAAGAACCTCCCGGTCCCGAGGCAGATGAAGAAAATCCCTGGGAGGAGGCCCTCTCGGGCGTACTGTGAGTACCACCGAGACCACGGCCACGACACCGAAGACTGCTTCCAGCTTCGGGACGAGATCGAGGCTCTCATCCGCCGAGGGCATCTCGGTCGATATGTAAACGACCGACGTCCCCCCGCAGACCCGCGTCCGGCCGACCCGGCCCCTCAGGAGCCTCGGGAGCAGAATCGACCCGTCGCGGGCGTAATCCACACCATCACTGGGGGCTGCTCTCGGCCCGTGAGGAACGCAGGGGGCTCGGTGGAAGCATCAGGGGTGGCCGTCGCGAAGAGGCAGCGGGTCGGAAATGTAATCACTTTTTGTGATGAGGATGTAAAGGGGGTTCAGACCCCCCATGATGATGCCACGGTGATCTCCCTCACTATGGCGAACTATGATGTAAGGCGTGTTCTTGTGGATAGTGGAAGCTCAGCTGATATTTTGTTTTACGAGGCCTTCCAAAAGATGAGCTTGTCCCGACAAGTGTTGCACAAAACATCCACCCCCCTCATAGGATTCACTGGAGACGCTATCTCGGCCGAAGGTGTCATTGAGCTGCCTGTGACTGCGGGCGTTGCACCCGCAGAAGCCACGGTGCGGCTCGGGTTCTTGGTCGTCCGTGTTCCCTCGGCCTACAACGCTATCCTCGGACGACCCGGACTGAACGCCCTTCGCGCGATAGTCTCTACATACCATTTGCTAATGCGGTTCCCCACGGCGGCCGGGATTGGAGAGGTCCGAGGTGACCAACCGACCGCACGGCAATGTTTCCTAGCAACTCTCAAAGGGAAGAAGCCCGTGGAGGCCCTAAGCGTCGAGTCCCTTGACGCCAGAGACGAGGTGGCTTTGCGGCACGGGGAGCCGGCCGAGGGTGTGATCGAAGTTCCCCTTGAAGAGGGTCGCCCGGACCGTACGGTCCGGGTCGGTGCCAACCTCGACTCGGAAGCTCGGCTCAGGTTAGTGGAATTCCTCCGAGCCAATGCTGATGTATTTGCCTGGTCGGCGGCCGATGTACCTGGGATCGACCCGGAGGTCATTTCTCACGCCCTCAATGTCGACCCGACCCACCGACCAGTAAAGCAGAAGAAGAGACACTGTGCCCCGGATCGGATCCGGGTGGTCGACCAGGAGGTAGACAAACTCTTGGATGCAGGCTTCATAAGGGAGGTGAGCTACCCCGAGTGGCTGGCAAACGTCGTACTTGTCCGGAAGGCGAGCGGGAAGTGGAGGATGTGCGTCGACTACACCGACCTGAACAAGGCGTGCCCCAAGGATAGCTTTCCGCTTCCACGGATAGACCAACTGGTCGACGCGACTTCCGGATATCAGCTGCTGTCTTTCATGGACGCCTTCTCCGGCTACAACCAAATAATGATGGCTCCACAGGACGAGGAGAAAACTGCCTTTATAACAGACCGGGGGCTGTACTGTTACAAGGTAATGCCCTTTGGTCTGAAGAATGCTGGCGCCACTTACCAGCGCCTCGTCAATAAAATCTTCAAGGAGCAGATTGGCCGGAACATGGAGGTGTACGTGGACGATATGCTGGTGAAGAGTCGCCATGCAGACCAGCACATTGCGGATCTGGAGGAGACTTTCGCCACCTTGCGGAAGTTTCGCGTGAAGCTGAACCCAGCGAAGTGCGCCTTTGGTGCTTCGGCCGGGAGGTTCCTCGGTTTCATTGTCAACCAGCGGGGGATCGAGGCCAACCCGGACAAAATCAAGGCCATCCAAGATATGTCCCCTCCGACCAAAGTGAAGGAGGTTCAGGAGCTCGCTGGAAGGGTCGCCGCGCTCGGACGATTTGTGGCAAAATCGGCCGAACGCTGCCAACCGTTCTTCAAGGTGTTGAAGCGCCCGAAAGACTTCCTTTGGACGGCCGAATGTCAAGTGGCATTCGACCAACTCAAGGAGTACTTGGCGTCTCCTCCCCTGCTGTCCAAGCCGCAAGAGGGGGAGATGCTCTACCTCTATCTGGCGGTCTCCCCAACCGCAGTCAGCGCAGTACTGGTTCGGGAAGAGGCAAAGCTCCAGAAGCCTGTGTACTGCATCAGCCGGGTCCTACGGGATGCCGAGACGCGGTATACGAAGGCGGAAAAGATCGCCTTCGCGCTGCTCACCGCGGCCAGGAGGCTTCGCCCCTATTTCCAGGCTCATCCTGTCACCCTCTTGACCGATCAACCACTGCGGCAGATCCTCAGCAATCCTGAGAATGCGGGACGGCTGGTGAAGTGGGCAGTAGAACTTGGTGAGTTCGACATCCGCTACCAGCCCCGACCCGCCATCAAGGCCCAGGTGCTCGCGGACTTCCTCGCTGAGTGCACTGTGCAGGAGGCGGAACCTAGGCCGCCGGAAACACCCAGCCTCGACCTCCCAATCTGGACGCTTCACATTGATGGGTCGTCGAACCCCGAAGGTGGAGGGGCCGGGCTGGTCCTTACCAGTCCCGATGGAGTGATAGCCGAGTATGCCTTGAGGTTCGGATTTCCAGTGACCAACAACGAGGCGGAATACGAGGCCCTAGTCACAGGACTCAAACTCACCAAGGAGCTCGGCATCCGGCGTTTGAAGGTCTTCACCGACTCCCGGCTGGTGGTCGGGCAGGTCCGAGGGGAGTTCGAGGCTCGGAGCCCGACCATGCAGAGCTATGTCTGGAAGGTGCAAGCACTCATTCCCGACCTCGACAGTGTTGACATTCAGCAGGTCCCAAGAAGCGAAAATGCCAGGGCCGACAGGCTGTCCCGCTTGGTGGGCGCAGACGCGCACAACTTGTCGAGGGCGATCTACCTGGAGACCCTGGATGCCCCGAGCATCGGCGAGGCCGGAGCGGTGATGGCGATTGATCCGGAGCCATCTTGGATGGACCCGCTCGTCGCCTACCTCGCCGAAGGGATCCTCCCAGAGGACGAAGATCAAGCTCGGCGACTCGTCATGAAGTCCGCCCACTACGTACTCTATGAAGGGAGGCTGTATCGGACCTCGTTCACCGCCCCCCTCTTAAGGTGCCTCCGCCCCTCGGAAGCGGCCTACGCCCTCAGCGAAGTCCACGAAGGCATCTGCGGATCGCACCTGGGGGCTAGGTCCTTGGCGCATAAGATCATGAGGCAAGGCTATTATTGGCCTACCTTGTTGGAGGACTCAAAGGATCATGTGCGGAAATGCGACGCCTGCCAGCGCCACGCCAACGTCCAGAGAGTCCCTTCAGTCCCCTTGGCACCAATCACGGCACCCTGGCCCTTCGCCCAGTGGGGAATGGATATCCTTGGACCATTCCCCGTTGCTTCAGCTCAGCGGAAATTTTTGATCGTTGCAATCGACTACTTCACCAAGTGGGTGGAGGCGGAGCCACTGGCCACTATCACGGAGGCACAAGTCCGGAAGTTCGTGAAGAAGAACATCATTGTCCGATTTGGGGTACCTCGGGTCCTCGTCTCGGATAATGGCCGACAGTTCGACAACAAGCATTTCCGTGACTTCTGCGAGGAGTTCGGGATCGAGCATCGGTTCACATCTGTGTCGCATCCCCAAACCAACGGCGAGGCCGAGGTCACAAATCGGACAATCCTCCAAGGTATCAAAGCGCGAATCGGTCGGACGAGGCAAGCTTAGGTCGAGGAACTCGAGAATGTCCTCTGGGCGTATCGGACCACGCATCGGACCCCTACCGGGGAGACACCTTTCAGCCTAACCTATGGCACGGAAGCCGTTGTCTTCCCTCACCTCGGGTGGCCGCACACCGACCCGAGGCCAACACGGAGCAACTCCGAGGGAACCTGGATCTCTTGGAAGAAGCAAGGGAAATGGCGCAGGTTCGGATGGCGGTGTATCAGCGGAGGGTGGCCCGATATTACAACTCCAAAGTCCGACCGAAGCTTTTCAGAATCGGAGATCTGGTGCTAAGGCGAGCTAAAGCATCTCAACCCACGGAAGGTGGGAAGCTAGCGCCAAATTGGGAAGGCCCATATAGGGTTCGCTGGGTAAACCGACCTGGCTCCTACCAGTTGGAAGCCCTAGATGGCCGAAAAATTCCAAGGAGCTGGAATTCCGCTAACCTGCGGATGTATTACCAGTAGAACGACAAAGCCAGAAAGACAGTTCGAGAATGTATAACACTTTTCATTTCAATAATTTCTGGTTACAATGGCGTACTCGTGTGATTACAAGAAATTCCCAGAGGGGAGTTAGGGAGTAAAGAAAGTAAAGAAGAGGTGGAGACTCCGTGGAACTGAAGATCCGGGATCTCAAACCCTCCATCCGAAACAGCTGCAACCCCGCCGGAAGTGGGTGCTTCTAACCGGAGGCACCAGCGACGCCTCACGAAGAAGACGAGGAACCACCGCTGGAGAAGCCGCCGCTGCCCCCAGGAGAACGCCGCCTCCAAAGGATATTCTGATCCTCCCCAGTGTCAGAGGAGAGAAGGAATACGAGGGAGAAGAGCATATGGAGGCGCGGTCCCGGATCGAGCGTCTGGTGCAGAGCTCAATCGGGAGGCTGAACTTCAAGGAGGGGAGATGTGATCCCGGATGAAACGCCTAGAGCGGAGTTCCGCCGGGGAGACCCTCCTTGCTGATCCCAGATGAAACGGCTAGTTGGCTGAAGTCGCGAGGGGCGCGCCTCCCGTTCCTTCGGCAGGAGTCTCTCAGCCATGCGCCAGAGAGAAGGTCCACGATCTATGGCAACTTGAACAGCTCCGGCTTGGCAAACTCCATCGCACCTGCACCTGTATTTATAGCCAAACTGCAGCCCCCCGGTCGTTCCGATGCGGGTGGCTCCCATAAATGCGGACGCATTGAATCCGGAGCCGTTCTGACTCTCGAGGCGTATCTTCCCGCGATTTCCTAAGCGTCATTCTCCTTAATCGCATTGTGCAGGACACTCCGGGTGGCACGTACCCCTAGGTCCACATATCTCCGCTCGCGCCCAGGCCGCATCCGCCTCGAAGAACGCGCGCATCGCGGCCGCTTAACTGACACTCCTCGCAAGCAGCAACTGGCGATCCGATTTCTCAGGTAACGCATCAATTAGCGTTTAATGCCCTTCTGGTGTTCCCCAGGCAACGCTTGGAGAAGAGGAGAAATACGATTGCAGCTGGCCACGGAGAAACCCCGTCGGGCTGCAAGCGACAGGCTATGGCCAACGAGCGGAATTTCCCGAGGCACGGCCCTCGGATGCCAGGCTAACCCGATGATCATCCCGGGAGTAGACTAGCCTGAAGCCCCGACCGGTCGCCTCGGCTTGCGCCAGCCTTGGCCGACCAACGAGCGGAATTTCCCGAGGCTCGGCCCTTGGATGCCAGGCTAACCCGATGATCATCCCGGGAGCAGACTAGCCTGAAGCCCCGACCGGTCGCCTCGGCTTGCGCCAGCCTTGGCCGACCAACGAGCGGAATTTCCCGAGACTCGGCCCTCGGATGCCAGGCTAACCCGATGATCATCCCGGGAGCAGACTAGCCTGAAGCCCCGACCGGTCGCCTTGGCTTGCGCCAGCCTTGGCCGACCAACGAGCGGAATCTCCCGAGGCTCGGCCCTCAGATGCCAGGCTAACCCGATGATCATCCCGGGAGCAGACTAGCCTGAAGCCCCGACCGGTCGCCTCGGCTTGCGCCAGCCTTGGCCGACCAACGAGCGGAATTTTCCGAGGCTCGGCCCTTGGATGCCAGGCTAACCCGATGATCATCCCGGGAGCAGACTAGCCTGAAGCCCCGACCGGTCGCCTCGGCTTGCGCCAGCCTTGGCCGACCAACGAGCGGAATTTTCCGAGGCTCGGCTCTTGGATGCCAGGCTAACCCGATGATCATCCCGGGAGCAGACTAGCCTGAAGCCCCGACCGGTCGCCTCGGCTTGCGCCAGCCTTGGCCAACCAACGAGCGGAATTTCCCGAGGCTCGGCCCTTGGATGCCAGGCTAACCCGATGATCATCCCGGGAGCAGACTAGCCTGAAGCCCCGACCGGTCGCCTCGGCTTGCGCCAGCCTTGGCCGACCAACGAGCGGAATTTCCCGAGGCTCGGCCCTTGGATGCCAGGCTAACCCGATGATCATCCCGGGAGCAGACTAGCCTGAAGCCACGACCGGTCGCCTCGGCTTGCGCCAGCCTCGGCCGACCAACGAGCGGAATTTCCTGAAGGCCTAACCCTCGGATGCCTGGCTTAGCGCCGGAAGAATTTCCTGAGGCCTAACCCTCGGATGCCTGGCTTAGCGCCGGAAGAATTTCCTGAGGCCTAACCCTCGGATGCCTGGCTGAGCGCCGGAAGAATTTCCTGAGGCCTAACCCTCGGATGCCTGGCTTAGCGCCGGAAGAATTTCCTGAGGCCTAACCCTCGGATGCCTGGCTTAGCGCCGGAAGAATTTCCTGAGGCCTAACCCTCGGGTGCCTGGCTTAGCGCCGGAAGAATTTCCTGAGGCCTAACCCTCGGATGCCTGGCTTAGCGCCGGAAGAATTTCCTGAGGCCTAACCCTCGGATGCCTGGCTTAGCGCCGGAAGAATTTCCTGAGGCCTAACCCTCGGATGCCTGGCTTAGCGTCGGAAGAATTTCCTGAGGCCTAACCCTCGGATGCCTGGCTTAGCGCCGGAAGAATTTCCTGAGGCCTAACCCTCGGATGCCTGGCTTAGGGCCGGAAGAACTTCGAGAGTTAGGAGTCGGCAAGACGCTGCCAAGAGTTAAAAAGAAAAAAAAGAGGAGGACGAAAGCGAGATGAAGAAACATTCGACTTGTATTAATTTTCATTGTTTCAGGGCCAAGGCCCATACAATTTGGCAAAACGCCGACATACAAAAAAAAAAGGACAACGAAAGGTATAAGAGGTCAGCTTGGAGGAACCCCCGGGTCGGGAGCGTCGGGCTCGTCCGCAGGGGGTAGGGAGGCGGTAGGAGAATCAGCAGGCGATGGCGCCGGAGAGGAGTCGAGAAGGGAAATCCCACTCAGGTCAACTTCGGGGTACTTAGCCGACACCCTTGCCAGGCCCTCCTCGAAGCCTAAGATGAAGGATTCGGACCCCGCGTCCGACGCGTCACGGACGAACTCGTCAGACTGACGATAGGCCCGTACCGCCTCCGACATATCACGGGTGAACTCGGCGGACTGACGATAAGCCTGTACCGCCTGGCGCCCGATCTCCGCACTCTTCTCGGCCAGCGCCACCTCTGCTCGCTCCGTAATCTGAGCCTTAGCCTCCAAGACCTTCGCCACAATCCGGTCTTCAGCCTCGGAGGAGACCCTCAGCAGATTAGCCTGAGCCTCCTTATGCTTCGCCTCGGCAGCAGTGCGAGCGGCCTCAGCTTCCTCCAGGCGCGAACGGAGCTCTTGGTCGTTCGCGCGGGACCTCTCCAAGGCTGACTCCAATTCGCCCAGTTTGGCTTCAAGAGACCGGGTTCGGTTGCGGGCGCTGTCGGCAGACCGCTGAGCCTTCTCCCACCTCTCTCGATAGTCCGCGACCTTCCGGGACTGCTTTTCAGCTCGTTCCTCCGCCTTCTTAACCCTGCTTTCGAGACCCGAGGCGACTTTGAGTTGCTCCCGAGCTTCCAACAGTTGCTTCTCGAGGGCGGCGAAGCCGAGTGCCCGCTCTTCGGCCTCCCGGAGCCTCGCCTCGAGGTCCCCGGTCGTCCTGCCCGCCACAGCCTGGCCTCCCTCTTCCACTGCTTTCAGTCGGTCCTCGGCCTTCGCCAGAAGCCCCGCCTGTTCCTTGTAGCACTCCTCTAGACGGATCATGTACTGGGTGAGCTAAGAGATAGGAAAAGTGAGGGCGTCAGGCGGAGAACAACAGAGCTAATAAATGGTGAAAAGCGGCCAGAAGAACACTCACCGACATGAGACAGACGCAGCTGGCAGCCCCGACGTCAGAGACCCCCAACTCCCGGACCCGCCGACGGTCCTTCTCCAGCAGCACTGTTTCGATGAGGTTTCGGGCGCCATCGGTAGTGAAGGCCGACCCCGATTTCTCCCCGGAGCCGGATGGTGGTTCTGCAGCCTTACCCTTATCCATCGCCTGGGGAAGAGTCCTGCTGATTGTGCTCGGGGCGGGGGTCACTCCAGGAATTGATAGGGCCCCGCTCGGCCGGGGCCTCGGCGCGTCCCTCCTCGAATCATCAGGAGCCGGCTGAGTCGAAGGCCGGGCCGGGGACCGATCACGTCCGACCCGTCCGTCTCGAGCGGGCTCGGATGATACCTCCGGAATAGCGGCAGTCTCACCACCGGAGGGCTGATACAGCGTCAGCTGCCGGTCCGTGCCCACGGCGTCTCCCTGATCGGTGGGCCCGGACTCGTCGGTCGGCGTCGGAGGCACCTCCTTGCGGGACTTCTTCGCTGGCGGGGCTCCGCTCGGAGGAGCTCGTTTCCTCCTCCGGACCGCTTCCAGTAGGGACGACCTACCAACAGCCGGTCCCTTGTCCGACCGCATGACGTCGTCAATCTCTGCAACAAGAACGAGATGGTCGAGGGCTGAGAAACCGAAGGAAAGAACGAGACGGAAGAGGAGAAAAGAGTCAAAAAAGAAATGGTGGCGGGCTCACGGTCGGTGGGGACCGAGCTCAGACCGACATTCACCAAGGTATCCTCGGAAATAAGGCGGGCCACCGGGGGGAGCTGGCCCTCGGCAACCAACCCCTTCAAGGCGGCCAAGCCATCGGATTCCTCCCTCGACAGTCTCGATAGGCCGATCGGGGACTTCATCGGCGTCTCCCAGGTCGCCCTAATTTCCCAAGAGGGATCTACATCGATGAAGAAGAAACGCTCCTTCCAGCCGTGAATGGAGGAAGGAGCCTCTTTGACGAGGCCGCACCCTTGCCGCGCCGCAAAGCACCACCACCCTTTGTCCTGGGGGTGGCCACTCAGGCTGTAGAACTCCCAAAAAATATTCAGAGTGGCGGAAATCTCGTGCATGCGGCAGAGAACCTGAAAGACCGTCAGGGCACGCCACGAGTTCGGCACCAGCTGCGTCGGCGCAACTCTTAAACCCCGGAGTACCTGCACGACTAAGTCCGAAGGGGGAAAGCGGAACCCGGCCTGGAGAATGCCCTCATTGATGGCGATCTTCCCTGGAGGAGGATGGGACATCCTCTCCTCAGGCCCCGGGAGCGTAACGTTGCAGGCCTCGGGAAGGTGGTACCGAGCCACGAGTTTGTCTAAGTCTTCAGCGACCAGCTCCGACTTAATGTGGTCTGCTCTCACTTCGCCCATTCCTAATGGCCAATAAACCTACGGTCAGGACGGGGACAAGAAGCGGGGAAAGGCCGGGACGACTGGGGTACACTAGTACAAAAGGAGAAAGTATGGAGAGCCCTAAGTAGAAGAATGGGGTAACTCACCGGAGGAGAAGGAAGAACGGCTCCGAGAGCGTCAAAGGAGAAGCAAGCGAACAGTCCGACGGCAACAACGGCAGCGCAAAGGGGAAACTCGAAAATGTCTGTAAAGAGGAAGACGGACGGGGGAGGGCCCCCGGTTAAATAGGCGGAAAGGCGGGTGATGCCTCGATGACGCCAGAGGACGTCTGGCCGCCGAAGGGTCGCTCGCGCCCCAAAGGCGAATCGACACCATTAAGGAAGGATGTCCGCCGAAATCCTCAGACTGCCAGGTCAGCAACAACCGCCATACGCCATAAAGAAGGCGGGAAGCTCGAAGCGCGCGCGCCTCTCCGAGGGATGGCGGCAATCTCGAAGCATCACTCCCTTCACCCGTTCCCCTTCTGGTTCCAGGCTCGGAAGTGGGGGGCTACTGTTACGGGGGAACTAAGCCGCCATGCTCCACGTGACCGGCACGCGCGCCCATGAAGACTACGGCTGTCCTTTGATCCAGCAATCCGACCCCGAGTCGGACATCTTCGGCTCCACAGCCCGACCTCGAGTCGGCTGCCCTTCGATCCAGCAGTCCGGCCCCGAGTCGGACATCTTCGGCTTCGCAGCCCGACCCCGAGTCGGCTGCCCCTTAATCTAGCAATCCGACTCCAAGTCGGATATCCTCAGCACCGCAGCCCGACCCCGAGTCGGCTGCCCCCTGATCCAGCACTCCGACCCCGAGTCGGAGATCTCTTGATAACGACAGGCTGCTTCCCAGAGGCACGCCGAGGCCTCCTGCTCCACTACTCCCTGCAACGGCTGTATCCGATGCTGTTCCACGATCTCCTGTATCAGCCGTACAAAGCGGAACTCCACTACGCCCTGTCATGGCCGTACCCAGCGCTGCTCCACGACGCCCTGTAACGGCCATGTCAGTGGCCACTCCATCGCGCCCCACGATGACAAACCCCCCTGAGAGACCCCCCAGCCAGGTATATATGCGGCTGGGGGGAGAAGGGGGGGGTAAGCAAGAACTTCCAGAGCATTCCCCTACTACCTGCAATTATCTCTCCTTCTCCTCCAATCTCCTCTGACTTGATCGTCGGAGGGCCCCCACTACCCCAGTGGTGGTGCGAGGCTTGCTTGCAGGTTTTCCGGTGGAAGGTGAAGCACAATCAACATCAACCAGGGCAGCTCAGACGGAATCCCGTTCACACCGCTGTGCCAATCGTTCTCGGTTTGGACCACCAGCAACACCACCATATAGTTCAAGTTCGGAATATATTTTCTCAGCATTGAAACATGGAATACATTATGTACACCTGATAAAGTTGGTGGTAGAACCAAATGATATGCCACTTCTCCAACTCTGTCTAGGATCTCAAATGGACCAACATACTTAGGGCTCAATTTGCCACGAACCCCGAACCTCATCACACCTTTTAGTAGGAGATACTTTCAAGAAAACATAATCACCAACCTGAAACTCTAGTTCTCTTCTCCTATTGTCAGCATAACTCTTTTGTCTACTCTGAGCTATAAGGAGCCATTCTCTAATCACCTGTATCTTATCCACAGTTTGCTGTACTATCTCTGGACCCAATACTTTTCTTTCTCCCACATTATCCCAACAAATTGAAGATCGGCATTTCCTGCCATACAATGCCTCAAAAGGAGCCATCTGAATGCTGGCCTGATAACTATTGTTGTAGGCAAACTCAACCAGCGACAAATGACTATCCCATGCACCACCCAATTTCATGACACAAGCCCTTAACATATCCTTCAAGATCTGAATAGTGCGCTCCGACTGTCCATTAGTTTGTGGATGAAAAGCTGCACTGAAGTCTAGTCTTGTACCAAGAGCTTTATGAAGGCTCTTCCAAAACTGTGACATAAATCTAGTATCTCGGTCAGACACAATTAAAACTGGAATCTCGTGTAGCCTCACAATTTGTTCTATGTATAAACTTGCCAATTTCTCCAAAGAAAAGCCGACTCTAAAAGGCAAGAAATGTGTTGACTTAGTCAGTCGGTCAACATTTACCCACACTGCATCATTGTTAGATGTATGCCCTAGAAGCCAATCTGGCTGACACATTGTTAATTCTAGGATATAATTTTGTACTTGACTATTTATTATTGAATAAATAAAAGGCATCTTTTTCATTCATATTGATTATGTGTCTATGAATCGTCTAAGAATTAATAAGATAATGATGCATATTCTTAAAAGTTAAGAATTTGAGCCATGCATCATTGGTGATTACTTTCTGAATGCTCCTGATCAATGGTTCATCATGAGGACGGTGATCGATCCGATGAGATCAGTGCACACATTGCTTTTCTTATGGATGGACGAGACTCGAGTCCACGGTGTGGTGACACTGAAGTAATAGTGCAGGTGCTTGTTAAAGAACAAGGGTACTGAGCGTGACCAAGACAAGAAGTCACTTGGATGTTTATCCACTCGTCAGTGACTTGCTTGATGTTGCAGTAGTGGGACTGGTCCTTTGACCTGCAGTGCTTCGGCTACTCACAGTGAGATTATTGTAGTTTGACCGCACGTATACATGGTCTCTAGACATACGGGTCCATGCAGTGTAGATTGGCTGCAATAGGTTCACTGTAGGAGTAGGGTATGCACCTATATGGAATCTATCAACCTTGATAGATGAGGAGAGATCCTATGTGATTTATATGACTGAGTTCGTAAGACCTCGGCCGGGGCAGTATGCAAAGTGGAGAAAGAGTTTTTCACTCTCGAACTTAAGTTGAATAAATCTTGACATATGACAGACGATGGGGTTTGACGAGTTGTCCATGACCTCCATCTTATAGGGATCCACGATAGTAGGACTATATTATACGATAACTGCACCTAGAGGTTCATCATTCCATTGTGCTGGATAGCCACTACATGCTGCTAGGTGTCACTGGTGGATGGTGAGACTCACAGAGAATATCTTGATGATCGATAAACCCTGACGAGTTGAGTTGGAACTGTTCCAACCCATTGAAAGAAGTTTTCAATGATATTGTGATAGAGATTGCAATGTATCTTACTACCAGTCAGAATAGAACCTATGGGGTCACACACACTAGAAGTATTGACCGATCCGATGGTTGAAATGTGATTATGAATCACGAGTAATCAATCCGATTGATAATCAGTTGAAGAAGAAACAATGAGAATTAATTAATTGGACTTAAACACAAATCCTACTTGGAGTAGGATTCCTAGAGTCCTAATTGGATTAGGACTGGAAGTCCTACTTGGAGTAGGATTCCTACAATCCTAATTGAATTAGAATTTTGAATTTAATTTGGATTCCTACTTAGAATAGGATTCCTAGAAGTCCTAATTAGATTAGGACTTCGAATTCAAAGTCGAGTTCTAATTGGATTAGGACTAAAATTAAATAAGTCCTAATTAGATTAGAATTTCTTAAGTTCCAATTAATTGTTAATCTAATGAATTAACATGACTCCTAATTGGGTTAGGATTGAAGAGTTCAATTGAGTCATGGTTCATTCAAGTTCTAATTGGATTAGGACTAGCATTGATTAAACCTAAAATTGGTTCACCCTTGGTCTAAGCCTAATTAGATTAGGACCTAACCATAAGTGGCCTTCTTAATCCTCCTTAGAGGAGGATTAGGTTAACCAAGAAGGAGGGGCGTACGCCCCTCCTTTTCCTCCTTGGTGCGGCAACACAAGAGGGGCCGGCGCCCCTCTTGGAGAAAGATCAAGGGCTCCTAATTTGTAGGAGCCCTTCATGCCTTTAAAATGAGAAGTGGGCGGCACCCTAGGGCATACATTGAAGCCCTCTTCCTCTCCTCTCCCCTTGGTTTTCAGCTGCAAGCAAGGGAAGCAAAAGAAAAGTGTTGGCGGCCTCTTCATCCTCCCTTCCTCCTTCCAACGCAGGAAAAAGAAAGAAGGCTGCAGGGGCTTTGTTCCTTTACTTTTCTTCATCCTTCTTCTTCCTCTTCCCAAGCACAATCAAAAGTTGATTCAAAGGGAGGACATCAGCCATTAAAGTTGCCTCTGCAAGGGAGCTAGCACCCCGGGGAGATAAAGAAGCTTGGATCGGTTTTTACTTTGTGTGGATACCCGTAGAGGCCGGATGCTTGTGCGGCTTCAAGCGAGCCCTCTTCCAAAACCACGATCATCAGTTTGCGGTGATCATCTACCCGCACAAGGTGAAGATCTAATCTTCATAATTGTTTTAAAAATTTTTAATTCTAATCTATCTACGAACGATTTTTGAACAACGTTCATGAGATGAACGTCGATCCCGCACATGCCTCTTCCGCTGCCATCTGAAATTTTTTAATTTTCTACAGCATGGGCGGGTTCCCAACAATCATTACCTCGAGGGGTCTTAGGCAAGACAGTCACAAAATCCATGGTGATATGTTTCCACTTCCACTGAGGAATGAGAAGAGACTGTAATGGTCCAGCAGGCTTCTGATGCTCAGCTTTCACTTGCTGACACACTAAGCACTATGCAACATACTGAGCTATATCTTGCTTCATGTCACTCCACCAAAAATTTTTCTTCAAGTCCCGGTACATTTTAGTACCTCCTGGATGCACTGTATAAGCTGAGTTATGGGCCTCATCAAGAATCTCTTTCTTCATTTCTGGTACTTTCGGCACACATACCCTGTTTCCGAATCTTAAAGAGCCATCTTCATGTACTCGGAATTCTGACTGCACACCTGACTCTACTGTTTCTCTGATCTTCTGTAACTCTGGATCCTCTTTCTGAGACATCTTGATCTTTTCAATCAGAGTAGGTTGCACAGTGAGGGTAGCCAATTGTACCTTAGGATCATGTAGCCTTATCTCAATCCCTGATCTCTCCAAATCTAATAAAATCTGCTTCTGCGTAGTGATCAATGCTGCCAGCCCATTTGAGGATTTTCTGCTCAAAGCATCAGCCACTACATTTGCTTTCCCTGGATGGTAACTGATAGTCAGGTTATAATCCTTCAGTAGCTCTAGCCACCTTTTTTGCCTCAAATTCAACTCCTTCTGTGTGAAGATATATTTCAAACTCTTATGGTCTGTGAAAACCTCATAGTGTTCTCCATACAAGTAATGCCTCCATATCTTCAAAGCAAAAACCACCGCTGCCAACTCCAAATCATGTGTAGGGTAATTCTGTTCATATGACTTTAACTGTCTAGAGGCATAAGCTATCACCTTCTCATTCTGCATTAGAACACACCCAAGTCCTTTACGAGATTTATCACTGTAGATGGTGAAGCCTTCCGTTCCAAATGGGATAGCTAGCACTGGGGCTATCACCAGACGCTTTTTCAGCTCTTGAAAACTCTGTTCACAATCATCTGTCCATTCAAACTTCACTCGCTTCTGAGTCATGCGACTTAGAGGCATGGCAATATGGGAGAATCCCTCAACAAATCTTCTGTAATATCCAGCCAATCCTAAGAAGCTGCGCACTTCAGTTACATTGGTAGGTCTACTCCACCCAACTACTGCCTCCACTTTCATTGGGTCAACAGAGACACCTTCCTTGGAGATTACGTGCCCGAGAAAGGAAATACTATCCAACCAAAACTCACACTTTGATAGCTTAGCATAAGGCTTCTTTTCTCTGAGAGTTTGCAACACTACTCTTAGATGTTCATGTTCTTGTGAGCTCTTTGAATACACCAAAATGTCATCAATGAACACTACCACGAACTGATCCAGATAAGGTTTAAATATCCGATTCATAAGATCCATGAAGGCAGTCGGTGCATTTGTCAAACCAAAAGGCATGACTAAAAATTCATAATGCCCGTATTTGATCCTGAAAGCTGTCTTGGGCACATCCTCCACCTTTATTTTCCATTGGTGATAGTCAGAATGAAGATCAATCTTCGAAAAAACCTGAGCCCCTTGCAGTTGATCAAACAAATCATCAATTCTTAGTAGTGGATATTTATTCCGTACTGTCACCCTGTTTAATTTCTGGTAGTCTATACAGAGTCAGAGGCTATCATCTTTCTTTTTCACAAATAATATAGGAGTGCCTCAAGGAGAAACACTAGGCCTGATAAAATTCTTATCCAGTAACTCCTATAGTTGTTCCTTCAGCTCTTTCAATTCAGCTGGAGCCATTCGATATATATGAAGCTTTTGAAATTGGACCAGTGCCAGGAATTAAGTCGATGGAGAACTCAATCTCCCTATCAGAGGGTAATTCTGGCAATTTATCTGGAAACACATCTAAAAATTCTGTCACCACAGGGATATCCTCTAACTTAGGCTCTTTTTTCTGGGTGTCTAACACAGCAGCTAAGAATCCTTCACAACCTTTTGCAAGAAGTTCCCTAGCCTGTAGAGCTAAGATTAACTTCATTTGATGAGGTGACTTGCTGCCCACCAAACTAAACATTGGCTGACCAGGAATCTGAAACTTGATCGTTTTCTCAAAACATTTAACAGTAGTATGGTATGCTGCCAACCAGTCCATTCCAAGAATCAAATCAAAATCATTTATCTCTAAGACCAGCAAGTCTGCATTCATTTTCCAGTCCTCAATGCCCAAAATACAGTTCTTGCAAACTGAATTAACTAATATAACATCTCCACTTGGCGTTGAGACACAGAGATCAAATTCTAATGGCACAGGTGATATTTCAGTATTCTTTCCAACAAAATTGGCCGATATGAAGGAGTGGGTAGTGTTGTCCAGTTTCTGTTTACCTAAAAATACACTAAACAGATCATTGTTAGAACCGACAAACAAAGTTTAATTTAATTTTGTTCTTACATTTTTTACTCGAAGAATAGTGGTCGTAAGAGGTCGATCCACAAGGAGGCGGTTGGAGTTGCATAAAAATTAAAACATTCACTCGGATTCAAAATCGATTTTTGAATAATAAAAGAAAAACATTACGTCGGGGATGTTGAATATTTTCTAATTGAAAATAAATAAAGGAAAGAAAGAAAACTTTGCAATTGAAATTGGATGCAGAGTAGGGGTCGATTTCTAAAAACAGAATATGAATTAAAATCGTCAGTCGAACAGCAAAGATTAATTTCAGAGTTATCTTAAAACTAAGAATTTCAGAAAAATAAATTGCAGAGATTAAACTAAACCTAGAGCACGGATTGCATAAAAGAAAATTAATAGATTGTATATTAAGCAAACATTAAACTAAACCTAGAACACGGATTTCATAAAAGAAAATTGATGGATTTTATAAATTGAAAATTGATTACAAGAACATAAAATAAAAAAATTGAAATAAAAGGAACAAGTAACTCGGTGGACAACTTCTCTTTTTTTTTTTTCTTTTCTTTCCAAGAACAGAGCATCCCTTATTTTTGTTTTTTTTTTCTTCTTCTCTCCTTCAGCCGATGGCCACCCTCTCCTCCCCTATTTTTTTGGCCCAACCGAGCACACCTCTCCCCCCCTTGAACCAGCCGATGGCCCTCTTATATAGGTCCCATCAGCCAACGAGCACTTGAAGAGGATGCGTGATCGCTGGAAGCTGATCATGGGTGAAGATCCGGCGCGGATGCAGAGATCAAGGAGAAGGGGGTCACGGGATGTGGAAGGGAGCTGAAACTTGGTTGGAACGGCTCCTTGATGGCGAGAAACGGAAGTATCCGGACGCGGGGGCTGCAAGCATCGTGGGAAGATTTTTGAAATGGGGGAAAGAGGCAGATGCAGGGGAGGCTGATCTGGAATCATGGCTTCCAATCATAGAGGATTGCTTGCGAAATCACTGGGAAACATCACGGGATGCTGATTCGGAGAGGGAGCTGGTCCGGCTGACGGGAAGGCGGCTTGATTGCAGCTTGCATCACGGCTGGGAGCGTGATGAGGGCAGACGCGAGGAAGGAGAGGGTGGACAGGCGTGGAATCCAGATGGTGTCCGCTGGGATTCCGGTCACGGCTTGATGGGCGTTGGGAGATTGCTGGGTCACTTGGAGGATGGACGGCCGTGATGCATTGCAGGAGGAATCAGATCGCGGAAGGATTTGGCTGCGGCTGGAACGTGGGATGAGCTCCATCACGTGAAGATGCTGGCTTGACTTGAGCTTGAAAATGTGTTTGCTCGAATCGGCCGGAAGGAATGGAGACGAGCTGGACATGGGGACTGCATGGTTTCAGTTGGGACCTTCATTGCGTGAAGCTTGGAATGGGCTGATACACTGAGGCATGGCACGGGCTGTTGCTAGCTAGCACGCTGGGATGAGCTGAGCTCAAACACAATGTTATTGGGTCTCTTGGATTACTTGCACTCAAACACAAATACAACGTTAATTAGTTAATTTTATCATTAATGATTAGCTATAATACTAATTAAGATGGAATGATGATTGCACTTTTGTGCTCTTATCACACCCTCCAACTAGCTTATTGCTACTCTCTAGCAATTAACAAGCAAACTATAAAATGAGGGCACAAAAGATGTAGTCTAACCCATGACTCTTTTTTTATTATTATTCAAAACTAAGATATGTGCCCATTTTCGTAGGGAATCGCGATTGCACTTAGCATATGCAACAAGCCTTTAAAACCCTAGGTTACCCTAGTGGACGAGTGCTGTCTCGTGAGGGTTTGCAGTGAAGTTACCCACAAACTTCATGAGTCAGAAATTTCTAATTTTTAACTTGAAATTTGAACAAGTATTACTGTATGAAACTAGAATTGCAAGGACAATAGAGACTTGTTGCTATCATATTTAAGCAGACTCTAACTCAAGTTTCATTACACCCCATCTATTTGCTAACAAGTCAAGAATGTAGCAAGGTGCAAGATAGTATCATATAAATGAGTGGCTTTCACTTACTTTCAACATGATCACTCCAATTTTCAAGACTTTCTAGAGTTAAATGGTAATGAACACCCCAAATTTATTTATTTATTTATTTTATTATTTTTTTTTTCAGACTAAATGCTAAGAAGAATGAATGACTTGTGCAATATCTAGACTTATTAAGCTTTCTAGCTAACCCATTAGCGAGTGTTAGGCCAATGACTCCCGATCCAGATGGCTCAGGGAATTAGGTGTAAAGACACCCTAACAGGTTTAATAACTCAAGTCAACTAGGCTCCAAGGCTAAATTAGTCACTCAGAGTTTAATCTCAGCCATCCTTATCTTTTTACGGAAACACTCGCTACTTGCCAGGCAAGAGGTCCGGTTACTCAGTGAGAAGACTTAAAATAAACTCGTTTTATTTTCTTCTCTTTTTTTTCTTTTAATTTTTTTATTATATATATATATTTTCATTAGGTATTCATCACACATATAACTTTAAATTATCCAGAAGATTAAAAGTATTCATATTAGTCGCAAGTTTACAAACTCCATTATTCATGTGCTTACATGTAGGTGCTAAATCGTCTTTTATCATGTTAGCAGAAAATAGGTGGGACGAAAACTCAAGCTAGAACTGCTATCATATTTCTTAACTTAAAGCTATTGTCAAAGCAATTCCTAGTTTATACAGTCGAAAAGATTAGATTTTGAGTTAAAAATTTGAAATCGTCCCCTTTATTTTATTTTATTTTATTTGTTTTTGGCAGAGAAATCAAAAATATTCTCACCCCCATACCTAAATCTAACATTGTCCTCAATGTTAAAAAAAATTTAAAGCAGTAGTAGGACAGAGGAGAAGTTACCTGATATGGGTAGGTAAATTGACAATTGAGGCACAAATCTCCAAATTTGCATGTTAGTAATTTATTGATTTTTTTAATAATATTTACATGTTGGGTTGCCTCCCAAGAGTGCTAAGTTTTATGTCTTCAATCAGACAATTTCGATTCACTCATAATAGACAGGGTTGGTCAAAAATGTCTCCTCGACTTCTGGACTCAGATACTCAAGGTATGGTTTTAAACGATGTCCATTGACTTGAAACGACCTATCATCCTTAGTATTGCATATTACTATCGTACCATGCGGATGCACTTTCTATACCGTGTATGGGCCAGTCCAGCGAGATTTAAGTTTTTCAGGGAATAGATGTAATCGAGAATCATATAAAAGAACTTTTTGTCCTTGGTAAAACTTTTTACGAGTAATCATTTTATCATGCATGATCTTAATGCGATCCTTGTACTTCTTAACACACTCGTAAGCATCGTTCCTAATTTCTTCAAGCTCATCGAGCTGAAGCTTTCTATATTCTTCCGCCTTGTCGAGATTGAAATTTAAGCGTTTGATTGCCCAATAGGCCTTGTGTTCTAACTCAAGTAAATGGCAAGCCTTACCATAGATAATCCTATATGGGGACATTCCAATTGGTGTTTTGTAGGCCGTACGATATGCCCACAATGCATCTGTTAACCTAAGGGACCAATCCTTTCGAGATGGATTGACAGTTTTCTCAAGGATGGTCTTGATTTCTCTATTGAAAATCTCAACTTGTCCACTCGTTTGTGGATGATATGGTGTACCGACCTTGTGGGTGATGTTGTACTTCCTAGAAAGGGCTTTAAAAATTCTATTGCAAAAATGTTTCCCCCCATCACTAATGATAGCACGAGGGGTGCCGAAGCAAGCGAAGACAGACTCCTTAAGAAACTTGATCACTACTTTGTGATCATTGGTCTTACATGCGACGACCTCAATCCACTTGTACACATAGTCAACAGCTAGGAGTATGTACTGGTGCCCCTCCTATGACATAGGAAAAGGACCCATAAAATCAATACCCCAAACATCAAAGATTTTTACAATTAAGATTGGGTTCAGGGGCATCTCATTTTTTCTTGACTTTCCTTGGATGCTCCCGGGATCCGCATCCCGAATGGTCGGGATGCGCGTCCCGGGTGTCCATGGCTCCTCCTAGTTTTAGGAAGAGCCACGCCTAGGTCAAGGTTATAAAAAAGGGGGGCAGCCCTAGACTTGGACTAGGGTTTCTTTTCTTGATGCTTGGCGGCTGTTGGAAGCCTTGGTGGTCGCACGCATATATTTTTTAAAAAATTACAGAGGAAGCATTTAAAAATTAAACTATTTAATTTTCATGCATGCTAGAGATCATATCTCTACAATGAAAATAGATCCAGAACTTTAAACATTTATCCTAAATAAGTAGGCATGATTCTATGTTTAACATGTAGTCATGCAGAATTTCAGTAACCTAGTTGATTCCTAATTTTAATTTTTAATGAGATCAGATCTCATACTTTTTGGCTTTGAGAACTTTGATGATGCCTTGATCACCTTGCATAGCTGCACACATGTCCGGCCTCTACGGATAGTCCACGCGAAGCTCTAGGAAGATCCACACGTGTCTCGAGTGTCCGGCCTCATGCAGAGGTGCTGCAGTGGCTGAATTTTTCTCCCTCGAAGCACTCAATTTTTGATTCTTCTTTGAGAGGATGAAGGATGGAGATGAAGGAGAAGAAGGAGGAGAGAAGGTGGCTGGCTCTCAGAATTTTTTTAGAATTTAGAATCCTTTCTAAAGACCATCTCAACAAACCCTAAGTGTGGGGGTCCTTTTATAGCCAAAAGACCCCCCACGCCTCATACCTCTTTTGGCCAACGAATTTGGCTGATAAAATTTCCAAAAAATTCTGGTGAATCGGCAGCTAAGAGATGAATAAATTCTATTTTAATCTTGTGCCATGAATTCCTAAAAATTAGAGGGTTATTGCACCCCAAACTTTAGCTGCATGCCACCCTGCTTGATGCGTCATGCAGTCCCTACAAATTAGGGATTTGATTCCTATCTTTTTAGGAAGATTTGAGGTGCCATATTTTTCTTAAAAATAGCCCCACGCTTTCTCTTTTCTCATGCCAAAAATTGGCCAAAAATAAAGAGGATAGGCACCACTGCTTTTAGGGATAAGGATGAGGTGTCTTTCTTCTCCAAGAAAGAAAGCTAGGGCCCTAAATTTTAGGAATTCTTCTCCATAATAAATTCTGATTATTTGGATTCTTAATCCTCATCAAATAAAGACTCTTAATTGACTTGAATCAATCCCAATCCAATTGGGTCAAGTTCGATCAATTAGATTATACCCAATCGGCTCGGGTCGAATCCGATCGAATTAGGTCAAATCCTAATTTAGCCCAAATTGAATCTAATTCAATTTGGCTTAATTAAAGTCCAATAATTCAATCAAATTAAATTTATTAGTAATCCAATTACTAATTAACCCTCCAATAATTCAATAATTATTTTAATGCAACTTTTGCTTAGGATAATTTGTCAATCGAATTGACCAAATTACCTCTGAATGATTCTTAATCATCAATTAACTATTTGATCAACCTAGAAACTTCTATGCGTGTGACCCCATAGGTTCGAACCTAAGCCGGTAGCATAAGAACAACTTCTTGTACTAATCGAAATGACCATCTAGCAATGGTATTCGACGTCCGGATAGGCCGAATGATTGCAAAGCAATATTCAAGAACCCTTGGACTATGGTTACCGTATAATTTATCCCTATGACTCCTAAATGCCAGGATGACTTCAGAGTTCTCTCAACTCTATAATAAGTGCATCCATGATGTGATTCAACTTTAGAAATTCTGTGACTCCTCACAAGGATTATCTTGGCCAAGATTTTGCTAAATTGAACATAAGGTATTATTTCCTGTTTCTAGGAGGGGTCAATTCCATCTTGACTCACAACTGACACGCAAGTACTTGACTGTACCCAGTGACCTTCCGTCACTGAATTAGAAATTCAGGTAGTCCGGTACTAAAGTACAGTGAGTTGCTTGCTAGTCACAGGTTGCGGTCTCAGGTCAGAGGGCCAGACTTATACCCATATCCACTCGGAACATCTCTTGACAGTAGAGCATTCCGAAATTGGTCACGTTCAGTAAAATGTACTCCTACACTTCACCTGTGTGACATATCAGTATCTCCACACTTCTTGGTTAAGAGGACAACCAACGTATATGTCACACAACGACGTAATCTCGATAATGCTGTCGTCCTAGTAACAACATATCATTTGATCGCGAACAGTTTTAAGAATTTGAAGATAAATTCTCCTTTATTATAAAACAAGTCCTAAGGACTTTATCATATAAAAGTTCATTTGAAGATGTACAGTGAAATGATGAATAATGCCAAATAACACTTTATTAATTTATCAATTTATTTACAAAATTCATTCATCAACATGCTGACGATTGACATTTAGGATACAATTTCCAACAACTCCCACTTAGCCTAAAGCCAATCGGCACAGTATCTAATACCCATCTTCGACTTGTGTTCGTTGAACTCTTTGATGTTGAGGACTTTGGTAAATGGGCCAGCCAGATTTTCTTTTGTATCAATCTTTTGAAGATCAATATCATCTCGTTCAACGATCTCTCGAACCAGGTGGTAGCGACGAAGAATATGCTTGGTCCGCTGATGTGCTTTGGGTTCTCTTGCTTGAGCTATAGCTCCAGTGTTGTCACAAAATACAGTCACTGGACCATCAATGGAGGGTGTCACTACAAGCTCAGTGATGAATTTCCGCAACCATACAGCTTCCTTGGCGGCATCAGATGCTGCAATGTATTCTGCTTCACATGTAGAATCTGCCATTGTATGCTGCTTGGAACTCTTCCAGCAGATGGCCCCTGTTAGAAACCGCCCATGCCGCAGAAAATTTTTTAAAAAAATTCAGATGCAGCAGAAGAGGCATGCGCGGGATCAACCGTTCATCGCATGAACGTTGTTCAAAAATCGTTCGTAGTTAGATAAGGATTAAAAACTTTTAAAAACATTAGGAAGATCAGATCTTAACCTTTGTGTGGGTAGATGATCACCGCAAACTGATGATCGTAGTTTTGGAAGAAGGTTCGCTTGAAGCCGTTCAAGTGTCCGGCCTCTACGGGTATCCACACGAAGCAATAGTCGATCCAAACGCTTCAATCTCCCCGGGGTGCTAGCTCCCTTGCAGAGATTGGATTTGATGGCTGATCTCCTCCCTTTCTTTCAACTCTTGAATGTACTTGGGAGGAGGAAGATGAAGGAGGACTCAAGGAAGAAGATCACCAAGCCTTGCAGCCTCTTTCCCTTGCATGCGTTGGAAGGAGGAAGGGAGGAAGAGGATGCCGCCAACACCTTTTCTTTGCTTTTCCTTGCTTGCGGCTGAAACAAGAGGAGGAGAAGGGAGGCCACGAATTGGAGAGGAGGAGGGCTTCACATAAAAAACCCTAGGTGCCGCCCAAGTCCCCTTTTATAGATATTTAGGGCTCCTACAATTTAGGAGCCCTTGATCTTTTACCAAGAGGGGCACCAGCCCCTCTTGTTGTTAGGATCCCACATATGCCATGAAAATTCGAAATAATTTTCAGATTGCAGCGGAAAAACTATGTGGGATCCGTTCATCGCATGAACGTATTTTAAAACTATTCGTTTGTAGATAGATTAGAATTAAATTATTTTAAACTATTTTTAAATCATTAAGAAGATTAGATCTTCACCTTGTGCGGGTAGTTGGTCTCCGCAAATCTGATTCACGTGGATTTGTAGAAGGTTCGATGGAAGCCGCACATGCGTCCGGCCTCTACGGGTATCCACACGAGATAATGATTCGATCGAAGCCTACGTATCTCCCCGAGGTGCTAACTCTCTTACAGAGATGGCTTTTGATGGCTGATGTCCTCCCTTCAATCAACTCTTAAATGCTTAGGGAGGAGGAGGAAGAAGGATGGATCAAAAGGAACAAGAACAAAGCCCTACAGCCTTTTACTTTTTCTTCCCTTTTAAAACCGAAATGAAGAAGGAAGAGGGCGATCAAGGCTCTTCTTTTTCTTCTCTTGATGGCGGCTCAAAGGAGGAAGATGGAGGAGAAAGGTTGCTGTCGAAATGCATCAGAAAAGGATCAAGAAGAGGGGTCACACGCCTCCTCTTTTAATCCCTAAAGTGATAAGGATGAGTTCTTATTTTTTAGGAACTCATCTTTATCTTTTGTTTTGGCCAACAAGGAGGGGCGTGCACCCCTCCTCTTTCTCCCACGCACACCCCAAGGGGAGGGGCGTGGGCCCCTCCCACAAGTTCATTTAAATCTGCTATTTAAATAAATTAAAGGGGGTTTTAATTTGGGTCCATTGCATGAGTCTAATCCTTGTCAAAATAGGATTTTTATGAACCCATTTCAACTTCCTCCAAATCCTAATCTAATTAGAATTTAATTGAACCATGACTCTATTGAACTCTTCAATCCTAATCCAATTAGGAGTCATGAAATTAATTAGATTAAATTTAAAATTAATTAGGACTTAAAATAATCCTAATCTAATTAGGACTTATTAAATTTCAGCCCTAAGACAATTAGGACTTTAGAAATCCTATTCCAAATAGGATTCTAATTTAATTTGAAATCCTAATCCAATTAGGACTCCAAGGATCCTACTCCAAGTAGGACTCATGATCAAGTCCAATTAATTAAATTTAATTAATTAAATTAAATTGCAATCCGATTGCATTTGTTCCTTCTTCTAACCATTAACTCTTAGCGGGTTTTCATTTATCAATCTAATTGATTATTTGTGATTCCTAATCACATTCAACCATCGGATCGATCATTACCTCTAATGTGTGTGACCCCATAGGTTCCATTCTGACTGGTAGTGAGATATATTGCGATCTCTATCACAATATCATTGAAAACTCTTTTCAATGGGTTGAAACAATTTCAACTCAACTCATCAGGGTATATTGACCATCAAGATGATTCCTGTGAGTCTCACTATCCACCAGTGACACCTAGCAGTATGTAGTGGCCACCCAGCAGAATAGAATGATGAACCTCTAGGTGCAGTTATCGTATGATACAGTCCTTTTATCGTGGGTCCCTACAGACCGGAGGTCATGGATAACTCGTCAAACCCCGTCGTCTGTCATATGTCTAGATTTATTCGACTTGAGTTCGATAGTGGAAAACTCTTTCTCCACTGTATATTATTGCCCCGGCCAAGGTCTTAGAACTCTGTCTAATAAATCACATAGGATCACTCCTCTTCAATCAAAGTCGATAGATTCCATGTAAGTGCATACCCTACTCCTACAGTGAACCTACTGCAGCCAATCTACACAACAAGGACCCATATGACTAGAGACCATGTATATGTGCAGTCAAACTACAATAACCTCACTGTGAGTAGCCGAAGCACCGCAGGTCAAAGGACCAGTCACACTACTGCAACATCAAGTAAGTCACTCACGAGTGGATAGACATCCAAGTGACTTCTTGTCTTGGTCACGCTCAGTACCCTTGTTCTCTAATAAGCACCTGCACTCTCACTTCAGTGTTTCTACACTGTGGACTCGAGTCTCGTCCATCCATAAGGAAAGCGATCTGTGCACTGATCGGATCGATCACCGTCCTCGTGATGATCCATTGATCAGGAGCATTTAGAAATTAATCACCAATGATACATGGCTCAAATTCTCAACTCTTGAGAATATATATCATCATCTTATTAATTTCTTGGACAATTCATAGACACATAAACAATATGAATGAAAAGATGCCCATTTATTATTCAATAATAATAAAGTCAAGTACAAATTTATGTCCCAGAATAAATAATGTGTCTGCCGGATTAGCTTCTAGGGCATACATCTAACACTTGTGTGCCGCACCAAGGAAGAAAAGGAGGAGGGGCGTGATCCCCTCCTTCTTGTGTTGCCCTAATCCTCCTTTAAGGAGGATTAGGAGGCCCCTATTTGGTTTAGTCCTAATCCAATTAGGGTTTAACCAAATCATGAATCAATTAGGTTCAATCTATACTAGTCCTAATCCAATTAGAACTTGAATGAACCATGACTCAATTGAACTCTTCAATCCTAACCCAATTAGGAGTCATGTTGATTCATGAGATTAATAATTAATTAGGACTTAAGAAATCCTAATCCAATTAGGACTTATTTAATTTTAGTCCTAATCCAATTAGGACTCTAATTTGAATCCGAAGTCCTAATCCGATTAGGACTCTAGGAATCCTACTCCAAGTACGAATCCAAATTTAATTCAAAACTCCTAATCTAATTAGGATTGTAGAAATCCTACTCCAAGTAGAAATCCCAGTCCTACTCCAAATAGGATTTCCAGTCCTGATCCAATTAGGACTCTAGGAATCCTACTCGAAGTAGGATTTGTGTTTAAGTCCAATTAATTAATTCCATTGTTCCTTCTTCAACTGATTATCAATTGAATTGATTACTTATGATTCCTAATCACGATTCAATCATCGGATTGGTCAATGCCTCTAGTGTGTGTGACCCTATAGATTCTATTTTGACTGGTAGTGAGATATATTGTGATCTCTATCATAATATCATTGAAAACTCCTTTCAATAGGTCGGAACGGTTCCAACTCTACTCATTAGGATTTCCATCAAGATAATCCCTGTGAGTCTCACCATCCACCAGTGACACCTAGCAGCATGTAGTGGCTACCCAGCAGAATAGAATGATGAACCTCTAGATGCAGTTATTGTGTGATACAGTCCTTCTATCGTGGATCCCTTCAAGGCGGAGGTTATGGACAACTCGTCAAACCCCATCGCCTGTCATATGTCAAGATTTATTCGGCTTAAGCTCGAGAGTGGAAAACTCTTTCTCCACTATACAATCTGCCCCGGCCGAGGTCTTACGAACTCAGTCTTATAAATCACATAGGATCTCTCCTTATCTATCAAGGTCGATAGATTCCTTATAGGTGCATACCCTACTCCTACAGTGAACCTACTGCAGCCAATCTACACTGCATGGACCCATATGGCTAGAGACCATGTATGTGTGCAGTCAAACTACAATAACCTTACTATGAGTAGCCGAAGCATCGCAGGTCAAAGGACCAGTCACACTACTGCAACATCAAGCAAGTCATTGACGAGTGGATAGACATCCAAGTGACTTCTTGTCTTGGTCACGCTCAGTATCCTTGTTCTCTAACAAGCACCTGCACTATCACTTCAGTGTCCCTACACTGTGGACTCGAGTCTCGTCCATCCGTAAGAAAAGTAATATGTGCACTGATCTCATCGGATCGATCACCGTCCTCATGATGATCCATTGATCAGGAGCATTCAGAAATTAATCACCAATTATGCATGGCTCAAATTCTTAATTCTTAAGAATATGCATCATCATCTTATTAATTCTTGGACGATTCATAGACACATAAACAATATGAATGAAAAAGATGCCTTTTATTTATTCAATAATAAATAGTCAAGTACAAAATTATGTCCTAGAATAAAATAATGCGTCAGCCAAATTGGCTTCTAAGGCATACTTCTAACAATCTCCCACTTGCACTAAAGCCAATTAGCCATAAATCTAAGCCCCATCTTCTCAAAATGCGTTTTAGTTTTCTGCTGACTTATCTGCTTAGTGAATGGGTCCACCACATTTTCTGTGGAGTCTACTCTTTGATTTTCTTTTCGAGGTAGTCGCTTATTAGGTTAAACCGCCGCTCTATGTGCTTCGGTTTCTGGTGAGACCTTTGGCTCCTTAGCTAGTGCTATGGTGCCTTTGTTATTGCAGAAGAGTGCTATGGCATCTGATGGCATTACACCTAATTCTGCAATGAACCTTTTAAACCAAAAGATTTCCACTGCACCCTTAGAGACGGCTTAACATTCAGCTTCTAAGGTGGAATTTACAATGATCGGTTGTTTAGAACTCTTCCAATTTACTGAACCACCATTGCACATATTCTGATGTAGACTTTCTATCATCAATATGTGTGCATCCTTCTACCTTCAACTGTTATCTTCTCCCAAAGACCAAGAACATGTCCTTAGTTCTTCTCAAGTACTTAAGACTGTTCTTCACAGCTATCCTGCGCTTCTTGCCTGGATTTGACTGATATATGCTCGTGATACTCACAGCATGTACTATATCAAGTCACGTACATTGCATGGTATACATGAGGCTCCCTATAGCCGAAGCATAAGGAATCTTGCTCATCTGCTGAATCTCTTCAGATGTGTTGGGGCACATCTTGTTGGAGAGATTTATCCCATGCCTAAGGGATAATGATCCCCTTTTATAGGTTTCCATGCCGAACCTCTTCAGCACTCCCTCTATATTCATATTCTGTGATAGGACAAGCATCCTCTTAGATCTATCTCTATAGACCTTAATTCAAAATATATGATGCTTTTCCAAGATCTATCATGGAGAATTTCTTACACAACCAAATCTTGACCTAAGTTAGTATGGAAATATCATTCCCAATTTGAAGAAAATCATCCATGTACAATACGAAGAATGTAATAACCCTCCCACTAACTTTCTTATAAACACATGGTTCCTTTTCGTTATTGATGAAATCAAACGATTTGATTATATCGTTGAAACGAGTGTTCCAACTTCGAGATACTTGCTTTTGTCCATAAATGGACCTTTGCAGCTTTTAGACCTTGTGACCACCATCACAGTATCATGATATGCTGCAACAGCAAGTAATATTCGAATGGACTTTAGCAATGCTAGAGGTGGAAAAGTATCCTTATAATCAATACCTTCGCACTGACTATAACCTTTCACCACTATCCTTGCCTTATAGGTCTCTACCTAGCCATCCGAACTTAATTTCTTCTTGTAGATCCATTTACACCCAATAGGTATTATACCTTCTGGTGGATCTACTAAGCTCCAGACTTGGTTGGAATGCATGGAGTCCATCAATGACTTCATCGCTTCCAGCCATCTTTCGGAATCGATGTCTAACATCGCCTCGCTGTAGGTATTAAGATCCTTATCTTGATCCCTATCTCCCATGAGGAACACTTCCTCTACATCCTCTGTAAGCATACCTAAGTACCTTTCAGGCGGACGGAAGATCCTACTAGATTTACGAGGTGGAGGAGGTACTACGTGTACTGGCTTAATATAAATAGGTTCTATAGGCACAATGGCTCGTTGCTGTTTAGAGACTTTCTCTTCAAGCTCAATTTTTCTCCCACTGTCTTTGTCAAGGATAAACTATTTTCTATGAAGATAGCATCTAGGCTCACAAACACTTTGTGATCCTTTGGGACGAAAAGTTGTATCTTAATGACTCTTTAGGATATCCTATAAAACGAGCATTAATTGTCCTATCCTCTAACTTCCCGCATGTTGTCACTTGAGTTGAGCTGGATATCCCCAAATTCTGAGATAACCAAGACTCAGCTTCTTACCATGTCATATTTCATATGGTGTGGTAGGAACGGACTTTAAAGGAAACCCTATTCAATAAGTAAATAGTTGAAAATAGGGCATCTATCTAAAAAAATAAGGATAAATCAGTGAAACTCATCATGGACCGGACCATATCCAATAGAGTCTGATTCCTCCTTTCTGACACTCCGTTGAGCTGAGGTGTATCAAGAGGAGTCCATTATGAAACTATACCATTCTCCTTGAGATAATCATAGAACTCTCTACTAAGGTATTCACTTCCTCGATCTGATCGAAGAACCTTAATGAGTTTTTCTGTTTGTTTTTCTACTTCATATCCTAACTCTTTGAACCTTTCAAAAGTTTCGGATTTGTGTATCATACACATATCCATACCGTAAGTAATCATCGGTAAATGAAGTAAAAAATTACAACCCCTAGCCTGCACATCGAATGGGCCACACACATCAGGTGTACTAGGGTAAGTATTTCAGTGGACCTCCCTGTGTCCTACAAAGGATAATTTGGCTATCTTTCTTTGAAGGCAGAATTCACAAATCAAATATGACTCGAAAGTCAATGAGCCAAAAAGCTCATGTTTCTCCAATTTATTTATTCTGTCTTCTTCTATATGGCTAAAAGCCTGAGGTGCCAGAAATACTTTGGATTTATCTCATTTCTGGATCTATTAGATCCTATGCTATTCACTGTTTGCTCAGATACATTCACAGATACATCCATATGTATGTGATAGAGACTGTCAATCATAAAACCACGTTGAACCAATTTATTTCTCAAATAAATGAAACAGTAGTCTTATAAAAATCTTTCTATGCTAAACAAGATACAAAAATCAAATTTCTGCTAGCAACAGGTAACAGTCCCTAAGTATCTTGAGCATATCTGACATACCTTCTGAAAGTTTGTCATCCTTCATGTTTTTTATGCTTCCCATGTATGTAGGACAGTTCCTCTTTCAATGGCCGTCCATGATTCAATGAAAACACTTTTTCTTGCAATTGGCCTTTTTCTTGGAACTTCCTTACTTGGCGTTTTCTCAGTTTTCTGCTTCTTCTTCCAAATAGACTCTCTCTTGGAAGTAGAAACCAACTCGACAGCGAGAACGATGCCCCTTGAACTCTTCAAGGTCCTTAAGGTAGTTACCAATTTATTTAACAATTCTATTTTGGTGCATACAATCTTGTTCATATGGTAATTTACTATAAACTGTTCATATGACGCTAGAAGGGATTGTGGGATCAAATCTGTTTGCAATTCCTTATGCATAGTCATGCCGAGCTTCTCAAGCTTCTCTAAGTCCTTTATCATGGTCAAACCATGATCATGGATAGACTGCCCATCGCGCATCTTGGCCTTGAAGAGCCTCTTGGACATTCAAACCAAGCTGCGTGACTCTGATCACCATACAACTCTTGCAGGTGATTTAATGTGTCCTTGACAATCTTCATGTTCTCATGCTGGCATTATAATTTATTGGACATAGATGCCATTATATAGCACCTAACTTTATTGTCATCGTTCGTCCACTTGGCATGCGTCTTACGCTGATCAGTGATCGGACAGATTGGTAATACAGGGATTCCATGGTCTAGCTCATACCCTAATTTCTCACAATTCAAAACTATTTTGAAATTTGCTGAGCCAGTCTTTATAATTGGGTTTGGTCAAACAGTTGTTCTATAGGATATGAGTTAAAAATCTAGAAGCTGACATTATAATCCTCAGAGAGTAAAGATTCTAGTTAGAATTTTGTACTTGATCCTAATTTGTTCTAGGGTCTTTTAGAACAAATGTACCTCCCACTATTTTCTCGAATTCCTCACACTCCCCTGGTAGAAAAATGGAAATCCTACACGACTAGGGTTTCTAGTGGGTACTGCGGTCCCACCGATTTATATGCCACCACACCTAACAGTTATTGATGACACATAAATGGATGAGTGTACAACTCTTGTACATTGCTTCTTAAGCATGTGCAGTGCTACTTGGTCTCTAGGTCATGAAGACCTCACCTAACAGTTATTGGTCCCATTTCTTAGTTAAGTCAGACCCACTGTATAACCGTAGAAATAAAGTCGTCATTGGGTCCTCACCTAACAGTTATTGGTGCCCAACCCCATCTTTATCCCTACAACATCTCATGTCTATAGAGAGGTCCAGCCCCCCGATGCAACTTGCCCACTGTATCCAGTCGAGACAAATCAACATCAGAAAGACCTTAGTAGCTCTACTACGGTGGAAGACCTATTGACTTAATATTGGTTAATCATGTCTTAGTGTTTGCAACCTCGAGCTCTTCATAAGAGGTAATCGAACAATTGGCCAGGTAAGTAGGTGGGAGGTTCCCCTTACTCAGATAGTAAGGTCCTAATTAAGTAACCACCTTTCATGCTTTCCTAGACACCAATTAGATCAATTAATCTAATATGACTCGCTCATGTTGGTTCACTCTCGACTTGATTGAGGAGGTTTTAGTTTAGGTCTCATTGGGTTTGCTACTTCACATGTAAACCTATCTACCCCGCTCTCATTCACATCACATGCAAACGGCACATCGCAGGCAGTTATAATCGCAGCAATAAATAAAGCTAAACTTTAAATAGGTGATGATCATGAATTCTAATTAGGTCATATTACAAGCACATGCACGTCAATCGATCAACTGGTCTTCAACTCTTGAATTGGTTCCAAGCCTCCTTGATTCGATCCTTGACCAACTCTTGATCCAATCGCCATCAACCGCTTAGATCGCCGTTCATCTCATGCACTATCTTCGACTTGATCGTTGACGTACATCACATCACAGAAATACAACCAGATATAAAATAAAAATAATAATAAATTACATCTTCTTTTAGTAAGCACACAGGCCTCTCAAAATATCAAATAAGATGCATGCAAGCATCTAAAAAATTACATGACATTACAGATCACATCGCAGGTCATTACATTTAATACCAAAAGGGTTTGAATCCTATGATCATCACCACATTCAGCAATTATACTTTTCAGATCTGAAACTTAATTGATTATATTATGACATGGGTTGCTGATCATGCTAATCATGATTCTAAACTTTGTAATCCCATTAACAATGCAATTAGAATCATCAATTTATCACATAAAAATCAGCATGCAAAAATCAGCAACCCTGAAAAATCTGCATGCAGAAATTTTTCAACATGCATAACCTTTTAAATTTCAGATCTAAGATGCCTATTAATAATTAATCCTTACCTTAATCTACGATGCCTAGGCTCTGATACCACTGTTAGAAACCGCCCATGCCACAGAAAATTTTTTAAAAAAATTCAGATGCAGCGGAAGAGACATGCGCGGGATCAACCGTTCATCGCATGAACGTTGTTCAAAAATCGTTCGTAGTTAGATAAGGATTAAAAACTTTTAAAAATATTAGGAAGATCAGATCTTAACCTTTGTGCGGGTAGATGATCACCGCAAACTGATGATCGTAGTTTTGGAAGAAGGTTCGCTTGAAGCCGTTCAAGTGTCCGGCCTCTACGGGTATCCACACGAAGCAATAGGTCGATCCAAACGCTTCGATCTCCCCGGGGTGCTAGCTCCCTTGCAGAGATTGGTTTTGATGGCTGATCTCCTCCCTTTCTTTCAACTCTTGAATGTACTTGGGAGGAGGAAGATGAAGGAGGACTCAAGGAAGAAGATCACCAAGCCTTGCAGCCTCTTTCCCTTGCATGCGTTGGAAGGAGGAAGGGAGGAAGAGGATGCCGCCAACACCTTTTCTTTGCTTTTCCTTGCTTGCGGCTGAAACAAGAGGAGGAGAAGGGAGGCCACGAATTGGAGAGGAGGAGGGCTTCACATAAAAAACCCTAGGTGCCGCCCAAGTCCCCTTTTATAGATATTTAGGGCTCCTACAATTTAGGAGCCCTTGATCTTTTACCAAGAGGGGCGCCGGCCCCTCGTGTGCCGCACCAAGGAAGAAAAGGAGGAGGGGCGTGATCCCCTCCTTCTTGTGTTGCCCTAATCCTCCTTAGAGGAGGATTAGGAGGCCCCTATTTGGTTTAGTCCTAATCCAATTAGGGTTTAACCAAATCATGAATCAATTAGGTTCAATCTATACTAGTCCTAATCCAATTAGAACTTGAATGAACCATGACTCAATTGAACTCTTCAATCCTAACCTAATTAGGAGTCATGTTGATTCATGAGATTAATAATTAATTAGGACTTAAGAAACCCTAATCCAATTAGGACTTATTTAATTTTAGTCCTAATCCAATTAGGACTCTAATTTGAATCTGAAGTTCTAATCCGATTAGGACTCTGGGAATCCTACTCCAAGTAGGAATCCAAATTTAATTCAAAACTCCTAATCTAATTAGGATTGTAGGAATCCTACTCCAAGTAGGAATCCCAGTCCTACTCCAAATAGGATTCCCAGTCCTAATCCGATTAGGACTCTAGGAATCCTACTCGAAGTAGGATTTGTGTTTAAGTCTAATTAATTAATTTCATTGTTCCTTCTTCAACTGATTATCAATTGAATTGATTACTTGTGATTCCTAATCACGATTCAACCATCGGATCGGTCAATGCCTCTAGTGTGTGTGACCCCATAGGTTCTATTCTGACTAGTAGTGAGATATATTGTGATCTCTATCATAATATCATTGAAAACTCCTTTCAATAGGTCGGAACGGTTCCAACTCTACTCATTAGGGTTTCCATCAAGATAATCCCTGTGAGTCTCACCATCCATCAGTGACACCTAGCAGCATGTAGTGGCTACCCAGCAGAATAGAATGATGAACCTCTAGATGCAGTTATCGTGTGATACAGTCCTTCTATCGTGGATCCCTACAAGGCGGAGGTTATGGACAACTCGTCAAACCCCATCACCTGTCATATGTCAAGATTTATTCGACTTAAGCTCGAGAGTGGAAAACTCTTTCTCCACTATACAATCTGCCCCGGCCGAGGTCTTACGAACTCAGTCTTATAAATCACATAGGATCTCTCCTTATCTATTAAGGCCGATAGATTCCTTATAGGTGCATACCCTACTCCTACAGTGAACCTACTGCAGCCAATCTACACTGCATGGACCCATATGGCTAGAGACCATGTATGTGTGCAGTCAAACTACAATAACCTTACTGTGAGTAGCCAAAGCATCGCAGGTCAAAGGACCAGTCACACTACTGCAACATCAAGCAAGTCACTGACGAGTGGATAGACATCCAAGTGACTTCTTATCTTGGTCACGCTCAGTACCCTTGTTCTCTAACAAGCACCTGCACTATCACTTCAGTATCTCTACACTGTGGACTCGAGTCTCATCCATCCGTAAGGAAAGTAATATGTGCACTGATTTCATCGGATCGATCACCGTCCTCGTCATGATCCATTGATCAGGAGCATTCAGAAATTAATCACCAATGATGCATGGCTCAAATTCTTAACTCTTAAGAATATGCATCATCATCTTATTAATTCTTGGACGATTCATAGACACATAAACAATATGAATGAAAAAGATGCCTTTTATTTATTCAATAATAAATAGTCAAGTACAAAATTATGTCCTAGATTAAAATAATGCGTCAGCCAAATTGGCTTTTAGGGCATACTTCTAACAGCCCCATCCTTAAGAGTAAAGATATATTCCGACACGCTCTTGCTATCATCTTGATCAAACTGAAAACTTGAATCGGTATATCCCTCAAGTTTTAAGTTAGAATCGCCGTAGACAAGCCACTGGTCTTTAGTATTTCTCAAATACTTAAGAATGGTATTTACAACCTTCCAGTGGTTGCTACCTGAATCAGACTGGTATCTGCTCACTACTCCTAGTGAGTATGCCACGTCTGGTCTAGTACATGTCATGGCATACATTATAAATTCCACTGTTGAAGCATATGGAATTCTATCCATACTCTCTCTTTCTTGAGGGGTTGTCGGACAATCCCTCTTAGAGAGGTTAATTCCATGGCCCATCGGAAGATAGCCTTTCTTGGAATTAATCATACTGAACCTCTTCAGTATAGTATCAATGTATGTGGATTGGGATAATCCAAGCAATCTTCTAGATCTATCTCTATAAATCTTAATCCCTAGGATGTAAGATGCTTCTCCCAAATCCTTCATAGCAAATTGATATGATAGCCAAACCTTTATTCCTTGTAACGCAGAAATATCATTTCCAATTAGAAGAATGTCATCCACATCCAATTAGACATGTATTGCATAAAAGATTAAAAGATTGCATAAAAAAATAGAAATTAAACTGAACCTAGACTATGGATTGCATGAAAGAAAATTGATTGATTTCATAAAAAAAAAATTGATTACAAGAACATAAAAAAATTAAAAACAAGGACAACATAATTCTTCACGGTGGAACACTAAAAGAAATAATAAAATATATGCTTTTTCTTTTTTTTTTTCTTTCTTCTTCTCCGGAAAAATAGAGCTTTCTTTCTTCTTCTTTTTTTTTTATTCTCCTTCTTCCCAAGAACAGAGTAATACTCTGTTTCTTCTTCTTCCCCCCTTTTTGGCCAGCCGACCACCCTCCTCTCTTCCTTGGACTAGCCGGCCACCACCTCCACCCCCCTCCCCTCCCACCGCTTCTCCTCCCCTCTTATAGATTGGGCGGACTGCACACAAGGCTGGATCAAGGGAGCTGGTTCGATGGGAGCTGCCGCGAAATCAACTAGGACGTGGATCACGGGATGAAGGCGTTGCGGGATCTTTGCTGGGACCACTGCTATCGGGCGCGATGCTGAAGGAAAGAGGCACGGGCTGAGGCGAAGGAGGCCGGACAAATTCGGAAGAGGGAGACGCGTTGAAGATGGAAGATGCCATGGGATGATTCGGGCGTTGATCATGGAAGATGCTTGGGGGATCCGATTGCTGTGGCACGAAAGAGAGAGATGGGTGCTGTATCACGGGCAAAAGAAATGGTCTTGAATCCGGAAGAGCTTGGATCACTGCGGCTTGGACGCGATGGAATTTTCTTCTCGGATGGCTGGCTGGAACAGAGGAAATGGGAGGCTGGAGGTGCGGATGGATCGCGGGATTTCGTGAGGATGCCATTCGCGGACGAGTGATGCTGAGATCGATCGCGGAAGGAAGGAGACGCGCGGGATGATGCCGGAAACTTGGAGCTGGGAAGAGAAACGGCGTGGCTGCTGGGAATCCGGAAGAGCACGGGTGTTTGGCTTGGATCTGTGAGGTGGGATGGCTGGGTTTTTTTTTGCCCTCTTGAGATGGGAGCTAGGAGACACCAAGTTTCGTCCAATTAGTCAAATAGATAAAAAAAAATAGTGTGATATGAAATTTGGCTTGTAGAGGGACGGAGGGTCATTTGTTCTAACTGGAGGTCAAGTGCAAGTCTTTCAAGTCATGGGTCACCCAGCACCTCATAGTTATGATATGGCCAAATTAGATTTGCCCAAAATTCTTTTCCAAAAGCACAGAAAAATTGGATCCGATTCGGACCCGAACCCGACTCGGACCCGACCCAATCTTCAACCGGGTCAGATCTGGGAAGGGATCCTTTTGAAGTCAAATTTGTACTCAATGTGCATTTTATCACTAATTTATAATAATCTGTGTGAAACCCAAATATAATATTAATCTAGTGAATTTATCATTATTGGTTAGCAATAACACTAATTTTAGTGACATGTAAGTCGCACTTTTGTGCTCTCATCACACTCCCCAACTAGCTTATTGCTAGTTTCTAGCAATTAACAAACAAACGATAAAATGAGGGCACAAAAAGATGTAGTCTAACTTATGACTTTTTCTCTTTTTTTTTTTTGAATTGAAGCTAAATACACAAACTAAGATATGCACCCATTTTCGTAGGGAGTAACGATTGCACTTAGCACGTGCAACAAGCCTTTAAACCCCTAGGTTACCCTAGTGGACGAGTGTTGTCTCGTGAGGGTTTGCAGTGAAGTTACCCACAAACTTCATCAGTCAGGGATTTCCAATTTTTAACTCAAAATTTGAACAAGTATTACTGTATGAACTTAGAATTGCAAGGACAATAAAGACTTATTGCTATCATATTTAAGCAGACTCTAACTCAAGTTCCATTACTCCCCATCTATCTGCTAACAAGTCAAGAATATAGTGAGGTGCAAGATAGTATCATATAAATGAGTGGCTTTCACTTACTTCCAACATGATCACTCTAATTTTCAAGACTTTCTAGAGTTAAATGGTAATGAACACCCCATATTTATTTATTTATTTTTTTTATATCAGACTGAATGCTAGCCTTATTAAGCTTTCTAGCTAACCCATGTAGCGAGTGTTAGGCCAATGACTCCCGATCTAGATGGCTCAGGGCACTAGGTGTAAAGACACCCTAACAGGCTTAATAACTCAAGTCAACTAGGCTCCAAGACCAAATTAGTCACTCAGAGTTTAATCTCAGCCATCCTCACCTTTTTACGCGAACACTCGCTGCTTGCTAGGCAAGAGGCCCGGTTACTTAGTGAGAAGACTTAAAATAAACTCGTTTTATTTTTTTCTCTTCTTTTTTTTTAGTAATAATAGGGTGTTCATCACACATATAACTTTAAATTATCCAGAAGATTAAAAGTATTCATATTGGTTGTAAGTTTACATACCCCACTATTCATGTGCTTAACTGTAGGTGCTAAATCATCTTGTATCATGTTAGCAGAAGATAGGTGGGACGAAAACTCAAACTAGAACTGCTATCATATTCCTTAACTTAAAGCTATTGTCAAAGCAATTCCTAGTTTGTACAGCCAAAAAGATTAGATCTTGAGTTAAAAATTTGAAATTCCTTCTCTTTTTTTTAAAATTCTTTTTTTTGAAAAATCAAAAATATTCTCAATTTTAAATCTTTTTTTTTATTTTTATTTTAGGTAGAAAAATCAAAAATATTCTCACCCCCATACCTAAATCTAATATTGTCCTCAATGTTAAAAAAAAATTTAAAGCAGTAATAGGATAGAGGAGAAGTTACCTGATATGGGCGGGTAAAGTGACAATTAGGGCCAAAAACCTCCAAACCTGCATGTTAGTTATTTTGTTTTATTTAATTATTATTATTTTTATAATATTTACATGTTGGGTTGTCTTCCAAGAGCGCTAAGTTTTATGTCTTCAGCCAGACAAAATATGGATTCATTTTTTTTTTCAACCATTATCTAAGAATGGTTTTGGAAGAGTCCGAGGAAGAACAGTTGGCTGATGACGATCTATGCTCATGAGGGGAACAGAATTAGGGAGCGCATGCTCGACCCCTTCATCGAAATGGGCAAGGTAAGCCTCTAAAGGGTCCTTACTATAAGTTTGTAAGAAAGTCTCCTGAACCAGACTTTCATCATGTCAACTTCATTGATTTCTTCATCGCTTGGTGGTTGTTTACTTATGTTGAAGATATTAAGCTCGACTTTCATGTTGCCAAAAGATAACTTCAGCATGCCATTTCGATAATTGATCACAGCATTTGCTGTGGCTAAGAAAGGTCTTCCTAAAATTATAGGTGTGTGAATGTCTGGATGTATTACAGGTTCGGTCTCAAGGATAACGAAGTCCACAGGATAGTAAAACTCGTTTACCTTCACTATTACATCCTCTACAATCCCCTTGGGGTACTTCACTGTCCTATTTGCTAAGGAAAGGATAATATTTGTGGGCTTTAATTCTCCTAAACCTAACTTTTAGTATACATAGTAGGAAAGTAGGTTCACACTGGCTCCTAAATCTAATAGGGCTCTCTGGATGATCGTCTCTCCTATTTTTATTTCAATGGTGGGGCAACCAGGGTCTTTGAATTTCGGGGCAATCTGTTGTTGAATGAGAGATGAGGCTTGTGCAGCCATAACAGCTTGCCTAGGAATGCTGGTTTTTCTTTTGAACGTGGTGAGGTCTTTCAAAAATTTTGTATAGGAAGGAATTTGTCGTATGGCATCGAGAAAAGGTATATTTATTTGAACATTTTTAAAGACTTCCATTATTTCATCAAAGTTAGATTGTTTCTTGGAGTCCTGAAGTCTATTGGGAAAGGAAACCTTAGGTTTGTATGTTTCTATGGGTTCTTCCTTTTTGTCTGATTTATCCTGTTCTTGACCCCTCTTCTGAATATGGTTCTTATCGGATTCATTTTTATTTTCTTTTACATGTTCAGGAAGTTGGACTTTATTGTCCACTTGCTTGCCAGACCTTAAAGTGGTAATTGCCTGGACTTCATAGGTTGGATTTCCATTAGAATCGATTTGATACTGACCTCTCTGACCTTGATTTTGTTGTCTACTAGGGTTAGGCACTGGTTGACTAGGTAGTTCACCTTTCTTCTTTTCTCCTAGAGAGTTTGCTATTTGGCTTAGACTAACCTCAAGTTTTGCAATTGCTTGTGCATGAAATTGGTTAGTCTGGGCCTGGGCTGTATTGGTCTGTTTTTGTTGCTTGATAAAATCTTGTTGTTGTTTCATCATATTAGCCATCATGGTTTCTAATTGTGAAGGTTGCTGTGGGATAGGGGCATTATAAGGAGGTACAGATGGAACCAATGGTTGGTTCATTTTTGATGGACCTATCTTGGAAAAGTTGTTCTGAAAACCTGGTGGACCACCTTGATGCTGAATAGGTTCATTCTGCTTGTATGAGAAATTTGGGTGGAACCTATTATTAGGATGGTAAACTGGGCTGAACGAGTTGGGAGTGGGCTTCTTAAAAGAACTATATGAATTTAGAGCATTTACTTGCTCGGCCTTTATGATGGGCAGATTAGGGTAGCACTCCACTAGACGCTCCGGACTGTTACACAAGACACACAAACTATATGTCTCGTGATCCACTTTCATGACGGAATTTGACTCTTTGTATGAACTCGAACTAGTGAAAACAGTGAAAGCATCAAACTTTTTACTTAAGTTGTTCATTCCAGTCACTAGATTGGACATGACATTTTTGAGTTTTGGATCTGTTTTCATTTCATAATTACCTAGTTTTCTAGATCCGAACTCATCTCTATTTACTTCCTCACCATAGCTACTCCAATTTTGGGCATTTTCAGCTAAGTCTACAAGAAATTCATAGGCTTGATCTGGGGTTTGGTTCATGAACCTACCCTTGTGCATGGACTCAATCATGTTCCTATGTGCTGGAGGTAATCCTTTGTAAAAGAAATGTACTAGATTAGCCTTATCAAGCCCATGGTGTAGGCACTTGACCAAAAGATCATGGAATCTTTTCCAGAGTTGGAAAAATTCCTCTTCAGATTTTTCTCTAAAAGTTCTGATGGCATCCTTAATTTTTTCAGTTTTTACCATGGGATAGAACTTAGCCATGAACTTCCTAGATAGTTGTTTCCATGATGTGATGGAATTTGAAGCAAGGGAATACAGCCATGCAGCAGCACGATCCTCTAAAGTCATGGAAAATAATCTTAATTTAATACCCTCTTCATCTAAGTTTTGATTTCTAAACGTTTGACAGATTGTCAAAAATTTGTTTAGATGAATGTAGGGTTATTCACTCTCGAACCCATGAAACTTGGGTAACATGTTTATTGTTGCAGCCCGAATCTCGAATTGGGCTGCATTATTAATTGATAATACTATGCAAGTAGGGAGACTAGCAGATGCGGGTGCAAACAACTCATTCAAAGTTCTGATATGTTCACCCATTGTAGAGATTGACGGTTGGTTTACAGTTCGTAGGTGATGAAAAATTCTGTCAATCTCAGGATCAAATGGGGTTAACTTATCCCTTAATGACCTTCTACCATGCATACATTATCAACACTTCATTATATTTGACTCCTACAATGAACGAAATCCTAAGAGAAGAGAAGGGCTAGACACAGATGACCACAACCAACACCACACAACAATTTGACCCTATTAGTCTTAGAATTAAGTGAGGTTTAGTAGCTTCTTAAATCTAGTTGAACAGAGATTTATCAGGTTAAAAAGTTTCTAAAATTCTCTCTAGATTAGACAGCTCCTAATCTCCCTTTCAGATTAAGCTTGAGCTTACCAGTTAAGCAATCTAGTAACCAGTGACCAGAAAAGTCCCGGGGTGTGTGGTGGTGCCAGAAGGGATATACCGATACCACAATACCCGTAACAGTTCTCACTGTTGTAAAACTTTCCTAGACATCACCAATTACTAAATCCTCACTGGAGTGGCTTTCAGTCGCTTCTTTCCAAGAGCCTAATTGAGCTCGAAAACCCTAAGGCCAACGTCTAATTTGATTTTAATTTAATTTGGCTTAGGATATGGATGCAAGGTGGTGATTTTTGGGCTAAGGACAGGTAATAACTTTCCGACCTTATCTTTTTAGTGGGTTTTGCCCTTAAATTCTTTTATGCAAATGCTTAATACTAAATGTAGCAAATATTCAATGATTTTTTAAAGTTTATGCAATGTCATTAGGTTGTACTGATTAAATGAGCAAGCAATTTTTTTTATATTTACTATTTTTTTATTTTTTTTAATTTTTTTTTAAATTTTTATATAGCAATAACTTGAATGTAAACTGTTGCGGGATTTTCACCCCGGCAACAGCCTTAGTCCCAACCGAGCCGAGCAGAAAGAGACCGCGTCCCCCACGAGGTATTGTCCGCTTTGGGCGCTCCGGTCCGCGCGTCCAGCACTGACGGAGGGAGACGTTTCCGGCCCGCGCGTCCAGCGCTGACGGAGGGATTGCCCTCACGGTTTTGTCCCACAAAAGGGCCCTCGTGAGGAAAAGGCTTCGCCCTCCTCATTATAAGGCACGGAACCTTTCCGCTCTAGCCGATGTGGGACTAAATTCAAGGCCCCCTCCCCCCCCACAACATAGCCCCCCCGGCGGGAAGGTTCCGGCCAGGTTTTACCCCAACGGGCCCCCACAGTCCTGGAGGATAGTCAATGGAGAGAGGAGGCTTGCCCTTCCTCCAGCGCCATCTGTTGCGGGATTTTCACCCCGACAACAGCCTTAGTCCCAACAGAGCCGAGCAGAAAGAGACCGCGTCCCCCACGAGGTATTGTCCGCTTTGGGCGCTCCGGTCCGCGCGTCCAGCGCTGACGGAGGGAGACGTTTCCGGCCCGCGCGTCCAGCGCTGACGGGGGGATTGCCCTCACGGTTTTGTCCCACAAAAGGGCCCTCGTGAGGAAAAGGCTTCGCCCTCCTCATTATAAGGCACGGAACCTTTCCGCTCTAGCCGATGTGGGACTAAATTCAAGGCCCCCTCCCCCCCCCACAACAGTGAGCCTTTGGGAAAACCAACTGGGTTGATTGTGAACCCGGAAAACAATCGTTGTAAGGTTGTGGTTGGTGAGCCTGTGGGGAAAACCAACTGGGTTTGATTGTGAACCCGGAAAAACAATCGGTTGGTTCTAGTCGGTGAGCCTGTGAAAACCGACCGAGTTCGTTGTTATCTTGCAAAACAACAAGTTGGGTTGTGAGCTTGTAAAACAACCGGCTGTAATCTGTAGGATTATAGTGAAATTCCCAAGAGGTCTTGGGGAGTGGATGTAGGTGCTGGGGTGCACCGAACCACTATATGTTTGTTGTGTTTGTAATGATTCTTGTCATTGTCTAACTTACTCCCTTACTTACTTAGATAAATTGCTTGCTTAACTTTTATCCGCGCATCCTTTAGTTGCAAGCATATTCAATCTAGTCACATTCTATACATCAAACTGTTGCTAAGTTTAAATTTCACTGTGCATCTATATAACTTAGCATAATTAATTGAAAAGTTTTAGAAGTAGTCTAAAAGTTTAAAAAGACCCAATTCACCCCCCCTCTTGGGTTGTATCTACTGGGCAACAAGTGGTATCAGAGCAGGTGCTCAAATATTATTTGTAGTCTTAACCGACTAGAGCCAAAGATCATGACAACCCCACATAACGTATTACTTGCTGAGGGACTTTCCACAAACAGACCTCCACTGTTTGATGGATCTAACTATATTCAATGGAAAGCTAGAATGAAAATTTTTACTCAATCACAAAACTATGAGTTATGGAATGTCATAACAAATGGCCTACACACACCCACGAAATTAATTGAAAGTATGTTCGATAAAAATTTGGCTGAACTAAATGCTAAGGCTATGAACCTTCTCTACTGTGCATTTAATAAAAATATTTTCAACCAAATTTGTATATGTTCATCTGCCAAACAAATATGGGATACTCTTGAAGCAACTTATGATATTTCCGAAGAACCCCATGTTAGTTTACTTGAGGATAATTGCAAGACTAACATTGAGCATGCAGGAAACACTCTAAATCAGGAAGAAAGATTCAAAAGCTTCCTAAAGACAAAGAAGAAGAGGAAGGTAGAAGAAAGGAAGAAAGAGATAAAAAGAAAGAAAGCCTTGACCAAGAAAGAGTCAAGCAAGAAATTAAAAGTTAGGAGCAACAATGATGATATTAGCTCCAAGGAACTACAAGAGGTAACTAACTCGTGCTTTATGGCACAAGAAGACAAGGTAAAATCTGAATCTACTCTTACCTCAAATGATTTTCAAGAAGAATTCTCTTATGATGAATTATTAAATGCTTTTCATGATTTGTATGGTGAATGTAGAAAATTAGCGGTGAAGAATAAAAATCTTAAGAAACTAAATCTGAATATTTCAAAAGAAAGAAATTCTAATGATGAAATACAAGATAAACTAAATTCTGAAAATAAAATTTTAAGGTTAAATTCAGAACAATTAATTCAGAAAAATCAGAATTTAATTAAAAAAATCAAAACTTAAGTAAAGAAATTAACCAATTGAAGTCTTTTATTAACAAATTTACTGTAAGTTCAGAAAGATTAAAAATGATGTTTGAAAGCCAACATGCTGATTTTAATAAATCAAAATTTGGCTTAACTCCTTCACTTAGCAATGAATCCCTAAAGAAAAAGGTTATCAATTCACCAAGCAAACCATTAAACAAGATAACTTATTTCAAACATGAAAAGAATGGGCATAACAACTTTACCTATCGTTCTAACATAATTAAATCAAGTAGTAAAGTTATTATAATTAAATAAATTTGGATTCCAAAAGGAACTATATGTCCTAACTCTCAAGGACCCAAGCAAGCTTGGGTACCCAAAATGAAAATATGAGGATGTAGATGAAGGTGTGCCAAGATACCCATGAAACAAATGGAACTTTCATACAAATGAGTGCTCTAGACACACATTAAAGAGTGAAACTTAAAATACACTTATGAAAAGTAATTAAAAAATAATAATAATGAAATCAGTAACCCTTGCATCTCATCATTACTTTTGCTTTAGTATTTGATTAAAATATGAATTGCAAGTATTGATCAATTTTGTGATATAGAAAATACTTTTGAAAATAGTATCAAATCACTTCATTTTATAGTATGATTTACTCACTATTGGATAAGTTGCTAAGAATAACTCTATGAATTCTCTATATGCTTGATTGAGAGTTTTTATCCATGGCATTATTGTTTATCGATCATAGATATGAAAATGTGCACTTGGTATGCCTTTGAATATATGCACTATGAATACCAAGATTAAAGAAACCATCTTTGGGATATAAAATCAACTCATGCTAGTATGTACTTAATCTCAAAAGACCTTGCCATTGGCTTACTTAGAGTATCTTCTGAAAGGTCAAAGGTTACTATGCATGTTAACTAAGGAAACAAACAAAAATCAATTTCTAAATCTAAAGTTGTTGTTTCCAACACTAAATTTTCAAAAGCTTACATTGGTTTTGTTCTTGGCACTTAAATTGAAATATTTTCTGCATTGGCACAAACTCACAAAAAGGGATCAAATGAAAAAGGTTTGCAAACTATGAAAGTAAAGATCATGGCATAGTGTTGAAAACTAATTTTGTATTAAGTTGTGCACAGAAAATAATATTGAATTCAATTGTTTCTGTACCAAGAACACTATAAGTAAAATAGGATTAATAGAATCCTTGAAGAAATGAAGAAGGCAATGTTGTATGATAGTCATCCACTTAAATGATTTTTTGTTAAAAGCTATCATCATTGCTTGTCATATATATGGTTTCTATTAGGTCTATTATTGATGAAAACTCCATTTGATCTTCTGAAAAATAGAAAATGATCTATTGCATATCTTTTATATTTTTCAGTAGTTTATGATATGCTTGATATGGTCTTTTGAAAATAATGCCAAATCTGATAAAGATATTTCTATCCTTGGATATCATTCATCAAGCAATGCGTATAGAATATTCAATGAAAAGATTCTAGTTGAAGAAATATCAATTCAGTTTATTCTTTATGAGACTAATGATTTATTATCAAAATACTAAAATCAAATTATATATGTATATGGTTAATCTTTTACATATAACAATCTGAAAACTTGTTAATAATTAGAACCAAATTGAGTTTTTCAGAAATGCACTTAATGAAGAAAAATTGATAACTACTAAAAGATTAAATCAAGAAAAGATGAAATAAATCTTGATGAAATTCTTGCATGATTAGAAGTAAAGATCACCATTATCATTTGCTTGCTTTATGAGCTTTATATTCTGTTAAATGAATGTGTAGAATACACTCCTGTGTGGTTATTTCATTAAAAAAAAAGGGGGATCTATGTAAAATAACCACCTTATTTGAAAACATTCATTACAAATATGATAAATCAATTTGTGATTTGGAACAAGCATCAAAAGCATGATAGAATAATTATTTTATCATATACCTAATAGACCAGATTGTGTGATCTTTATGTGACCTTGTGCAAGACTTCAATCTAACTCTAATGAATCATAATTTATTGATAACAAATGAATCATAATCTGGATTTTGATAGAAATAATTGTTTAAGGCAATTTGATCAAAACTTAGCTAGCATGTCTTATTGATAATTATCTTAAGCAAATAGAATCTAAGCTAAATTGATTCTGAAAATAAAAAATTGATTTGACCTTGATAAATCTTTCTATTGCCTCACATGCTTGTCCTTGAACCATCTTGGTTAATGAAACTATCTCTTTAGTTCAAGTGATATGTGCTTGCTTATATTTAGGCAATCTCTTGAATAAAGTGACTCAACATGCAACTATTGTCATATCTTATATTGAGTCATCTTGTTAAAAAAAATATGTTGGATGAATGTTTTGTATCTTGAAGAAACTAATGACTTTCTTTCAAGAAAGAAAAGGAGTTTGTTAATAATGCAGGATCCTTGAGCAAGAAAATGAGAGATCTCAACTTGAAGGATATCTCCATGTAAGATACAATAAACATTCACATGCAAACAAGAGAGAGGACCTTCTTCAGCCAAAAGTTCATACATAAGAAATCTAGTAGGTATTTGACTGAAGAATGCAGAATGAATTGGTAATTCTAGATACTTCTCTCATAAATTAATTGAGCAAAGTCAATAACTTAAATCTTATTATGGCATGATTAAAGTCTTTAATTATAAATTTTTGATATCATGTCTATATATATATATATTGATTGACTTATACTTTTAGAAATTGTTTCATGGTTTGCCCAAACTAAAATATATCTTTGCCTATGTCATAACCATGAAATACACAAGTTTATGCTTAAAATTTTGATTTAAAATAACTTGTGAGAAATTATGAATCCTTGAGCACAATGAAAATGTTGTTTGCATGATATACATCTAGATGATACATAAGATTATTTCTTCATTCTACTCTTTCATGTAAATTACTTGAGAATAACAAAAAGAGAGAGAGATAAAGAAAAGAAAATGGATATTATTCAAGAGATGTAAAATCTAAGCAAAGGCAAATACTTCAATCTTAAGGAAAAGCAAAACAAGCATAATATATTCGGCACATTTGGATGGGATAAAATCCATAATTAATTACACTTAAACAGGAAGAGTTTGAAGTGAACATTTTAACCTTTCTATATTGCTCATCATAGGGATGGTGCCAATGGGGAGGCTAGTGGTAGTACCCGGCACTATTTGACCCAACTATTCGGTGTAGGGTATATTAGGGACGGCACAAGAGGGAGGCTAGTGGTAGTACCTCGTGCCCCTTCCAACTCCACCAGATAGGGAGCAAATAAAGTATAAAGCATAAGAAAGTAAAAACGAAAAACAATAACAAAATATTCGTTAATTGATTAAGAAAAAAAATTCAAAAAAAAATGAATGACAAAGTAAATGAAAGTATATAAGAAGAATCAAGTCAAGTTTTAGTCACTTGGAAACACACCTTAAGGATGAAATCAGTGCAAAAGTATGTTTAAATAGGGGGAGTTTATTTGAAAAGAATTGATCATTGACATGCTTGTTATTTTAATGCATGACTTAACACATAATATATTTTGCATGTGGCATGATGTCTGAAATTATGGGTTCTCAATATTTTGTAATGCTCCATGCTTAAATAATTTGATTGAATGTTTTATTCTGGTACTATTGAAAAGAAATTTCAGATTTGTCATTCACGATTATCTTTGAAAGTTAAATAGATTTGCAAAAAAAAAAGGAAGAGAAGGATATTTCTATTTTGAATTGATCTTGATCTATCCTTCTACTTGCCTAACTTTGATACATAATGTCCTAATACTTGTTAAAATATCCTCCATTGTGTATCGAAACTCAATATTAAATATAAAGATTCTGAAAGTGCTCTAATGTTATTGAAATATGTGTTTTCAGTCATAATGATTTAAGATGAGCTACAATGTGGAAGATACATATCTCAAATTATGACTTTGAAAGACTCTATTGAAAATCTTTATGAAATTCAGAATCTGATTTTGTATAAAAGCTTAAACTCAATATGATCTCTAAATAAAATCTTAATGTAAGAAAAACAAAATTAATTTTGATGCCTTGGTTGATTGCTCCGATACGCATCCGAAACATATCATTTCTTATCTTTAAAGTATACTAATATTGGTCCAAATGATGTGTCTTTCGATGATCTTGATTGAAAACAAAAATTTCTAAATATATGATTTTATTTTGATATTAAAAAGATTTATTGTGTTTCATGTATACATTGCTGAAAAACTATGATTAAGAAATAGAATTCTATAAATATATATACCTCAATGATCATCTATATGTTTTTCTCTCCTACATTCTTAAAGACTTCCATCAGAATATATATAGAGTGAATGATTTTAAAGCTAGAAATATTTCAGCTCACTCAAATGATTCTAAAAGAAAGAAAATGTGAATGCTTTTGAAAGAAACTGAGCTTCAAATGAATCATTTTCTGATTAATATTTTTACACATTTTCTCTAAGATTAAGAGAAAGCATAACTTGTTCTTGAAGGATTAGAAAGAGTAATTGCTACAAATTTTGAATAATGATAGATTACTCTACATTCTCGATATCATAGAATTTCAGTTTTATTCACGTTTATCATTAAAATCTGAAATTCAACAATAGAAAAGAATGATTAAAGAAGAATGCATCTTTTGAGGGGGAGCTTTAGATATTCAGTATCTTTTTATGGATTGATTTTAATGAACCTCATTATATTGCAAGACTTGCTTTAATTATATAATGAGTTTATACCTTGAGATGAGTTCTATAAAGGTTGTCTTATCTCAAACATTGAGTCTTATGAAAATAAGCTGAAACTTATAGAAAATTTTTTTGAGATTGACAATTTTACTGAACATTATCTTCAAATTCTAAACTCTTAAATGGAATGATCAATTGAGAGGGAGAAAGAAAATCTCAAAAGGAGAGATCTTATGGAACTTAATCGCATAAATCTATAACTAAAGGAGAGAGAAAGCATACCAAGTGAAAAGTGATCCTAATGCTCTCCAATATGTATCATCTGAAATTTAAATCTGAAAATCTTTATGATACTCCTTGAGGCTTGTTATTTGGTTAATATATCTTATGCATAAATCATGAACCAAATTGCAATTCAAACAGTTGATCTTAAGAGCCTCTAACTTAATGAAAAAGGGAGAGAATAATGTGTTGAATTTTCTTGAGTATCACTTAGAAAATCTATTTTGAAATTCACTAATGAGTCCTAATTAGCTTGCTCCTTAGAACTTCAATTTTGTGCCAATTCCTATTTTTATGTATCAAATTGTGCTTATTTTCTAAAGGAATAAAAGAAAGTCTTTAAGAGAGCTCTAAGATATATCAAAAATTGCATGAATCCATATTTTGGTATTTGTGCCCCAATGCTCTTATTATCATTAAAGAACTTTGAAGTCATTAAGAATTAATGATTCAACATGATGATATGTTTTTCAAGTATATAAGTTTTGATCTTATACTCTGAAAATTAATTAAATTGCTCTCATGTTGATAAAATACTTAATATATTGGGCAAAAGATCTTAAATGAACAAGCTTTCATACTTATTATTGAAGAGAGGTTAGATTTCCATTCGTGCTTTCTTTGAATATCATTCGTGGTACTTCTTGAATTAACTTAAGAAAGATTCCATCTACACTTGAGTTGAAAACTATCCTTGGAATCACATTCGATGTGTTCTGCTCTGAAATTATCTTAATTGACTCTGATCTATGCTCATTAATCTTATTCTAATATTATTGCCTTGAGTTATATGATTCACATCCTTGCAATAATTTGACATGCAAATCAGAGTACAATCAGAAAAAGAAATATTTGAGTATTCTTATCTTTGTGCTTAATGTTTCACTATCTTTTTGATGTTGTCAAAAAGGGAGAGAAATATCTAAGTATATGCTCATAATGCTTTATGTGTTGATTATGTTAAGTTGATTAAATCTAAAGCATTATCATGAAGTATATGTTAAAGATATATATTTTCTACTTTAAACAACTTAGCTATGCACTACTTCTAGAACACAATATATTTTATATTGCATATACTCCAAGTTTTGTCATCATCAAAAAGAGGGAGACTGATGACCCAAAGATTGATTTAAAGATTGATTTTGATGATCACAAAAACCTTGAAGTATAAATACTAATGTTTGTGTTGCAAGGAGAAAAATATTCATTTTGCAAGGAACATAGCAAGCTGGAAGAACACAAGAAGGCCTCCAAAGCTCTCAAGAAAAGTTGGAAGAAAGTTACACTTCATTGGCCCAAGTTTCAAGTTCAAAGGACTCAAGTTGGAAGAGCAAATTCAAAGGAAAATCCAAAAGAATAGTCCTCGAGTCGACTCCTGGATAGTACGAGTCGACTCCAGGGAGTAACAAGGCAGAAACACAGAGAAGCTATTTTGGACCCTGAGAGCCGAGTCGACTCCTGAGGAACTCAAGTCGACTCCAATGGTTGGCAGGTCGACTCCTAAGGAAGCAAGAGTCGACTCCCAGAGAAATACAAGGCAAAAAGTCAGAGAGCCAATTTCAGACACTGAGTGCCGAGTCGACTCCCGCAAAGCCCGAGTCGACTCCGAGACAGCGCTACACCAAAAGACAGAAGACAGTATTTTTTGTCTCTGAGACTCGAGTCGACTCCAAGACAGTTCGAGTCGACTCCAAGGCAGCGCTACTCCAAAAAGACAGAAGACTGTTTTTCGGATACTGAGAGCCGAGTCGACTCCGGAACAGTTCGAGTCGACTCCAAGACTGAACGAGCCAAAAGACAGAAGATCGGAAGTTCGGCCTCTGAGCGCCGAGTCGACTTCCAGAATTCACGAGTCGACTCGAGTGAGCCAAGTTGAAGAATACATCTATGGATTCCTTGGGATGAGCCGACTCCAAAAGTGCAAGGTCAGCTCCAGATTTTGGCGAGTCGACTCCGGGTTAAGTCGAGTCGACTCCCAGTCGAGAAGACCACTTTAATTCAAATCTGGAACAGTTGCCGAGCCGACTCCAGAAAAGCATGAGTCGACTCCTGCTACAGCTGAGTCGACTCCAGATCGCGCGAGTCAACTCCGATCCCAACGGAAACTTTGTCAGGAGTTGCAGACTGTGCACAACGGCTCTATTTTTCTCTCTAACGGCTAGATTTCTGGTTCCACGATATGTAAAGCTATAAAATCAAGAGAAGAGCTAGGGGAGACGGCATGGAAGTGGGAGAGAACATTTAGGAAAGAGATTTAGAAGAGATTACAAGGAAAATCTCCCTAAAGCACAAAAGGGCCATTCAAAGCAAAATAGAGAGAAGAAGAGCATCCAAGTGAATCCCAAAGCTTCCTCTTCAACTGTGTGCTGCCTCGGTGATCCTCTACTTCGTGCAAAATCAGAAGAGGGTCAAGTGAAGAAGAAGCCGAGTTCCTCCATCTACGAATTAGTTTGAGGGCTTCTTCTCTTTACCTTACTTATTTATATTTGCTATATCTGCTTAAGTGAGAAGCTTGTATTTGTCTTTAAACCTTAGTTTTAATATCTTGTAACTTGATTCAATCAAGGGATTGAATCAAGGGGTTAAGGTTAGTTGGTGAGCCAAAGGAAAAACCAACGGTGTTAGGTTGTGGTTGGTGAGCCTTTGGGAAAACCAACTGGGTTGATTGTGAACCCGGAAAACAATCGTTGTAAGGTTGTGGTTGGTGAGCCTGTGGGGAAAACCAACTGGGTTTGATTGTGAACCCGGGAAAACAATCGGTTGGTTCTAGTCGGTGAGCCTGTGAAAACCGACCGAGTTCGTTGTTATCTCGCAAAACAACAAGTTGGGTTGTGAGCTTGTAAAACAACCGGCTGTAATCTGTAGGATTATAGTGAAATTCCCAAGAGGTCTTGGGGAGTGGATGTAGGTGCTGGGGTGCACCGAACTACTATATGTTTGTTGTGTTTGTAATGATTCTTGTCATTGTCTAACTTACTCACTTACTTACTTAGATAAATTGCTTGCTTAACTTTTATCCGCGCATCCTTTAGTTGCAAGCATATTCAATCTAGTCACATTCTATACATCAAACTGTTGCTAAGTTTAAATTTCACTGTGCATCTATATAACTTAGCATAATTAATTGAAAAGTTTTAGAAGTAGTCTAAAAGTTTAAAAAGACCCAATTCACCCCCCCTCTTGGGTTGTATCTACTGGGCAACAAAAAGGCATCTTTTCATTCATATTATTTATGTGTCTGTGAATCGTCCAAGGAATTAATAAGATGATGATACATATTCTCAAGAGTTGAGAATCTAAGCCATGTATCATTGGTGATTAATTTCTAAATGCTCCTGATCAATGGATTATCACGAGGACGGTGATCGATCCGATCAGTGCACAGATCACTTTCCTTATGGATGGACGAGACTTGAGTCCACATTGTAGGGACACTGAAGTGATAGTGCAGGTGCTTGTTAGAGAACAAGGGTACTGAGCGTGACCAAGACAAGAAGTCACTTGGATGTCTATCCACTCGTCAGTGACTTGCTTGATGTTGCAGTAGTGTGACTGGTCCTTTGACCTGCGGTGCTTCGGCTACTCACAGTGAGGTTATTGTAGTTTGACTGCACACATACATGGTCTCTAGCCATATGGGTCCATGCAGTGTAGATTGTCTGCAGTAAGTTCACTGTAGGAGTAGGGTATGCACCTATAAGGAATCTACCGACCTTGATAGAAGAGGAGTGATCCTATGTCATTTGTTAGACTGAGTTCTAAGACCTTGGCCAGGGCAGTAATATAAAGTGGAAAAAGAGTTTTCCACTATCGAACTCAAGTCGAATAAATCTTGACATATGACAGACGATGGGGTTTGACGAGTTGTCCATGACCTCCGTCCTATAGGGATCCACGATAGTAGGACTGTATCACATGTTAACTGCACCTAGAGGTTCATCTTTCTATTCTACTGGGTAGCCACTACATGCTGCTAGGTGTCACTGGTGGATGGTGGGACTCATAGGGATTATCTTGATGATCGATAAACCCTAATGAGTTGAGTTGGAATCGTTCCAACCCATTGAAAGGAGTTTTCAATGATATTGTGATAGAGATCATAATATATTTCACTACCAGTCAGAGTAGAACCTATGGGGTCACACACACTAGAAGTATTGACCGATCCGATGGTTGAATAGTGATTATGAATCACGAGTAATCAATTCGATTGACATTCGGTTGAAGAAGGAACAAAGGAAATTAATTAATTGGACTTAAACACAAATCCTACTTCGGGTAGGATTCCTAGAGTCCTAATTGGATTAGGACTGGAAATCCTAGTTGGAGTAGGACTGGGATTCCTACTTGGAATAGGATTCCTACAACCCTAATGAGATTAGAAATTTTGAATTAAAATTGGATTCCTACTTGGAGTAGGATTCCTAGAAATCCTAATTGGATTAGGACTTCGGATTCAAATAGAGTCCTAATTGAATTAGGACTAAAATTAAATACATCCTAATTGGATTAGGATTCCTTAAGTCTAAATTAATTATTAATCTAATGAATCAACATGACTCCTATTTGGATTAGGATTGAAGAGTTCAATTGAGTCATGGTTCATTCAAGTTCTAATAGGATTAGGACTAGCATGGATTAAACCCAATTGATTCATGATTTGGTTAAAGCCTAATAGGATTAGGACTTAGCCATAAGAGGGACACCTAATCCTCCTTAGAGGAGGATTAGGGCATCACAAGAAGGAGGGATCACGCCCCTCCTCCTCTCCTTGTGTGCGGCATGAAGAGAGGGGCCGGCACCCCCTTCTTATGGAATTAACTCTAGGGCTCCTAGATTGTAGGAGCCCTAGATGGCTATATAAGAGGAGGCAAGGGGCCGGCGCCCTAATGCACTTGAAGCCCTCCTCTTGCTGCCGCCACCCTCCCCTCTCCTCCCTTGGTTCAACCGCAAGCAAGGTGCAAGGGAAAGAAGACCTTGGCGACATCCCTTCTTCCTCCTCTTGGCTTCAACGCATGAGAAAAGACGAAGGCTACGAAGGGCTTTGATCTTCTTCCTTTTCTTCATCCTTCTTCTTCCTCCTCTCAAGTGCAATCAAGAGTTGATTGAAAGAGAGAAAATCAGCCATCAAAAGAAGTCTTTGCAAGGGAGCTAGCACCCCGGGAAGACAAGAAAGATTTGATCGGTCCTCTACTTCGTGTGGATACCCGTAGAGGCCGGACGTTTGAACGGCTTCAAGCGAACCCTCTTCCGAAAACCACGAATTCAGATTTGCGGTGATCATCTACCCGCGCAAGGTGAAGATCTGATCTTCCTAATGGTTTTAAAAGTTTTAATTCTTACCTAATTACGAAAGGTCTCGAAACAACGTTCATGCGATGAACGTTGATCCCGCACATGCCCCCTTTCCGCTGCCATCTGATTTTTGTTTTGAAATATCAGCGGCATGGGCGGGTTCCCAACAGTAGTCACATGAATTTCTATCCACTCGTCAGTGACTACTTATGCTGCAGTTGTATGACTGGTCCTTTGACCTGCGATGCCTCAGCAATTCACTGTGAGGTTGCTGTAGTTTGACGAGCATGTGAACTTGGGCCCTATCCATTCGGGTCCTTGTAGTGCGAATTGGCTACAGTAGGTTCATTTTGGAATAGGGTTGCATCTAGATGGGATCTATCGACCTTGATAGATTAGGAGTGATCCTATGTGATTTATGAGACTGAGTTCGATAAATTCCTGGCCAGGTATTTTGAAAAAAGAGTTTTCCATATCTCGAACTGGAAGTCGTATAAATTTGACATATGACGGACGATGAGATTTGACGAGATATCCGTAATCTCCACCATATCAGGATCTATGATAGAGGGACTGTATCATACGCTAACTGCACCTAGAGGTTCAGACATTCCATTCTACTGGATTGCCACCACATACTGCTAGGTGTCACTAGTGGATTGTGAGACTCGAAGTTATTCACTTAGTGATCAGTGAATCCTGAGAGTAGAACTAAAATCGTTTCAGTCTACTGAAAGGAGTTTCAGTGATATTGAGATGGAGATCTCAATATGTCTTACTACCAGTCAGAATAGAACCTACAGGGTCCCACACATACAGGATTTAACTAGTCAGACTATCATAATTGTGATTTGAAATCACAATAGAAATCAATCATCAATATGATTGGTAATTGAATTAACCCACTAAGCGCTAGTGAGTTAATGGAAGAAGAATTAAGTGGAATTAATTGCAATTAGATTACAATTGAGCTGATTTAATGAGCCAAATCAAATTGGGTTCGATCCAAATTAATTTGGATTCATGATTGGGTCAATTTGATTAAACCAAGGTTTGTGCGGATTTTAAAGACCACATGTCGTCGTAGGATGAATATGACTGAAGTCATGTTCACACTATGCGGACTTTAAAGTCCACATGGCGTCGTAGGATGAATGCTCCCAAATCAATTAATTCTCCTAATGAGATTAGAAATTCTAATGTGATTAGAAAATTAATCAATTGATTAAGTGAACACATGTCATACATCTATGAGCACAAGGATTGGACACTTGGCATTAATCCAAGGGTGGGTTATAGTCCCATACTCCTAATAAGATTATGAGAAACCCTAAACCCAATCTATAAAAGGGTAGCAAAGGAGACATTATGAATCAATTCTCTTCTCTTCCTCTCCACGCCTCCTCTTCTTTCTTTCTCCTTCTCCACGGCAGCAAGGGGTCTTCATCCTCCTCTTCTTCCACGGTAGCAAGGCAAGAAAGATCCACGTGCAAGGTTCCTCCTTCCTCTTCCTCCGTCGTGAGCAAGGTTGAAGAAGAAAGGTTCTTCATCAAGGAGGTAAGTTGCATATTCTTATTCCAACTTATGATAGTCATAAGAGGTCTTTGCAAGGAGCTAGCACTCTGGTAAGACTCATTCTCAGATGATTAGATCCTCGTGTGGATACCTGTAGAGGCCGGACAATTGTGCGGCTCAAACAAGAACCTAGAATAGATCATCATGCTGCGGTGTTCTACACCTGCAAAATTTTTGAAGATGAGATCTTCAAATCTAATAACTTTTGATTTTGTTTCAATTTTATAAATCTTAATCAACCCTCCTCAGATCCTAATCTCCCTTTCCTAATGAGTTCAAAGATCTTCTGAATTTGAAACCAGAAAAATTTTTGAATTCAACGATCCGAGGCACGTTCATGCGATGAACGACGTCCTGTTCGAATTCTGCTGCGAACGTCGCATCGAACGGGGCGTAACTTAGGACGAACTTTAGAGGAAACTCTATTCACAAATTAAATAGCTGAAAATAGGGCATCCCTCTAAAAAAACAAAGGTAAATCAGTAAAGGTCATCATGGATCTGACCATATCCAATAGGGTCTGATTCCTTCTCTCTGACACCCTGTTGAGCTGAGCTGTACTAGGAGGGTTCCATTATGAAACTATACCATTCTCCTTGAGATAATCATGGAACTCTCCATTAAGGTGTTCACCTTCTTGATCCAATCGAAGAACCTTAATGAGTTTTTCTGTTTGTTTTTCTACTTCATATCTGAACTCTTTGAATTTTTCAAAAGATTCAAATTTGTATATCATACATATATCCATATCGTGAGTAATCATCAGTAAATGAAGTAAAAATTACAACCCCTAGCCTGCACATTGAATGGCCCACACACGTCAGTGTGTACTAGGGTAAGTATTTCAGTGGACCTCTCCGTGTCCTACAAAGGGTAATTTGGCCATCTTTCCTTAAAGGCAGGAATCACAAATTGAATATGACTCAAAAGTCAATGAGCCAGAAGCCCATATTTCTCCAATTTGTTTATTCTATCTTCTCCTATATGGCCAAGCCTGAGGTGCCACAAATACTTTGGATTTATCTCATCTCTAGATCTTTTGGATCTATGATACTCACTATTTGCTAAGATAATTTTACAGATACATCCAAATGTAAGTGATAGAGACTGTCAATCATAAAAATACGTGGAACCAATTTATTTCTCAAATAAATGGAACAGTAGTCTTATAAAAATCTTCCTCTGCTAAACATGATACAGAAATCAAATTTCTGCTAGCAGCAGGTAATAGTTCCTAAGTATCCTGAGTATATCTGACATATCTTTTTAAGGTGTGTCACCCTTTCTTGCTTTTTTATGCTTCCCATGTATGTAGGACAGTTCCTCTTCCAATAGCTATCCATAATGCAATGGAAACACTTTTCCTTGCAATCGGCCTTTTTTTTGAAACTTTCTTACTTGGCCTTTTCTCAGTCTTCCACTTCTTCGCAGGCTTCTTCTTCTTCCAGGTAGACTCTCTTTTGGAAGTAGAAGCCAACTCAACAGCAAAAACTATGCCCCTTGAACTCTTCAAGGTCCCTAAGGTAGTTTCTAATTTATTTAACAATTCTATTTTCGTGCATACAGTCTTGTTCATATAATAGTTTACTATAAATTGTTCATATGAAGCAAGAAGGGATTGCGGAATCAAATTCATTTGTAATTCCTTGTGCATGGTCATGCCGAGCTTCTCAAGTTCCTCTAAGTCCTTTATCATGGTCAAAGCATGATCATGGACGGACTGCCCTTCATGTATCTTAGTCTTGAAGAGCCTTTTGGATACTTCAAACTGTGTTGCGCGACTCTATTCACCCTACAACTCTTGCAGGTGATTCAATATGTCCCTGGCAGTCTTCATGTTCTCATGCCATTATACAGCACCTAACTTTATTTTCATCGTTCGTCCATTTGTCATGTGTCTTATGCTGATCAGTAATCGGACGGACTGGTAACACAGGGATGTTATGGTCTAGCATATACCCTAATTTATCACAATTCAAAACTATTTTGAAATTGCTGAGCCAGTCTTTATAATTGAGTTTGGTCAAATAGTTATTCTCTAGGATAGGAGTTAAGAGTTTGGTAGCTGACTTTATAATCCTTAGAGAGTAAAGATTCTAGTTAGAATTTTGTACTTGAACTCTATTTATTTTAGGACCTTTTTTAAAATAAAACCTCCTACTATTATCTCGAATCTCTTACACTCCTCTGTTAGAGAAACGGAAATCTGCGACTCTAGATTTTAAGCGGGGTGCTACGGTCCCACCAATTTACATGCCACCTCACCTAACAATTATTGGCGACACATAAACGATGAGTGTACAACTCCTTTTACAATGCTTCTCAAGCAAGTTGTAGCCAACTTGGTCTCCAAGTCATAAGGACCTCACCTAACAGTTATTGGCCCCGTTTCTTGGTTAAGTCAGACCACCCATATATCCCGCAGAAGTAAAGTTGTCATTGGGTCCTCACCTAATAGTTATTGGCGCCTAATCCCACCTTTATCCCCCACTACATCTCATGTCAATAGAGAGATCCAGTCCCCCGATGCAACTTGCCCACTGTATCCAACCGAGACAAATCAATGCCGGAAAGACCTTAATAGCTCTACTATGGTGAAAGACCTATAGACTTAATATTAGGTAATCTAGTCTTAGTGATTTCAACTTTGAGCTCTTCATAGGTGGTAATCAATTAATTGGCCAGGTAAGCAGGTGGAAGGCTCCCTTTACTCAGAGAGTAAGGTCCTAATTAAGTAACCACCTTTAATACTTTTCCAGACACCAATTGGATCAATTAATCAAATATGGCTAGCTCAATGTATTGCTCATTCTTGACTGATTGAGGAGATTTTGGGTCTCGATTAGGGTTTACATCTTATGTAAATATGAAGTTCATTTCATATGTTGTGTTTACATCTTATGTAAATGACATATTTGTTTAGATTTACAATCTATGTGAATATGAAACCCTTTCATATATTATGTGTGTACATCTTATGTAAATGACATATTAGTTTAGGTTTACATCTTATGTAAATGACCTAACCTATTTGGGTTTTTATTTACATCTCATGTAAAGATTGCTTAACATTTATATATATACATCTCATGCATATTCAATTTCCTTTTAAGCATTGGCCTAAACAATATTATCTTTTAATTATCATGAATCCATGATTTGATCATATCTTATTCATCTCATGCATATATAATTTTCCTTTTAAGCATAGGCATAAACAAAAAAATATATTTTTATGATCATGAATCTATTGATTGATTCTTATCACATGCATCTCATGCATACAATTTCAAATCTGATAATTTTAATTTTAATCATGCTACCAACTGAATCTCTGATCAGGCAAGACATGATTTCTAATTGTTTCAATCTCATTGTAATTTAAAATCAACATGCAAGATCATAAGAATAAAAATCAGCATGCTGAAATTTCTGAAATCTGAAATTTCAACACGCAGAAAATTTCAACAAGCATGAATATTAAAATTCAAATCTAATTTAATCCTAATCAAGCCTATCAATTTTAATCTTAATCCCTTAAATGCGGCTCTGATACCACTATCGAATTACCCACGCACACGTTGCGACAATCATAACGGAAATACATGCACGGGGTCGTTCATCGCATGAACATCCTAGAAAATATAGATTTCAAAATTTTTCTTTAGTTCTCTAACTCAGAAGATTATTAAATCTTAAAGGATAGATTAAAATTAATTTCTTGATTAATTTTTAGATCTACAATTAAAAATTATAAAGATCAAATCTTTATCTTTGAGCGGGTAGATCTTCACCGCTATCAAGTTCGCTTGAAGCTGCACAAATGTCCGGTCTCTACGGGTATCCACACGAAAATCTGGATTGATCAGGTTGCGATCTCACCGGGTGCTAGCTCCCTTACAGAGATCACTTTTGATGGTTGGAACTATTGAAAATTGTATCCTAAATATCAATCGTCAGCATATTGATGATTGAATTTTATAAATGAATTAATAAATTAATAAAGTGTTATTTGGCATTATTCATCATTTCATTGTACATCTTCAAATGATTTTATATGATAAAATCTTTAGGACTTTTTTTATGATAAAGAAAGATTTATCTTCAAGGCCTTAAAACTATTTGCGATCAAATGATATGATGTTACTAGGACGACAGCATTATCGAGATTAGGTCATTGTGTGACATATACGATGGTTGTCCTCTTAACCAACGAGTGTGGAGACACTGATATGTCATACATGTGAAGTGTAGGCATTTCACTGAACATGACTAATTCTGAAATGCTTTACTATCAAGAGATGTTCCGAGTGGATATGGGTATAAGTTTGGCCCTCTGACCTGAGACTGTAACCTGTGACTAGTAAGCAACTCACTCTACTTTGGTATCGAACTACTTGAATTTCTAATTCAGTGACGGAAGATCACTGGGTACAGTCAAGTACTTGCGTAGTCAGTTATGAGTCAAGATGGAATTGACCCCTCCTGGAAACAGGAGATAATGCCTTGTGTTCAATTTAGCAAAACCTTGGCCAGAATAATTCTTGTGAGGAGTCAAAGGATTTCTAAAGTTAAATCACATCATGGATGCACTTATTACAGAGTTGACAGAACTCTGAAGTCATCCTGGCATTTAGGAGTCATAGGGATAAATTATACGGTAATCATAGTCCAAGGGTTCTTGAATATTGCTTTGCAATCATTCGGCCTATCCAGACGTCGAGTACCATTGCTAGATGGTCATTTCGATTAGTACAAGAAGTTGTTCTTGTGCTACCGGCTTAGGTTCGAACCTATAGGGTCACACGCATAGAAGTTTCTAGGTTGATCAAATAGCTGATTGATTATTAAGAATCATTCAGGAGTAATTTGGTCAATTCGATTAACAAATTATCCTAAGCAAAAGTTGCATTAAAATAATTATTGAATTATTGGAGGGTTAATTAGTAATTGGATTACTAATAAATTCAATTTGATTAAATTATTGGACTTTAATTAAGCCAAATTGAATTAGATTCAATTTGGGCTAAATTAGGATTTGACCTAATTCGATCGGGTTCGATCCGAACCGATTGGGCATAACCTAATTGATCGGACTTGACCCAATAGGATTGGGATTGACTCAAATCAATTAAGAGTCCTAATTTGATGAGGATTAAGAGTCCAAATAATCTGAATTTATTATGGAGAAGAATTTCTGAAATTTAGGATCCTAACTTTCTATCTTGGAGAAGAAAGACACCTCATCCTTATCCCTAAAAGTAGTGGTGCCTATCCTCTTTATTTTTGGCCAATTTTTGGCATGAGGAAAGACACCTCAAATCTTCCTAAAATGATAGGAATCAAATCCTTAATTTGTAGGGGCTGCATGACGCATCAAGTAGGGTGGCGTGCAGCTGAAGTTTGGGGTGCAATAACCCCCTAATTTTTAGGAATTCATGGCACAAGATTAAAAGAGAATTTGTTTATCTCTTAGCTTCCAATTCACCAAAAATTTTTGGAAATTTTATCAGCCAAATTCGTTGGCCAAAAGAGGTGTGAGGTGTGGGGGGTCTTTTGGCTATAAAAGGACCCCCACACTTAGGGTTCGTTGAGATGGTCTTTAGAAAGGGTTCTAAATTCTGAAAAAATTCTGAGAGCCAGTCACCTTCTCTTCTCCTTCTCCTTCATCTCCATCCTTCATCCTCTCGAAGAAAATCAAAAGTTGAGTGCTTCGAGGGAGAAAAGTTCAGCCACTGCAGTACCTCTGCACGAGCTAGCACTCCTGCAGTTGTGGATCTTCCTAGAGCTTCACGTGGACTATCCGTAGAGGCCGGACATGTGTGCGGTTATACAAGGTGATCAAGGCATTATCAAAGTTCTCAAAGTGAAAAGGTATGGGATTTGATCTCATCAAAAATTAAAATTAGAAATCAACTAGGTTGCTGAAATTCTGCATGACTACATGTTAGACATAGAATCATGCCTACTTGTTTAGGATAAATATTTAAAGTTCTGAATCTATTTTTGTTGTAAAGATATGATCTCTAACATGCATAAAAATTAAATAGTTTAATTTTTAAATACTTCCGCTGTAATTTTTTTAAAAATATATGCATGCGACCACCAGGGCTTCCAACAGTGGTATCAGAACGAGGTTCAAAGTAGTTTAAACATTTATGCCTAAAACAAGTTTTTTAAGCCTAGTAGTCAAGTAATCCAATTGGAATGATCATCAGGCCATCCGGTCATTGGAGAAAGAAGGATTCATAACCCTCTTTTGCCATTCAATGGGATCTCTTATGGCGTGTAGGGGTGCCACTGTGATTCAATCCTTGAAGATGAACCACAAAAAGAAGATTAAAAGTAGTTTTAATCTTTGTAATTAAATCTAAAATCATGGATATGTTTAGATCAGATTTAAAAGAGATTTATGATTGATTTAGTTGCTGTTTTTACATGATTAATTAGATCTAAAAAATAGAATGCATGTGATGTTAGAAGTATACCCTAGAAGCCAACATGGCTGACGCATATTTGTAATCTGGGGTACAAATTTATAATTTGACTCTTATTAATAAATAAGATTGGCCAATTTATTTTTCATTCATGTTTTGTATGTGTCCATGAATCGTCCAAGAAATTAATAGATGATGACATATATTCTCAAAGGAGTTGAGAATTTGAGGCATGTGTTATTAGGGATTAATTTCTAAATGCTCCTGATCGATGGATCCATCACGAGGGACAGTGATCGATCCGCTGAGATTAGTGCACAGATCACTTAGTCAGATGGACGAGTCTCGAGTCCACGGTGTAGAGATACTAGAGTGATTATGCAAGTACTTGTTAGAGAATAAAGTACTGAGCATGACCAAAGATAGTAGTCACATGGATGTCTATCCACTCATCAGTGACTACTTATGCTGCAGTTGTATGACTGGTCCTTTGACCTGCGATGCCTCAGCTATTCACTATGAGGTTGTTGTAGTTTGACGAGCATGTGAATTTGATAAGTGCTAAATAATGCATGAATTAATATCTTATTCATAGCACTTATCATTATTTTAGTTCACATATTTTGTAAATTCAATTAAAAAATTGTGTTACCTTTATCATTGCATTTTAATAAATTATTAAAGGTAATTCGAGTTTTATTTATTTACTGATTGAGCTTAATGTACGCAGGTCAAGTCACGCTTAATTAGGTAAAGTCTAAACTACACTGCATCATTTTACAATTTCACAACCTCCGGAGTCGACTTCAAGAACTCTTCTCCAAAATCCAGTGCTTCCCATTAATTCATGAATCTTCACAAGATCACCTAAATTTCTTCCTACTCATTTTAATTCTCCTGTTTTAACATTAAAAATAATAGAATGTCTTCAATCATTTGTCTCTCAGATCTCAAAATATATCATCTCTAGCCGCACGGATCCTAAAGAATTCTAGCATTGGCCTCTTCCGGTTCCCAGCCAAATGAAGCATACTATTATCCCATCACGAATCCAGCCATTCCGCTCCCATCCGCCCGTTGTTCTCCCACGAACTGCTTCCACCTGTGATGAATCCTAGCCTTCATCCCGTTACTAATCATACTTATCCAGGCTACTCTACCAACATCCCAAACCTCCCAGCTATCAGCCGTTCACCCCATTCCCTTCCAAATCCAAGGAACAGAAACGTCCATCGTCCAAGATTTTCTTCCAACTTTCTCCCAGCGAATCCCAAGCTCATTCCACGTCATTTTTCTTCCCCTGTTCTGGAATAAAGTAGCATAACCCGTGGGATAAAATCAAAACCCACTTCTTCCGGATTGATCCCAACATCCCACACTCATCCCGATTGCCTTCCACGTCTCCTTCCAGATTTTATCTTTCCATCGTATCTCCATCCCGTTTGCATGTCGTTCACAGTTCCGCATCCAAAGCTTCTTCATTCCGTCTTCATCCCAGCTCCCCTCCTTCACTCCATTCTCTTCCCAGCATCTATATCTCCACGTCACCACGGAGTGGATCAACATCCCAAGTGCATCCCGAGCTCCACGGAATCCCCTGTTTCGGAACCACTCCCAGCCGGCATGCTAGATTGACTCAAACCAATCCAAGCATCCCACGTTCGGCCATCCGTGGATCACGTCCCAGCTCCCCTATTCCTAGCCGAAGGATTCTTCCAAAGATCTTCCTCCCAGCCGAGATCCGATCCTCTCAACATTTTGAAATCCTCCAACATCCGCCCGTTCACATGAGATCCTCCCAACGTCCACGATCTTCCATTGCTTCGGAACAGAACTGGGATCTTCTCAACCATCTCCTCTTCATCATGAATCAAGGCATCAGCTCCCAGCTCAACCTCAAATCCAGGCGTCCGTCCTCTACGATCAACGTCCACGTCTCTGCTTCTTCTAGATCAGCTTCCCTGCTTCCACAACTGCTCAACGCGTTCACAACTTCTTCCGCGTCGTCCACGCAAGCCAGCAAGCAAGAGCTTCTCCAAGGATCCAGGATCAGATCTACAACGTTTTTGGGATCACTTCACGAATCCAGCAAATCCAGCAGCTCCCATCTGCAGAACGAATCAGCATCCCAGCTGCGTCCAAGATCTTCTACCGCGTTGAAGAAGCTCGGTTTCTTCCTCTCATCCATTGCTTCCACGTCAACTGGATACGCTTCAAATCCTAACATCTAGTTGTTCCCAGCCATCCGCTTTTCCTCTCGTTCGTTCGATTTCAAAGCTTCATGGATCAATCTCCGAGGAACAGAACATCCAACCGGCATCCAAATATCCGCGCGATCAGCTCTTATCTCCAATATATTCTGAGTCCTTATCTTTCCAATCGCACGTGAAGCAAAACAGGGGAAGAGAGGGAGCTGGCGGTTTATAAAAGGGGAGACGTTTCCTTCTTCAGAATCAATCTCTTCTCAGGAGGGAATACCACGGAAATAAAAAAAACAGAGGAGAGAGAGAGGTTTGGATATTTTGGGAATAACTTCCCATATACAAAAAAAAAAATAAGAATGAAGTGCTGAGAGAAAGGAAGCCGATCGTGATGCAAATGGAAGCCTGCTGCTGTGCTACTGCTACTGTCGCCCACAACTCCATGGAAGGCTGATCTTCTCTAGGGCCGGATGCAGCCCTAAAAAAGGGCTAAGGGTTTTGTATTTTTTATTTCTATTCTTGGAGTTGTATAAACCTTATTTTATCCTTAATGAATATTTTATTTCATCGCATATTTAATTTCTGTGATTTTAAATATGACGTTTATACAACTGTTCTTCATGATCACTAAGTTAATAAAAGATCACCCATGCTTAGGGAAGATGCAGTGTCCTGCCACATTAGTTTAGGGTAGACATTTCATGCCAACCAAAGATGGATGTTCCTAAATTACTTTTGTGAGATTTCTATTTAAATGCTTATTAGGCTTGTAGTCAATTTGCATGTTAATCCAAGAATAAATTAAAATATAAATAACCCTGGTTCCGATGTTAGTGGTGAATTCCTTGCCCTAGGTTCCCCCCTAACTGATATCCTTTTAATTGCATTTTCTTTTATTAAATTCCTTAGTTTAATTTTCTTCACAAACTCTTCCTTTTAAATATTTTTATTTTTAAGAAAACAACTATACCCCAATCCCTATGGATCGATACCCGTAATCACTATCCTACCAGATACATGCTATTGCGTGGTCTTTAAAGTTGACTATCAGAACTTGGTGTTGGGAACCCGCCCATGCCGCAGAAAATTTAAAACTTTTCAGATGGCAGCGGAAGAGGCATAAGCGGGATCGACGTTCATCCTATGAACGTTGCTGAATAACCGTTCGTAGATAGATTAGAATTAAAAAATTTTAAACTAATTATGAAGATCAGATCTTCACCTTGTGCGGGTAGATGATCACCGCAAACTGAAGTTCGTGGTTTAGGATGAAGGTTCGCTTGAAGCCGTTCACGCGTCCGGCCTCTACGAGTATCCACACGAAGTAGAGAACTGATCAAAGCTCTCTTGTCTCCCCAGGGTGCTAGCTCCCTTGCAGAAACAACTCTTGATGGCTGAAATCCTTCCTTTGAATCAACCTTTGATTTTCTTAGGAAGGAGGAGGAAGAAGAAGGGATGAAGGATGAAGAACACAAGGCTCTTCGTAGCCTTTTCTTTTTCCTGCGTTAGAACCAGGGAAGAAGATGGAATAGGTGATGCACGCCTCCTCCTTTCTCTTCCTTGCTGATGGCGGCTGAAGACCAAGAGGAGGAAGGGTCCACGGCACAAGAAAGAGGAGAGGAAGAATTGATCTAGGGTTTGGCCTTTTACTCCTTATAAAGGCATATGGAGCTCCTACCTTCTAGGAGCTTCATTATTTTCCTTTTAGGAACCAAGAGGAGGGGCGCATGCCCCTCTTCTTCTCTTTGATTTCGGCCAACCTACCCTCCTAACCCTCCATCACGCATGCCCCCACTTGATCTAATCAAGTGGGGCGTGGGGCCTAAGCCTAGTTGGTTCAATCCTCTTCCAAAGAGGATTGGGTGCACTTGTTTCCCTTCAAATCCTAATCCAATTAGGATTTGATTGAACTATGACTCAATTGAACCCTTCAATCCTAATCAAATTAGGAGTCATCATAATTCATTAGATTAATAATTAATTGGGACTTAAGAAATCCTAATCCAATAAGGATTTATTCAATTTTAGTCCTAATCCAATTAGGATTTTTATTTGAATCCGAAGTCCTAATCTAATTAGGACTTCTAGAAATCCTATTCTAAGTAGGAATCCATATTGAATTCAAAATTCTAATCAAATTAGGATTGTAGGAATCCTACTCCAAGTAGGACTCCCAGTCCTAGTCCAAGTAGGATTCCCAGTCCTAATCCAATTAGGATTCCAGGAATCCTACTCCAAGTAGAATTTGTGTTTTAGTCCAATTAATTAATTTCCATTGTTCCTTCTTCAACTGATTATCAATCGAATTGATTACTCGTGATTTATAATCACTTTTCAACCATCGGATCGGTCAATACCTCTAGTGTGTGTGACCTCATAGATTTTATTCTGACTGGTAGTGAGATATATTGCAATCTTTATCACAATATTGTTGAAAACTCCTTTTAATGGGTTGGAACGATTCCAACTCAACTTATTAGGGTTCATCGATCATCAAGATATTTTCTGTGAGTCTCACCAACCACCAGTGGCACCTAGCAGCATGTAGTGGCTACCCAGCAAAATGGAATAATGAATCTCTAGGTGCAGTTATTGTATGATACAGTCCTACTATCGTGGATCCCTACAAGACGGAGGTCATTAATGAGAGCACCAAAGTGCGACCTACATGTCACTAAAATTAGTGTTATTGCTAACCAATAATGATAAATTCACTAGTGGGTTTGACACAGATTATCATAAATTAGTGATAAAATGCACATTGAGTACAAATTTGACTTCAAAAGGATCCCTTCCCAGATCCAACCCGGTTGAAGATTGGGTTGGGTCCGAGTCGGGTTCGGGTCCGAATCGGATCCAATTTTTTTGTGCTTTTGGAAAAGAATTTTGGGCAAATCTAATTTGGCCATATCATAACTATGAGGTGCTGGGGGACCCATGACTTGAAAGACTTGCACTTGACCTCCAGTTAGAACAAATGACCCTCCGTCCGTCTACAAGCCAAATTTCATATCACACTATTTTTTTTATCTATTTGACTAATTGGACGGAACTTGGTGTCTCCCAGCTCCCATCTCAGGAGGGCAAAAAAAAACCCAGCCATCCCACCTCACAGATCCAAGCCAAACACCCGTGCTCTTCCGGATTCCCAGCAGCCACGCCGTTTCTCTTCCCAGCTCCAAGTTTCCGCCATCATCCCGCGCGTCTCCTTCCTTCCGCGATCGATCTCACAATCACTCGTCCGCGAATGGCATCCTCCCGAAATCCCGCGATCCATCCGCACCTCCAGCCTCCCATTTCCTCTGTTCCAGCCAGCCATCCGGGAAGAAAATTCCATCGCGTCCAAGCCGCAGTGATCCAAGCTCTTCCGGATTCAAGACCATTTCTTTCGCCCGTGATACAGCACCCATCTCTCTCTTTCGTGCCACAGCAATCGGATCCCCCAAGCATCTTCCATGATCAACGCCCGAATCATCCCATGGCATCTTCCATCTTCAACGCGTCTCCCTCTTCCGGATTTGTCCAGCCTCCTTCGCCTCAGCCCGTGCCTCTTTCCTTCAGCATCGCGCCCGATAGCAGTGGTCCCAGCAAAGATCCCGCAACGCCTTCATCCCATGATCCACGTCCTAGTTGATTTCGCGGCAGCTCCCATCGAACCAGCTCCCTTGATCCAGCCTTGCGTGCAGTCCGCCCAATCTATAAGAAGGGAGGAGAAGCGGAGGGAGGGGAGGGGGGTGGAGGTGGTGGCCGGCTAGTCCAAGGAAGAGAGGAGGGTGGTCGGCTGGCCAAAAAGGGGGGGAGAAGAAGAAACAGAGTATTACTCTGTTCTTGGGAAGAAGAAGGAGAATAAAAAAAAAAGAAGAAAGAAAGCTCTATTTTTCCGAAGAAGAAGAAAGAAAAAAAAAAAGAAAAAGCATATATTTTATTATTTCTTTTAGTATTCCACCGTGAAGAATTATGTTGTCCTTGTTTTTAATTTTTTTTATATTCTTGTAATCAATTTTTTTTTATGAAATCAATCAATTTTCTTTCATGCAATCCATGGTCTAGGTTCAGTTTAATTTCTATTTTTTTATGCAATCTTTTAATTTTTCTTTTATGCAATACATGTCTAAGTTTTAATTTAATATTCTACAATTTATTATATGCATTCTAGAATTCTTAATTTTAGGATAACCTTAGAATGAATCTTTGCAGTTCGATTGACGATTTTAATTTATATTCTGTTTTTAGAAATCGACCCCTACTCTGCATTAGAATTCAATTGCAAGCTTTCTTTCTTCCCTTTGTTTTAGAAAATATTCAACATACCCAATGTAATATTTTTCTTTTATCATTCAAAAATTGATTTCGAATCCGAGTGAACGTTTTAATTTTTATACAACTCCAATCGCCTTCCTGTGGATCGACCTCTTACAACCGCTATTCTTCGAGTAGGAAAGGTAAGAGTAAAATTAAATTAAATCTTATTTGTCGGTTCTAACAACGATCTGTTTAGCACATTTTTAGTTAGGCAGGAATCGAACGAACAGAATTTTGGCACCATTGCCGGGGAGGCAAATCAAGAAGCAATAACGATCACGAAGATCAAATCAAATTTTGGATGTCCGAAGTGAACACACTCCGGTAGTAAGTTTTTATTTTTTTCTTATTTTGATTATTTTTAGTTAATAATTTCGTAGTTATTAAATTCTGAAATTTGAAATTCGAAATTTAAAGTTTTTTAAAAAAAAGGTAAAAAAATAAAATTCAAAAAAAATTAAAAAAAATTGAAAAAAAATTCCAAAATTCAAAAATTCAAATTTAAATTCAAAAGTTGATTTCTGAGATTCAAAATTTGAAATTTAAATTAAAAAAGTTAAAAAAATAATTAATTAAATCAAAAAAATAAAAAATTATTATTATTTTTGCTAGTAATTGATAGGGTGCAATCCCCCGAGGTTATCATACCTCTATTGGAACTTCTCACGGAATAATCTCCAGAGCTTATTCAACGGGCATTTGGAGATTGACTGACACATAAGGATTGTGTTTAGTTTATGTTGCTGGTGGTCCAAACCGAGAACGATTGGCACAACGGTGTGAACGGGGTTCCGTTTGAGTTGCCTTGGTTGGTGTTGATTGCGCTCCACCTTCCACCGGGAAACCTGCAAGCAAGCCTCGCACCACCACTGGGATAGTGGGGGCCCTCCGACGATCAAGTCAGAGGAGATTGGAGAGAGATAATAGTAGCAAGTAAGAGAATGCTCTGGAAGTTCTTGCTTACCCTCCCCCTTCTCCCCCCAGCCGCATATATACCAGGCTGGGGGGTCCTTTTGGGGGGTTGGTCATCGTGTAGCACGATGGAGCTGCCACTGACACGGCTGTTACAGGGGATCGTGGGGCAGCGCTGGGTACGGCCATGACAGGGCGTAGTGGAGCTTCGCTTTGTACGGCTGTTACAGGGGATCGTGGAGCAGCGCCGGATACGACCGTTGCTGGGTGTAGTGGAGCAGAGGGCCGCGGCGTGCCTCTGGGGAATAGCCTGTCGTTGTCGAGAGATGCCCGACTCGGGGTCGGTCTGCGGAGCCGAAGATGTCCGACTCGGGGTCGGATTGCTGGATCAAGGGGCAGCCGACTCGGGGTCGGGCTGCGGAGCCGAAGATGTCCGACTCGGGGTCGGATTGCTGGATCAAGGGGCAGCCGACTCGGGGTCGGGCTGCGGAGCCGAAGATGTCCGACTCGGGGTCGGATTGCTGGATCAAGGGGCTGCCGTAGTCTTCCTGGGCGCGCGTGCCGGTCACGTGGGGCATGGTGGCTAAGTTCCCCCGTAACAGTAGCCCCCCACTTCCGAGCCTGGAACCAGAAGGGGAACGGGTGAAGGGAGTGATGCTTCGAGATTGCCGCCATCCCTCGGAGAGGCGCGCGCGCTTCGAGCTCCCCGCCTTCTTTATGGCGTATGGCGGTTGTTGCTGACCTGGCAGTCTGAGGATTTCGGCGGACATCCTTCCTTAATGGCGTCGATTCGCCTTTGGGGCGCGAGCGACCCTTCGGCAGCCAGGCGTCCTCTGGCGTCACCGAGGCGCCACCCACCTTTCCGCCTATTTAACCGGGGGCCCTCCTCCGTCCGCCTTTCTCTTTACAGACATCTTTGAGTTTCTCCTTTGCGCTGCCGTCATTGCCGTCGGACTGTTCGCTTGCTCCTCCTTTGACGCTCTCGGAGCCGTTCTTCCTTCTCTTCCGGTGAGTTGCCCCATTCTTCAATTTAAGGCTCTCCATACTTTCTCCTTTTGTATTAGTGTACTCCGGTCGTTCCGGTCCTTTCCCCCTTCTTGACCCCGTCCTGACCGTAGATTCACTGGCCATTAGGGATGGGCGAAGTGAGAGCAGACCGCATTAAGTCGGAGCTGGTCGCCGAAGACCTAGATAGGTTCGTGGCTCGATACTGTTAGATGTATGCCCTAGAAGCCAATTTGGCTGACACATTGTTGATTCTAGGGACATAATTTTATACTTGACTGCTTATTATTGAATAAATAAAAGGCATCTTTTCATTCATATTATTTATGTGTCTATGAATCGTCCAAGGAATTAATAAGATGATGATACATATTCTCAAGAGTTGAGAATTTGAGCCATGTATCATTGGTGATTAATTTCTAAATGCTCCTGATCAATGGATCATCACGAGGACGGTGATCGATCCGATCAGTGCACAGATCACTTTCCTTCTGGATGGACGAGACTTGAGTCCACAGTATAGGGACACTGAAGTAATAGTGCAGGTGCTTGTTAGAGAACAAGGGTACTGAGCGTGACTAAGACAAGAAGTCACTTGGATGTCTATCCACTCGTCAGTGACTTGCTTGATGTTGCAGTAGTGTGACTGGTCCTTTGACCTGCGGTGCTTCGGCTACTCACAGTGAGGTTATTGTAGTTTGACTGCACACATACATGGTCTCTAGCCATATGGGTCCATGCAGTGTAGATTGGCTGCAGTAAGTTCACTGTAGGAGTAGGGTATGCACCTATAAGGAATCTATCGACCTTGATAGAAGAGGAGTGATCCTATGTGATTTGTTAGACTGAGTTCTAAGACCTTGGCCAGGGCAGTAATATAAAGTGGAGAAAGAGTTTTCCACTATCGAACTCGAGTCGAATAAATCTTGACATATGACAGACGATGGGGTTTGACGAGTTGTCCATGACCTCCGTCCTGTAGGGATCCACGATAGTAGGACTGTATCACACGTTAACTGCACCTAGAGGTTCATCATTCCATTCTGCTGGGTAGCCACTACATGCTGCTAGGTGTCACTGGTGGATGGTGGGACTCATAGGGATTATCTTGATGATCGATAAACCCTAATGAGTTGAGTTGGAATCGTTCCAACCCATTGAAAGGAGTTTTCAATGATATAGTGATAGAGATCACAATATATCTCACTACCAGTCAGAATAGAACCTATGGGGTCACACACACTAGAAGTATTGACCGATCCGATGGTTGAAATCGTGATTAGGAATCACAAGAAATCAATTTGATTGATAAGAAGTTGAAGAGGAACAAAAGGAATTAATTAATTGGACTTAAACACAAATCCTACTTCGGATAGGATTCCTAGAGTCTTAATTGGATTAGGACTGGGAATCCTAGTTGGAGTAGGACTGGGATTCCTATTTGGAATAGGATTCCTACAATCCTAATGAGATTAGGAATTTTGAATTGGATTCCTACTTGGAGTAGGATTCCTAGAAATCCTAATTGGATTAGGACTTCGGATTCAAATGGAGTCCTAATTGGATTAGGACTAAAATTAAACAAATCCTAATTGGATTAGGATTTCTTAAGTCTAAATTAATTAATAATCTAATGAATCAACATGACTCCTAATTGGATTAGGATTGAAGAGTTCAATTGAGTCATGGTTCATTCAAGTCCTAATTGGATTAGGACTAGCGTAGATTGAACCCAATATGGTCAATCCTAATTAGATTAGGACTTAACCATAAGAGAGGCACCCAATCCTCTTTGGAAGAGGATTAGGGCAACACAAGAAGGAGGGATCACGCCCCTCCTCCTCTCCTTGTGTGCGGCATGAAGAGAGGGGCCGGCGCCCCCCTTCCCTTTTTGGAAAATCATCTAGGGCTCCTACTTTGGAGGAGCCCTTGATGGCTATAAGAGAGGCACTAGGGCCGGCGCCCTAGATGAGTCTTCTCCTCCTCTTCAAGCCGTGGAAGCCCCCTCTCCTCCTCTTTAGTTGCAGCCGCAAGCAAGGGAAAAGATCTCCAAGTGTTGGCGGCCTCCTTCCCTTCCCTTCCTTCATCCAACGCAAGGAACAAGAGAAGGCTGCGTAGAGGATCATCTTCTTCCTATTCTTCATCCTTCTTCTTCCTCCTTCTAAGCACAATCAAGAGTTGATTGAGAGGAAGGACATCAGCCATCAAAGCTATCTTTGCAAGGGAGCTAGCACCCCGGTGAGATAGAGAGCTTGGATCGGATCCTGCTTCGTGTGGATACCCGTAGAGGCCGGACGTTTGAACGGCTTCAAGCGAACCCTCTTCCAAAACCATGAATTCAGATTTGCGGTGATCATCTACCCGCGCAAGGTGAAGATTTGATCTTCCTAATAGTTTTAAAAGTTTTAATTCTTACCTAATTACGAAAGGTCTCGAAACAACGTTCATGCGATGAACGTCGAACCCGTGCATGCCGATTCCGCTGCCATCTGAAAATTTTTGAAATATCAGCGGCATGGGCGGGTTCCCAACAGTGGTATCAGAGCCTAGGCTTCGTAGATTAAGGTAAGAATTAAATATCTAAAGGCTTGTTAGATTTGAAAATTGATTGATCATGCATGCTGAAAAATTCTGCATGCAGATTTTTCAGGGGTGCTGATTTTTTACATGCTGATTTTTATGTGATAAAAAGATGATTCTAATTGCATTGTTAATGGGATTACAAAGTTTAGAATCATGATTAGCATGATCAGCGACCTATGTCATGATATAATCAGTTAGTTTTCAGATCTGAAAATTATAATTGTTGCATACGGTGATGATCATAGGATTCAAACCCTTTTGGTATCAAATGTAATGACCTGCGATGTGATCTGCGATGTCATGTAATTTTTCAGATGCTTGCATGCATCTTATTTGATGTTTTGAGAGGCCTGCATGCCTCCTAAAAGGAGATGTAAATTATTTTTATTTTTATTTTACATCTGGTTGTATTTCTGTGATGTGATGTACATCAACGATCAAGTTGAAGCAAAGGCATGAGATGAAAGGTGATCCAAGCGGTTGATGGCGATGGGATCAAGGGTTGATCAAGGATCGAATCAAGGAGGCTTGGAACCAATTCAAGAGTTGAAGACCACTTGATCAATTGATGTGCATGTGCTTGTAATACGACCTAATTAGAATCCATGATCATCACCTAGTTAAAGTTTAGCTTTAATTATTGCCGCGATTATAACTGCCTGCAATGCGCCGTTTGCATGTGATGTGAATGAGAGTCGGGTAGATAGGTCTACATGTGATGTAGCAAACCCAATTGAGACCTAAATCAAAACCTCCTCAATCAAGTCGAGAGTGAACCGACATGAGCAAGTCATATTAGATTAATTGATCTAATTGGTGTCTAGGAAAGCATGAAAGGTGGTTACTTAATTAGGACCTTACTCTCTGAGTAAGGGGAGCCTCCCACCTGCTTACCTGGCCAATTGTTCGATTACCTCTTATGAAAGGCTCAAGTTGCAAACACTAAGACCTGATTAACCAATATTAAGTCAATAGGTCTTCCACTGTAGTAGAGCTGCTAAGGCCTTTCTGATGTTGACTTGTCTCGGCTGGATACAGTGGTCAAGTTGCATTGGGGGGCTGGACCTCTCTATAGACATGAGATGTTGTAGGGTAAAGGTGGGGTTGGGCACCAATAACTGTTAGGTGAGGACCCAATGACGACTTTATTCCTACGGTTATACAGTGGGTCTGACTTAACTAAGAAATGAGACCAATAACTGTTAGGTGAGGTCTTCATGGCTTAGAGATCAAGTTACACTGCAATATGCTTGAGAAGCATTGTACAAGAGTTGTACACTCATCCATCTATGTGTCACCAATAACTGTTAGGTGAGGTGGCATGTAAATCGGTGGGACCGCAGTACCCACTAGAAACCCTAGTCGTGTGGGATTTCCGTTTTCCTACCAGGGGAGTGTGAGGAATTCGAGAAAATAGTGGGAGTCACAATTTGTTCTAAAAGACCTTAGGACAGATTAGGATCAAGTACAAAAGTCTAACTAGAATCTTTACTCTCTGCAGATACAATGTCGGCTTCAAACCCTTTGACCCGTATTCTTGAGACCAACCGACTGACCGGAACCAATTACAAGGACTGGCTTAGAAATCTCAAAATAGTTTTGGACTGTGAGAAGATAGGCTACATACTCGATTCAGATATCCCCACATTACCAGCACGTCCCACTGATGTTCAGCGTGAGATGCATAAAAAGTGGTTGGACGATGACATTAGAGTAAAATGCTATATGATGGCATCTATGTCTAATGAACTCCAATGCCAGCATGAAAATATAAAGACTGCTAGGGACATACTGGCACACCTGCAAGAGTTGTATGGTGAGCAAAGTCGCACAGCTCGTTTTGAAGTGTCCAAGAGGCTTTTCAAAGCGAAGATGCGCGAGGGGCAGTCTGTCCATGATCACGGTCTGACCATGATCAAGGACCTAGAGGAGCTTGAGAAGCTCGGTATGGACATGCACAAGGAATTGCAAGTGGATTTGATCCTACAGTCACTTCCTGATTCATTTGGTCAGTTTATAGTAAACTACCACATGAATAAGATTGAATGCACTAAGACTGAACTAATCAACATGTTGGTAACTGCTGAGGGAGCCTTGAAAGGTTCAAGGGGCAATGTCCTCGCTGCTGAGTTGACTTCTGGTTCCAAGAGAAAGTCTACTTGGAAGAAAAAGAAGCCTGCAAAGAAGCAGAAGAAAGACAAGAAGCCAAAGAAGGAAGTTCAAAAGAAAAAGGCTAACGACAAAGGAAAATGTTTTCACTGCAATGTCGAAGGCCACTGGAAGAGAAACTGTCCTTCATACCTCGAGAGCCTGAAGAACGAGAAAGGTGACACACCTTCAGAAGGTATAGACTTGCTCATTATTGAAACTAATCTAACGGTTTCTTCTACTTCTAGTTGGGTTGTAGATTCTGGTTCTAGTGCTCATTTGTGCACTACCATGCAGGGTCTAAAGGAAAGTAGAAGGCTGACGGAAGGTGCAGTAACCCTTCGGGTTGGCAACGGGGCAAAAGTTGCTGCTGTGGCTGTGGGCACCTACCATCTGCGACTACCGTCTGGATTTAGTTTAATACTTAGAGACTGTTATTATGTACCTGTTGCTAGCAGAAATTTGATTTCTGTTTCATGTCTAGCACAGGAAGGTCATGTTTTTACATTTGACAAAGACTGCTGTTCTATTTATTTAAGAAATAAAATAGTCGCACGTGGTTTCATGATTGACAGTCTCTATCATTTACATATGGATGTATCTGTGAATGTTACCGAGCAAGATGTGAGTGCCAAAGGATCCAAAAGATCCAGAGATGAGATAAACCAAAGGTATTTGTGGCACCTTAGGCTTGGCCATATTGGAGAGGACAGAATGAACAAAATGGATAAAGATGGGCTTTTAGGCTCATTGACTTCCGAGTCATATCCAGTTTGCGAGTCCTGTCTTCAAGGAAAGATGGCTAGACTGCCCTTTGTAGGACATGGGGAGAGGACCACCGAAATACTTACCCTAGTACATACAGATGTATGTGGCCCATTCGATGTGCTAGCCAGGGGACGTTATTCATACTTCATTACCTTTACCGATGATTATTCACGGTATGGGTATGTGTATCTTATGAGACACAAGTCTGAATCCTTTGAAAAGTTCAAAGAGTTCAAGAATGAAGTAGAAAAACAAACTGGAAAACCTCTTAAGGCCCTTCGATCAGATCGAGGAGGAGAATACCTTAGTGGGGAATTCCGGGACTATCTCAAAGAAAACGGCATAGTCTCACAATGGACACCTCCGGGTACACCTCAACTCAACAGGGTGTCAGAGAGGAGGAATCGGACCCTATTGGATATGGTCAGGTCCATGATGAGCTTCACTGATTTACCTATGTTCCTCTGGGGAGATGCCTTACTCACAGCGATTTATTTATTGAATAGAGTTCCCTCTAAATCCGTTCCTACCACACCGTATGAGATATGGCATGGTAAGAAACCAAGTCTGGGTCATCTCAAGATTTGGGGATGTCCGGCCCACGTCAAGAGACTACAGGCGGACAAGTTAGAGGCTAGGACCATAAGTGCTCGTTTTATAGGATATCCTAAAGAGTCATTAGGATACATTTTTTACGTCTCAGAGGATCACAATGTGTTTGTGACCCGTCATGCCATCTTCTTGGAAAATCAGTTTATCCTAGATAGAGGCAGTGGGAGGAAAATTGAGCTTGAAGAGAAAGTCTCTGAAAAGCAATGAGTCATGGATCCTATAGAACCCATTCATAAAGAGCCAGTACACGATGTCCCTAAACCACCTCGTAGATCTAGTAGGGTCTCCCATCCTCCCGATAGATACTTAGGTATACTAGAAGAGGATACCGAGGAAATGTTCCTAGTGGGAGATAGGGATCGCATACCGGATCCCAAAACCTACAACGAGGCGATATCTGATATCAATTCCGAGAAATGGCTGGAAGCTATGAAGTCAGAGTTAGACTCCATGCATTCCAACCAAGTCTGGACCTTAGTAGACCCATCAGAAGGTATTGTACCTATTGGATGCAAATGGATCTACAAAAGGAAGATAGGTTCGGATGGAGAGGTAGAGACCTGTAAGGCAAGGCTTGTGGCGAAAGGGTATAGTCAGCGCGAAGGCATTGACTATCAGGAGACCTTTTCACCTGTAGCCATGCTAAAATCCATCCGAACATTGCTTGCCATTGCAGCATTTCATGATTATGAAATCTGGCAGATGGATGTGAAAACTGCTTTTCTGAATGGATATCTTGATGAAGATATCTATATGGAACAGCCTTTGGGTTTCACTTCTAGTGATGGAGATCACAAGGTCTGCAAGCTGCAAAGGTCCATCTATGGACTAAAGCAAGCCTCTCAGAGTTGGAACACTCGTTTCGATGACGCAATCAAAACGTTTGATTTCATCAAAAACGAAGAGGAACCGTGTGTTTACAAAAAGGTTAGTGGGAGTGCTGTCGTTTTTCTCGTACTGTACGTAGATGACATTCTCCTGATTGGGAATGATATTCCCATGCTAAGCTCGGTCAAGGTCTGGTTGTCAAAAGAATTCTCCATGAAAGACCTTGGGGAAGCATCCTATATTTTGGGAATAAAGGTCTATAGAGATAGATCTAAAAGGATGCTTGGCCTTTCACAGAAGATGTACATAAAGGAGGTGCTGAAGAGGTTCAGCATGGAAAACTCCAAGAGGGGTCTCTTACCCCTAAGACATGGAATTCATCTCTCCAAGAAGATGTGCCCCAACACATCTGAAGAGATTCAACACATGAGCAAGATTTCCTATGCATCGGCAATAGGAAGCCTCATGTATGCCATGCTGTGTGCACAACCTGATATAGCTCTTGCTGTGAGTGTCACAAGCAGATATCAGTCGGATCCAGGCAAGAAGCACTGGATAGCTGTGAAGAACAGTCTTAAGTACTTGAGAAGAACTAAGGACATGTTCTTGGTCTTTGGGAGAAGATCAGAGTTGAAGGTAGAAGGATGCACACATATTGATAATAGAAAGTCTACATCAGAATATGTGCAATTGTGGTTCAGTAAATTGGAAGAGTTCCAAACAACCGATCATTATAGATTCTACCTTAGAAGCTGAATGTTAAGCCGTATCTAAGGGTGCAGTGGAAACCTTCTGATTAAAAGTTAATTGCAGAGTTAGGTGTAATGTCATTAGATGCCATAACACTTTACTGCGATAACATTGGCACCATAGCACTAGCTATGGAGCCATGGTCTCATCAGAAGTCCAAGCACATAGAGCGGCGCTTCCATTTCATACGCGACTATGATGTAGAGGTGCAGAGAGTAGACTCCGCGGATAACGTGGCAGACCCGTTCACTAAGCAGCTGAGTCAGCAAAAGACTGAAGCCCACCTTGAGAAGATGGGCCTAAGATATATGACCAATTGGCTTTAGTGCAAGTGGGAGATTGTTAGATGTATGCCCTAGAAGCCAATTTGGCTGACACATTGTTGATTCTAGGGACATAATTTTATACTTGACTGTTTATTATTGAATAAATAAAAGGCATCTTTTCATTCATATTATTTATGTGTCTATGAATCGTCCAAGGAATTAATAAGATGATGATACATATTCTCAAGAGTTGAGAATTTGAGCCATGTATCATTGGTGATTAATTTCTAAATGCTCCTGATCAATGGATCATCACGAGGACGGTGATCGATCCGATCAGTGCACAGATCACTTTCCTTCTGGATGGACGAGACTTGAGTCCACAGTGTAGGGACACTGAAGTGATAGTGCCGGTGCTTGTTAGAGAACAAGGGTACTGAGCGTGACTAAGACAAGAAGTCACTTGGATGTCTATCCACTCGTCAGTGACTTGCTTGATGTTGCAGTAGTGTGACTGGTCCTTTGACCTGCGGTGCTTCGGCTACTCACAGTGAGGTTATTGTAGTTTGACTGCACACATACATGGTCTCTAGCCATATGGGTCCATGCAGTGTAGATTGGCTGCAGTAAGTTCACTGTAGGAGTAGGGTATGCACCTATAAGGAATCTATCGACCTTGATAGAAGAGGAGTGATCCTATGTGATTTGTTAGACTGAGTTCTAAGACCTTGGCCAGGGCAGTAATATAAAGTGGAGAAAGAGTTTTCCACTATCGAACTCGAGTCGAATAAATCTCGACATATGACAGACGATGGGGTTTGACGAGTTGTCCATGACCTCCGTCCTGTAGGGATCCACGATAGTAGGACTGTATCACACGTTAACTGCACCTAGAGGTTCATCATTCCATTCTGCTGGGTAGCCACTACATGCTGCTAGGTGTCACTGGTGGATGGTGGGACTCATAGGGATTATCTTGATGATCGATAAACCCTAATGAGTTGAGTTGGAATCGTTCCAACCCATTGAAAGGAGTTTTCAATGATATAGTGATAGAGATCACAATATATCTCACTACCAGTTAGAATAGAACCTATGGGGTCACACACACTAGAAGTATTGACCGATCCGATGGTTGAAATCGTGATTAGGAATCACAAGAAATCAATTTGATTGATAAGAAGTTGAAGAGGAACAAAGGGAATTAATTAATTGGACTTAAACACAAATCCTACTTCGGATAGGATTCCTAGAGTCTTAATTGGATTAGGACTGGGAATCCTAGTTGGAGTAGGACTGGGATTCCTATTTGGAATAGGATTCCTACAATCCTAATGAGATTAGGAATTTTGAATTGGATTCCTACTTGGAGTAGGATTCCTAGAAATCCTAATTGGATTAGGACTTCGGATTCAAATGGAGTCCTAATTGGATTAGGACTAAAATTAAACAAATCCTAATTGGATTAGGATTTCTTAAGTCTAAATTAATTAATAATCTAATGAATCAACATGACTCCTAATTGGATTAGGATTGAAGAGTTCAATTGAGTCATGGTTCATTCAAGTCCTAATTGGATTAGGACTAGCGTAGATTGAACCCAATATGGTCAATCCTAATTAGATTAGGACTTAACCATAAGAGAGGCACCCAATCCTCTTTGGAAGAGGATTAGGGCAACACAAGAAGGAGGGATCACGCCCCTCCTCCTCTCCTTGTGTGCGGCATGAAGAGAGGGGCCGGCGCCCCCCTTCCCTTTTTGGAAAATCATCTAGGGCTCCTACTTTGGAGGAGCCCTTGATGGCTATAAGAGAGGCACTAGGGCTGGCGCCCTAGATGAGTCTTCTCCTCCTCTTCAAGCCGTGGAAGCCCCCTCTCCTCCTCTTTAGTTGCAGCCGCAAGCAAGGGAAAAGATCTCCAAGTGTTGGCGGCCTCCTTCCCTTCCCTTCCTTCATCCAACGCAAGGAACAAGAGAAGGCTGCGTAGAGGATCATCTTCTTCCTATTCTTCATCCTTCTTCTTCCTCCTTCTAAGCACAATCAAGAGTTGATTGAGAGGAAGGACATCAGCCATCAAAGCTATCTTTGCAAGGGAGCTAGCACCCCGGTGAGATAGAGAGCTTGGATCGGATCCTGCTTCGTGTGGATACCCGTAGAGGCCGGACGTTTGAACGGCTTCAAGCGAACCCTCTTCCAAAACCACGAATTCAGATTTGCGGTGATCATCTACCCGCGCAAGGTGAAGATTTGATCTTCCTAATAGTTTTAAAAGTTTTAATTCTTACCTAATTACGAAAGGTCTCGAAACAACGTTCATGCGATGAACGTCGAACCCGTGCATGCCGATTCCGCTGCCATCTGAAAATTTTTGAAATATCAGCGGCATGGGCGGGTTCCCAACAGATACCACTTTCCCGAGGCCTGCAATGTTACGCTCCCGGGGCCTGAGGAGAGGATGTCCCATCCTCCTCCAGGGAAGGTTGCCATCAACGAGGGCATTCTTCAGGCCGGGTTCCGCTTTCCCCCCTCGGACTTAGTCGTTCAGGTGCTTCGGGGTTTAAGAGTGGCGCCGACGCAACTGGTGCCGAACTCATGGCGCACCCTGACGGCCTTTCAGGTTCTCTGCCGCATGCACGAGGTTTCCGCCACCCTGAATGTCTTTTGGGAATGCTACGGCCTGAGCGGACACCCCCAGGACAAAGGGTGGTGGTGCTTTGCGGCGCGGCGAGGGTGCGGCCTCGTCAAGGAGGCTCCTACCTCCATTCACGGCTGGAAGGGGCGCTTCTTTTTCGTTGACGCAGATCCCTCATGGGGAATCAGGGCGACCTGGGAGACGCCGATGAAGTCCCCGATTGGCCTATCGAGGTTGTCGAGGGAGGAATCCGACGGCGTCGCCGTCTTGAAGGGGTTGGTTGCCGAGGGCCGGTTCTCCCCGGTGGCTCGCCTTATTTTCGAGGATACCTTGGTGAACGTCGGTCTGAGCTCGGTCCCCGCTGACCGTGAGCCCGCCACCATTTCTTTTTTAGCTCTTTTCTCCTCTTTCGTCTCGTTCTTTCCTTCAGTTTCTCAACCTCCGACCACCTCGTCCTTTTTGCAGAGATCGACGACGTCATGCGGTCGGACAAGGCAACGGCTGTTGGTAGGACGTCCCTACTGGAAGCAGTCCGAAGGAAGAAACGAGCTCCTCCGAGCGGGGCCCCACCGGCGAAGAAGTCCCGCCGGCAGGCGACTCCGACGCCGACAGACGGGTCCGGACCCACCGATCAGGGGGACGCCGCGGGCGCGGACCGGCAGTTGACGCTGTATCAGCCCTCCGATGCCGAGACTTCCGTTTCTCCGGAGGCATCACCCGGGCGCGCCCGAGATGGACGGGTCGGACGTGATCGGTCCCCAGCCCAGCCTTCGACTCGGTCGGCTCCGGATGATACGAGGAGGGACGCGCCGAGGCCCCGGCCGAGCGGGACCCTGTCAATTCCAGGGGCGGTCCCCGCCCCGAGCATGGTCAGCATGACTCTTCCCCAAGCGATGGGTAAGGGTAAGGCTGCAGAACCACCGTCCGACTCCGGGGAGAAGTCGGGGTCGGCCTTCACTTTCGCCGGCGCCCGAAACCTCATCGAGACGGTGCTGCTGGAGAAGGACCGCAGGCAGGTCCGGGAGATGAGGGTCCCTGACATTGGGGCTGCCAGCTGCGTCTGTCTCATGTCGGTGAGTGTTCTTTTGGTCGCTTTCATCATTTATAGGCTCTGTTGATCCCCGCCTGACGCCCTCGTTTTTCCTATCTCTTAGCTCGCCCAGTACATGATCCGCCTGGAGGAGTGCTACGAGGAACAGGCGAGGCTTCTGGTGAGGGCCGAGAGCCAACTGAAGGCAGTAGAGGAGGGAGGTCAGGCTGCGGCGGGGAGGACGACCAGGGACCTCGAGATGAGGCTCCAGGTGGCCGAAGAGCGGGCACTCAGCTTCGTCACCCTCGAGAAGCAACTGTTGGAGGCTCAGGAGCAACTCAAGGTTGCCTCGGGTCTCGAGGGCGAGATCAAGAAGGCGGAGGAGCGGGCCGAGAAGCAGTCCCGGAAGGCTGCCGACTACCGGGAGAGGTGGGAGAAGGCCCAGCGGTCAGCCGACAACGCCCGCAACCGAACCCGGTCTCTTGAAGCCAAGCTGGGCGAATTGGAGTCGGCCTTGGAGAAGTCCCGCGCGAGCGACCAGGAGCTTCAGTCGCGCCTGGAGGAGGCTGAGGCTGCTCGCATTGCTGCCGAGGCGAAGCACAAGGAGGCTCAGGCTGATCTGCTGAGGGTCTCCTCCGAGGCGGACGACCGGATTGTGGCGAAGGTCTTGGAGGCGAAAGCTCAGATTATGGAGCGGGCAGAGGCGGCGCTGGCCGAGAAGAGTGCGGAAATCGGGCGTCAGGCGGTACAGGCTTATCGTCAGTCCGCCGAATTCACCCGTGATATGTCGGAGGCGGTACAGGCCTATCGTCAGTCTAACGAGTTCGTCCGTGACATGTCGGACGCGGGGTCCGACTCCTTTATCTTAGGCTTCGAGGATGGCCTGATAAGGGTGTCGGCTAAGTACCCCGAAATTGACCTGAGTGGGATCTCTCTTCTAGACTCCTCTCCGACGCCATTGCCTGCTGATTCTCCAACCGCCTCCCTACCCCCTGCGGACGTGCCCGGCGTTCCCGACCCGGGGGTTCCTCCAAGCTGACCTTCTGTATTTTTGTTCTTTTCTTTGTGTGTTGTCGTTTTGCCAAGTTGTATGGGTCTCGGCCCTGAAACAATGAAAGTTAATGCAAATAGAGTTTCTTCATTTCACTTTCGTCCTTCTTCTTTTTAACTCTTGGTAGCGTCTCGCTGACTCCCGACTCTTGAAATTCTTCTGGCGCTAGGCCAGGTATCTGAGGGTTAGGCCTCAGGGAATTCTTCCGGCTCTAAGCCAGGCATCCGAGGATTAGGCCTCAGGAACTTCTTCCGGCGCTAAGCCGGGCATCCGAGGGTTAGGCCTCAGGAAATTCTTCCGGCACTAAGCCAGGCATCCGAGGGTTAGGCCTCGAAAAATTCTTCCGGCGCTAAGCCAGGCATCCGAGGGTTGGGCCTCAGAAAATTCTTCCGGCACTAGGCTAGGCATCCGAGGGTTAGGCCTCAGGAAATTCTTCCGGCACTAGGCCAGGCATCCGAGGGTTAGGCCTCAGGAAATTCTTCCGGCACTAAGCCAGGCATCCGAGGGTTAGGCCTCAGGAAATTCTTCCGGCGCTAGGCCAGGCATCCGAGGGTTAGGCCTCAGGAACTTCTTCCGGCGCTAAGCCAGGCATCCGAGGGTTAGGCCTCAGAAACTTCTTCCGGCGCTAAGCCAGGCATCCGAGGGTTAGGCCTCAGAAACTTCTTCCGGCGCTAAGCCAGGCATCCGAGGGTTAGGCCTCAGGAAATTCTTCCGGCGCTAGGCCAGGCATCCGAGGGTTAGGCCTCAGGAAATTCTTCCGGCGCTAGGCCAGGCATCCGAGGGTTAGGCCTCAGGAACTTCTTCCGGCGCTAAGCCAGGCATCCGAGGGTTAGGCCTCAGAAAATTCCGCTCGTTGGTCGGCCAAGGCTGGCGCAAGCCGAGGCGACCGGTCGGGGCTTCAGGCTAGTTTGCTCCCGGGATGATCATTGGGTTAGCCTGGCATCCGAGGGCCAAGCCTCGGGGGATTCCGCTCGTTGATCGGCCAAGGCTGGCGCAAGCCGAGGTGACCGGTCGGGGCTTCAGGCTAGTCTGCTCCCGGGATGATCATCGGGTTAGCCTGGCATCCGAGGGCCGAGCCTCGGGAGATTCCGCTCGTTGGTCAGCCAAGGCTGGCGCAAGCCGAGGTGACCGGTCGGGAATTCAGGCTAGTCTGCTCCCGAGATGATCATCGGGTTAGCCTGGCATCCGAGGGCCGAGCCTCGGGAGATTCCGCTCGTTGGTCGGCCAAGGCTGGCGCAAGCCGAGGCGACCGGTCGGGGCTTCAGGCTAGTCTGCTCCCGGGATGATCATCGGGTTAGCCTGGCATCTGAGGGTTGTCAGGCCTCAGGAAATTCCGCTCGTTGGTCGGCCAAGGCTGGCGCAAGCCGAGGCGACCGGTCGGGGTTTCAGGCTAGTCTGCTCCCGGGATGATCATCGGGTTAGCCTGGCATCCGAGGGCCGAGCTTCGGGAAATTCCGCTCGTTGGTCGGCCAAGGCTGGCGCAAGCCGAGGCGACCGGTCGGGGCTTCAGGCTAGTCTGCTCCCGGGATGATCATCGGGTTAGCCTGGCATCCGAGGGCCGAGCCTCGGGAAATTCCGCTCGTTGGTCGGCCAAGGCTGGCGCAAGCCGAGGCGACCGGTCGGGGCTTCAGGCTAGTCTGCTCCCGGGATGATCATCGGGTTAGCCTGGCATCCGAGGGCCGAGCCTCGGGAAATTCCGCTCGTTGGTCGGCCAAGGCTGGCGCAAGCCGAGGCGACCGGTCGGGGCTTCAGGCTAGTCTGCTCTCGGGATGATCATCGGGTTAGCCTGGCATCCGAGGGCCGAGCCTCGGGAAATTCTGCTCGCTGGTCGTGCGCCTGTCGCTTGCCGCCCGACGGAATTTCTCCGTGGCCAGCTGCGATCGTGTTTCTCCTCCTCTCCAAGCGTCGCCTGGGGAACACCAGATGGGCATTAAATGCTAATTGAGGGGTTACCTGGGAAATCGGATCACCAGTTGCTGCTTGCGAGGAGTGTCAGTTAAGCGGCCGCGATACGCGCGTTCTTCGAGGCGGATGCGGCCTGGGCGCGAGCGGAGATATGTGGACCTAGGGGTACAGGCCACCTGGAGTGTCCTGCACAAAGAATGCGATTAAGGAGAATAACGCTTAGGAAATCGCGGGAAGATACGCCTCGAGGGCCGGATCGGCTCCGGATTCAATGCGCCCGCATTTATTGGAGCCACCCGCATCGGAACGACCGGGGGGCCGCAGTTTGGCTATAAATATAGGTGCAGGTGCGATGGAGCCTGCCAAGCCAGAGCTGTTCAGGTTGCCATGGATCATGGGCCTCCTCTCCGGCGCATGGTTGAGAGACCCCTACCGAAGGAACGGGAGGCGCGCCCTTCGCGACTTCCGCCAACTAGCCGTTTCATCTGGGATCAACAAGGAGGTTCTCCCCGGCGGAACTCCGCTCTAGGCGTTTCATCCGGGATCACGTCTCCCCTCCTTGAAGTTCAGCCTCCCGATTGAGCTCCGCACCAGACGCTTGATCCGGGACCGCGCCTCCATATGCTCTTCTCCCTTGTATCCCTTCTCTCCCCTAACACTGGGGAGGACCGGAATATCCCTTGGAGGTGGCGTTCCCCTGGAGGCAGCGGGAGCTTCGTCTGTGGCGGCTCCTCGTCTTTTTCGTGAGGCGTGGATGGCGCCTCTGGGTAGGAGCAGTGTGGACTTCTCCTTCGTCCACTTCTTCTTCATCCGCGCCGGCTCTTCGTCTTTTTCGTGAGACGTCGATGGCGCCTCCGGTTGGAAGCACCCACTTCCGGTGGGATTGCAGCCGCTTCGGATGGAGGTTTCGGGATCCCAGATCTTCAGCTCGTCGGAGTCTCCACCTCTTCTTTACTTTCTTTACACCCTAATTCCCCTCTGGGAATTCCTTGTAATCACACGAGCACGCCATTGTAACCAGAAATTTTTGAAATGAAAAGTGTTGTACATTTTTGAACTGTCTTTCTGGCATTGTTGTTCTACTGGTAATACATCCGCAGGTTAGCGGAATTCCAGCTCCTTGGAATTTCTCGACCATCTAGGGCCTCCAACTGGTAGGAGCCAGGTCGGTTTACCCAGCGAATCCTATACGGGCCTTCCCAATTTGGCGCTAGCTTCCCACCTTCCGCAGGTTGGGATGCTTTAGCTCGCCTTAGCACCAGATCTCCGATTCTGAAAAGCTTCGGTCGGACCTTGGAGTTGTAATATCGGGCCACCCTCCGCTGATACATCGCCATCCGAACCTGCGCCATTTCCCTCGCTTCTTCCAAGAGATCCAGGTTCCCTCGGAGTTGCTCCGAATTGGCCTCGGGTCGGTGCGTGGCCACCCGAGGTGAGGGGAGTCCGAGCTCCACGGGGACAACGGCTTCCGTGCCATAGGTTAGGCTGAAAGGCGTTTCCCCGGTAGGGGTCCGATGCGTGGTCCGATACGCCCAAAGGACATTCTCGAGTTCTTCGACCCAAGCTTGCCCCGTCCTACCGATTCGCACTTTGATTCCTTGGAGGATTGTCCGATTTGTGACCTCGGCCTCGCCGTTGGTTTGGGGATGCGACACAGATGTGAACCGATGCTCGATCCCGAACTCCTCGCAGAAGTCACGGAAATGCTTGTTGTCGAACTGTCGACCATTATCCGAGATGAGGACCCGAGGTACCCCAAATCGGACAATGATGTTCTTCTTCACGAACTTCCGGACTTGCGCCTCCGTGATAGTGGCCAGCGGCTCTGCCTCCACCCACTTGGTGAAGTAGTCGATTGCAACAATCAAAAATTTCCGCTGAGCTGAAGCGACGGGGAATGGTCCGAGGATATCCATTCCCCACTGGGCGAAGGGCCAGGGTGCAGTGATTGGTGCCAAGGGGACAGAAGGGACTCTCTGGACGTTGGCGTGGCGCTGGCAGGCGTCGCATTTCCGTACATGATCCTTTGAGTCCTCCAACAAGGTAGGCCAATAATAGCCTTGCCTCATGATCTTGTGCGCCAAGGACCTAGCCCCCAAGTGTGATCCGCAAACGCCTTCGTGGACTTCGCCGAGGACGTAGGCCGCTTCCGAGGGGCGGAGGCACTTTAAGAGGGGGGCGGTGAACGAGGTCCGATATAGCCTCCCTTCATAGAGTACGTAGTGGGCGGACTTCATAACAAGTCGCCGAGCTTGATCTTCGTCTTCAGGGAGGATCCCTTCGGCGAGGTAGGCAACAAGCGGGTCCATCCAAGATGGCTCCGGATCAATCGCCATCACCGCTCCAGCCTCGCCGATGCTCGGGGCATCCAGGGTCTCCAGGTAGATCGCCCTCGACAAGTTGTGCTCGTCTGCGCCCACTAAACGGGACAACCTGTCGGCCCTGGCATTTTCACTTCTTGGGACCTGCTGGATGTCGACACTGCCGAGGTCGGGAATGAGTGCTTGCACCTTCCAGACGTAATTCTGCATGGTCGGGTTCCGGGCCTCGAACTCCCCACGGACCTGCCCGACCACCAGCTGGGAGTCGGTGAAGACCTTCAGGCGCCGGATGCCGAGCTCCTTGGTGAGTTTGAGTCCCGTGACTAGGGCCTCGTACTCCGCCTCGTTGTTGGTCACTGAAAATCCGAACCTCAAGGCGTACTCGGCTATCACTCCATCAGGACTGGTAAGGACCAGCCCGGCCCCTCCACCTTCGGGGTTCGACGACCCATCGATGTGAAGCGTCCAAATCGGGAGGTCGAGGCTGGGTGTTTCCGGCGACCTAGGTTCCGCCTCCTGCACCGTGCACTCAGCGAGGAAATCCGCGAGCGCCTGGGCCTTGATGGCGGGTCGGGGCTGGTAGCGGATGTCGAACTCACCAAGTTCTACTGCCCACTTCACCAGCCGTCCCGCATTCTCAGGATTGCTGAGGATCTGCCGCAGCGGTTGATCGGTCAAGAGGGTGACAGAATGGGCCTGGAAATAGGGGCGAAGCCTCCTGATCGCGGTCAGCAGCGCGAAGGCGATCTTTTCAGCCTTCGTATACCGCGTCTCGGCATCCCATAGGACCCGACTGATGTAGTACACAGGCTTCTGGAGCTTTGCCTCTTCCCGAACCAGTACCGCACTGACTGCGGTTGGGGAGACCGCCAGATAGAGGTAGAGCATCTCCCCTTCTTGCGGCTTGGACAGCAGGAGAGGAGACGCCAAGTATTCCTTGAGCTGGTTGAATGTTGCTTGACATTCGGCCGTCCAGAGGAAGTCTTTCGGGCGTTTCAACACCTTGAAGAAAGGTTGGCAGCGTTCGGCCGATTTTGCCACAAATCGTCCGAGCGCGGCGACCCTCCCAGCGAGCTCCTGAACCTCCTTCACTTTGGTCGGAGGGGACATATCTTGGATGGCCTTGATTTTGTCCGGGTTGGCTTCAATCCTCCGCTGGTTGACAATGAAACCGAGGAACCTCCCGGCCGAAGCGCCAAAGGCGCACTTCGCTGGGTTCAGCTTCATGCGAAACTTCCGCAAGGTGGCGAAAGTCTCCTCCAGATCCGCGATGTGCTGGTCTGCATGGCGGCTCTTCACCAGCATATCGTCCACGTACACCTCCATGTTCCGGCCGATTTGCTCTTTGAAGATTTTGTTGACGAGGCGCTGGTAAGTGGCGCCAGCATTCTTCAGACCGAAGGGCATTACCTTGTAACAGTACAGCCCCCGGTCTGTTATAAAGGCAGTTTTCTCCTCGTCCTGTGGAGCCATCATTATCTGGTTGTAGCCGGAGAAGGCGTCCATGAAAGACAGCAGCTGATATCCGGAAGTCGCGTCGACCAGTTGGTCTATCCGCGGAAGCGGAAAGCTATCCTTGGGGCATGCCTTGTTCAGGTCGGTGTAGTCGACGCACATCCTCCACTTTCCGCTCGTCTTCCGGACAAGTATGACATTTGCCAGCCATTCGGGGTAGCTGACCTCCCTTATGAATCCTGCCTCCAAGAGCTTGTCTACCTCCTGGTCGACCACTCGGATCCGATCCGGGGCACAGTGTCTCTTCTTCTGTTTTACCGGTCGGTGGGTCGGGTCGACGTTGAGGGCGTGAGAAATGACCTCCGGGTCGATCCCAGGTACATCGGCCGCCGACCAGGCAAACACATCGACATTGGCTCGGAGGAATTCCACCAACCGGGCCCGAGCTCCCAGGTCGAGATTGGCGCCGACCCGGATCGTCCTGTCCGGGCGACCTTCCTCGAGGGGAACTTCGATCACACCCTCGGCCGGCTCCCCGTGCCGCAAGGCCACCTCGTCTCTGGCGTCGAGGGACTCGACGCTTAAGGCTTCTACGGGCTTCTTCCCTTTGAGAGTTGCTAGGAAACATTGTCTTGCGGTCGGTTGGTCACCTCGGACCTCTCCAATCCCGGCCGCCGTGGGGAACCGCATGAGCAAGGGGTACGTAGAGACCACCGCGCGAAGGGCGTTCAGTCCGGGTCGTCCGAGGATAGCGTTGTAGGCCGAGGGAACACGGACGACCAAGAACCCGAGCCGCACCGTGGCTTCTGCGGGTGCAACGCCCGCAGTCACAGGCAGCTCAACGACGCCTTCGGCCGAGATAGCGTCACCAGTGAATCCTATGAGGGGGGTGGATGTTTTGTGCAACAATTGTCTGGACAAGCTCATCTTTTGGAAGGCCTCGTAAAACAAAATATCAGCTGAGCTTCCACTATCCACAAGAACACGCCTTACATCATAGTTTGCCATAGTGAGGGAGATCACCATGGCGTCATCGTGGGGGGTCTGAACCCCCTTTACATCTTCATCACAAAAAGTGATTACATTACCGACCCTCTGCCTCTTTGCGACGGCTGCCCCTGACGCTTCAGTCGAGCCCCCTGCGTTCCTCTCGGGCCGGGGGCAGCCCCCAGTGATAGTGTGGATCACGCCCGCGACGGGTCGATTCTGCTCCCGAGGCTCCTGAGGGGCCGGGTCGGCCGGACGCGGGTCTGCGGGGGGACGTCGGTCGTTCACATATCGACCGAGACGCCCTCGGCGGATGAGAGCCTCGATCTCGTCCCGAAGCTGGAAGCAGTCTTCGGTGTCATGGCCGTGGTCCCGGTGGTACTCACAGTACGCCCGAGAGGGCCTCCTCCCAGGAATCTTCTTCATCTATCTCGGGACCGGGAGGTCCTCCCGCCCCTTGATTTCCATGAGGATCTGGGCCCGGGGAGTCAGGAGAGGAGTGTACCGGTTGAAACGTCGGCGCGGAGAACGAGGGCGTAGGGCGCCGTTGTTCCTCGCCGGCGACAGGCTTCTGCGCCGATGTTGAGGCGTCGGGCTCCTCCTCTGGCGTGCCTCTTTTCGCCTTTTCTTCCCGAGCTTTGGAGGGATCTCGGCGGCCTCCTTGCTCCGGTGGGCGGCCGCCTCCTCGGCGTCCGCATACTGGTTCGCCCGGGACAACAGCTCCGGGAAGCTCCGCGGCAGGCGTTTGTCCAGGGAGAAGGTGAGTCTGCCCTTTCGGAAGCCACGCTTCAGGGCTGAAAGAGCCACCTCCTGGCTCAGGTTCCGGACTTCCAGCGTAGCCTTGTTGAAGCGGGTAAGATAATCCCGCAAGCTTTCTCCCTCGTTTTGCCGGACATCAAAGAGGGAGTCGGAGACCAGTCGCCGCCGGCTACTGACGGCGAAATGGGTGATGAAGAGGCGAGTAAACTGGTCGAAGGACTGGATTGAGTTAGCCTCCAAGCCGGCGAACCACGCCCTTGCCGGGCCACGGAGGGTCGCCGGGAAGGCCTTGCAGAGGAGAGGATCTGATGCTCCGTGGAGGAGCATAAGGGTCCTGAAACTCTCGACGTGATCCCGCGGGTCCGCCGCCCCGTCATAGGGCTCGATCGCCGGCATTTTAAACCCCGGCAGATTCGGGGTCCGCAGGATCCTCGAGGCAAGCGCCGGCTGGGAGGAGATCTCCAAGTCGGCGAAGGGATCTTTGGAATGGCCCTTCAGGACCTGGAGTTGTCGGTGGAGATCGTCCACCCGCCGGTCCAGGGAGCGCGACCGATGGGTGGGAGACAAGGAGCACCGAGAGGGGGACTGACTGGAGCGCGGGTTCCTTGAGGACTGGGGGATCTGGGAACGCGCCCGGGCCCGCCTCTCGTACCCCGCGCAGCTCCGATGGGAAGGTCCCGGCAGAATGGACCGTGCTCGAGAATCTTCCTCGCGCCGGCGCTCCTCCCCATGGGAGAGGAAGGAGCGCGGGTTGAGGAGGACAGGTGAGCGCTCAGGGAGCAGCGGCTCCTGGGCCCGCTGCGGCGCCCGAGACATCACACCCTGCAGGTTCTGCACTGCCTCCGCGAGGGTGCGAACCTGCTGGGCTAACTGGTCGAACTGAGCGGCTTCGACTATCTGAATGGGAGGTGGAGCGGTGGAGTGTTGCTGAGAATGTGTTGGAGACGCAGCGGCCTCCCGGCCGGAGGCGCGAGAGGCCCCGCGACCGGAGGCATTGGAAGCTCCACGACCACCTCGCCGTGCCATTACGATCGCTCTGAGATTCGGCCCTTCCTCTAGCGCCAACTGTTGCTGGTGGTCCAAATCGAGAACGATTGGCACAGCGGTGTGAACGGGGTTCCGTTTGAGTTGCCTTGGTTGGTGTTGATTGCGCTCCACCTTCCACCGAAAAACCTGCAAGCAAGCCTCGCACCACCACTGGGGTAGTGGGGGCCCTCCGACGATCAAGTCAGAGGAGATTGGAGAGAGATAATAGTAGCAAGTAAGAAAATGCTCTGGAAGTTCTTGCTTACCCTCCCCCTTCTCCCCCCAGCCGCATATATACCAGGCTGGGGGGTCCTTTTGGGGGGTTGGTCATCGTGTAGCACGATGGAGCTGCCACTGACACGGCTGTTACAGGGGATCGTGGGGCAGCGCTGGGTACGGCCATGACAGGGCGTAGTGGAGCTCCGCTTTGTACGGCTGTTACAGGGGATCGTGGAGCAGCGCCGGATACGACCGTTGCTGGGTGTAGTGGAGCAGAGGGCCGCGGCGTGCCTCTGGGGAATAGCCTGTCGTTGTCGAGAGATGCCCGACTCGGGGTCGGTCTGCGGAGCCGAAGATGTCCGACTCGGGGTCGGATTGCTGGATCAAGGGGCAGCCGACTCGGGGTCGGGCTGCGGAGCCGAAGATGTCCGACTCGGGGTCGGATTGCTGGATCAAGGGGCTGCCGTAGTCTTCTTGGGCGCGCGTGCCGGTCACGTGGGGCATGGTGGCTAAGTTCCCCCGTAACACTCACCAACCACAACCTAACACCGTTGGTTTTTCCTTTGGCTCACCAACTAACTTTAACCCCTTGATTCAATCCCTTGATTGAATCAAGTTACAAGATATTAAAACTAAGGTTTAAAGACAAATACAAGCTTCTCACTTAAGCAGATATAGCAAATATAAATAAGTAAGGTAAAGAGAAGAAGCCCTCAAACTAATTCGTAGATGGAGGAACTCGGCTTCTTCTTCACTTGACCCTCTTCTGATTTTGCACGAAGTAGAGGATCACCGAGGCAGCACACAGTTGAAGAGGAAGCTTTGGGATTCACTTGGATGCTCTTCTTCTCTCTATTTTGCTTTGAATGGCCCTTTTGTGCTTTAGGGAGATTTTCCTTGTAATCTCTTCTAAATCTCTTTCCTAAATGTTCTCTCCCACTTCCATGCCGTCTCCCCTAGCTCTCCTCTTGATTTTATAGCTTTACATGTCGTGGAACCAGAAATCTAGCCGTTAGAGAGAAAAATAGAGCCATTGTGCACAGTCTGCAACTCCTGACAAAGTTCCCGTTGGGATCGGAGTCGACTCGCGCGATCTGGAGTCGACTCGGCTGTAGCAGGAGTCGACTCATGCTTTTCTGGAGTCGGCTCGGCAACTATTCCAGATTTGAATTAAAGTGGTCTTCTCGACTAGGAGTCGACTCGACTTAACCCGGAGTCGACTCGCCAAAATCTGGAGCTGACCTTGCACTTTTGGAGTCGGCTCATCCCAAGGAATCCATAGATGTATTCTTCAACTTGGCTCACTCGAGTCGACTCGTATATTCTGGGAGTCGACTCGGCGCTCAGAGGCCGAACTCCCGATCTTCTGTCTTTTGGCTCGTTCAGTCTTGGAGTCGACTCGAACTGTTCCGGAGTCGACTCGGCTCTCAGTATCCGAAAAACAGTCTTCTGTCTTTTTGGAGTAGCGCTGCCTTGGAGTCGACTCGAACTGTCTTGGAGTCGACTCGAGTCTCAGAGACAAAAAACACTGTCTTCTGTCTTTTGGTGTAGCGCTGTCTCGGAGTCGACTCGGGCTTTGCGGGAGTCGACTCGGCACTCAGTGTCTGAAATTGGCTCTCTGACTTTTTGCCTTGTGTTTCTGGTGGTCCAAACCGAGAACGATTGGCACAACGGTGTGAACGGGGTTCCGTTTGAGTTGCCTTGGTTGGTGTTGATTGCGCTCCACCTTCCACCGGGAAACCTGCAAGCAAGCCTCGCACCACCACTGGGGTAGTGGGGGCCCTCCGACGATCAAGTCAGAGGAGATTGGAGAGAGATAATAGTAGCAAGTAAGAGAATGCTCTGGAAGTTCTTGCTTACCCTCCCCCTTCTCCCCCCAGCCGCATATATACCAGGCTGGGGGGTCCTTTTGGGGGGTTGGTCATCGTGTAGCACGATGGAGCTGCCACTGACACGGCTGTTACAGGGGATCGTGGGGCAGCGCTGGGTACGGCCATGACAGGGCGTAGTGGAGCTCCGCTTTGTACGGCTGTTACAGGGGATCGTGGAGCAGCGCCGGATACGACCGTTGCTGGGTGTAGTGGAGCAGAGGGCCGCGGCGTGCCTCTGGGGAATAGCCTGTCGTTGTCGAGAGATGCCCGACTCGGGGTCGGTCTGCGGAGACGAAGATGTCCGACTCGGGGTCGGATTGCTGGATCAAGGGGCTGCCGACTCGGGGTCGGGCTGCGGAGCCGAAGATGTCCGACTCGGGGTCGGATTGCTGGATCAAGGGGCAGCCGACTCGGGGTCGGGCTGCGGAGCCGAAGATGTCCGACTCGGGGTCGGATTGCTGGATCAAGGGGCTGCCGTAGTCTTCCTGGGCGCGCGTGCCGGTCACGTGGGGCATGGTGGCTAAGTTCCCCCGTAACAGTAGCCCCCCACTTCCGAGCCTGGAACCAGAAGGGGAACGGGTGAAGGGAGTGATGCTTCGAGATTGCCGCCATCCCTCGGAGAGGCGCGCGCGCTTCGAGCTCCCCGCCTTCTTTATGGCGTATGGCGGTTGTTGCTGACCTGGCAGTCTGAGGATTTCGGCGGACATCCTTCCTTAATGGCGTCGATTCGCCTTTGGGGTGCGAGCGACCCTTCGGCAGCCAGGCGTCCTCTGGCGTCACCGAGGCGTCACCCACCTTTCCGCCTATTTAACCGGGCCTCCTCCGTCCGCCTTTCTCTTTGCAGACATCTTTGAGTTTCTCCTTTGCGCTGCCGTCATTGCCGTCGGACTGTTCGCTTGCTCCTCCTTTGACGCTCTCGGAGCCGTTCTTCCTTCTCTTCCGGTGAGTTGCCCCATTCTTCAATTTAAGGCTCTCCATACTTTCTCCTTTTGTATTAGTGTACTCCAGTCGTTCCGGTCCTTTCCCCCTTCTTGACCCCGTCCTGACCGTAGATTCACTGGCCATTAGGGATGGGCGAAGTGAGAGCAGACCGCATTAAGTCGGAGCTGGTCGCCGAAGACCTAGATAGGTTTGTGGCTCGATACCACCTTCCCGAGGCCTGCAATGTTACGCTCCCAGGGCCTGAGGAGAGGATGTCCCATCCTCCTCCAGGGAAGGTTGCCATCAACGAGGGCATTCTTCAGGCCGGGTTCCGCTTTCCCCCCTCGGACTTAGTCGTTCAGGTGCTTCGAGGTTTAAGAGTGGCGCCGACGCAACTGGTGCCGAACTCATGGCGCGCCCTGACGGCCTTTCAGGTTCTCTGCCGCATGCACGAGGTTCCCGCCACCCTGAATATCTTTTGGGAATGCTACGGCCTGAGCGGCCACCCCCAGGACAAAGGGTGGTGGTGCTTTGCGGCGCGGCGAGGGTGCGGCCTCGTCAAGGAGGCTCCTACCTCCATTCACGGCTGGAAGGGGCGCTTCTTTTTCGTTGACGCAGATCCCTCATGGGGAATCAGGGCGACCTGGGAGACGCCGATGAAGTCCCCGATTGGCCTATCGAGGTTGTCGAGGGAGGAATCCGACGGCGTCGCCGTCTTGAAGGGGTTGGTTGCCGAGGGCCGGCTCCCCCCGGTGGCTCGCCTTATTTCCGAGGATACCTTGGTGAACGTCGGTCTGAGCTCGGTCCCCGCTGACCGTGAGCCCGCCACCATTTCTTTTTTAGCTCTTTTCTCCTCTTTCGTCTCGCTCTTTCCTTCAGTTTCTCAACCTCCGACCACCTCGTCCTTTTTGCAGAGATCGACGACGTCATGCGGTCGGACAAGGCAACGGCTGTTGGTAGGACGTCCCTACTGGAAGCAGTCCGGAGGAAGAAACGAGCTCCTCCGAGCGGGGCCCCACCGGCGAAGAAGTCCCGCCGGCAGGCGACTCCGACGCCGACAGACGAGTCCGGACCCACCGATCAGGGGGACGCCGCGGGCGCGGACCGGCAGTTGACGCTGTATCAGCCCTCCGATGCCGAGACTTCCGTTTCTCCGGAGGCATCACACGGGCGCGCCCGAGATGGACGGGTCGGACGTGATCGGTCCCCAGCCCAGCCTTCGACTCGGTCGGCTCCGGATGATACGAGGAGGGACGCGCCGAGGCCCCGGCCGAGCGGGACCCTGTCAATTCCAGGGGCGGTCCCCGCCCCGAGCATGGTCAGCATGACTCTTCCCCAAGCGATGGGTAAGGGTAAGGCTGCAGAACCACCGTCCGACTCCGGGGAGAAGTCGGGGTCGGCCTTCACTTTCGCCGGCGCCCGAAACCTCATCGAGACGGTGCTGCTGGAGAAGGACCGCAGGCAGGTCCGGGAGATGAGGGTCCCTGACATTGGGGCTGCCAGCTGCGTCTGTCTCATGTCGGTGAGTGTTCTTTTGGTCGCTTTCATCATTTATAGGCTCTGTTGATCCCCGCCTGACGCCCTCGTTTTTCCTATCTCTTAGCTCGCCCAGTACATGATCCGCCTGGAGGAGTGCTACGAGGAACAGGCGAGGCTTCTGGCGAGGGCCGAGAGCCAACTGAAGGCAGTAGAGGAGGGAGGTCAGGCTGCGGCGGGGAGGACGACCAGGGACCTCGAGATGAGGCTCCAGGTGGCCGAAGAGCGGGCACTCGGCTTCGTCACCCTCGAGAAGCAACTGTTGGAGGCTCAGGAGCAACTCAAGGTTGCCTCGGGTCTCGAGGGCGAGATCAAGAAGGCGGAGGAGCGGGCCGAGAAGCAGTCCCGGAAGGCTGCCGACTATCGGGAGAGGTGGGAGAAGGCCCAGCGGTCAGCCGACAACGCCCGCAACCGAACCCGGTCTCTTGAAGCCAAGCTGGGCGAATTGGAGTCGGCCTTGGAGAAGTCCCGCGCGAGCGACCAGGAGCTTCAGTCGCGCCTGGAGGAGGCTGAGGCTGCTCGCATTGCTGCCGAGGCGAAGCACAAGGAGGCTCAGGCTGATCTGCTGAGGGTCTCCTCCGAGGCGGACGACCGGATTGTGGCGAAGGTCTTGGAGGCGAAAGCTCAGATTATGGAGCGGGCAGAGGCGGCGCTGGCCGAGAAGAGTGCGGAAATCGGGCGTCAGGCGGTACAGGCTTATCGTCAGTCCGCCGAATTCACCCGTGATATGTCGGAGGCGGTACAGGCCTATCGTCAGTCTGACGAGTTCGTCCGTGACATGTCGGACGCGGGGTCCGACTCCTTTATCTTAGGCTTCGAGGAAGGCCTGACAAGGGTGTCGGCTAAGTACCCCGAAATTGACCTGAGTGGGATCTCTCTTCTAGACTCCTCTCCGGCGCCATTGCCTGCTGATTCTCCAACCGCCTCCCTACCCCCTGCGGACGTGCCCGGCGTTCCCGACCCGGGGGTTCCTCCAAGCTGACCTTCTGTATTTTTGTTCTTTTCTTTGTGTGTTGTCGTTTTGCCAAGTTGTATGGGTCTCGGCCCTGAAACAATGAAAGTTAATGCAAATAGAGTTTCTTCATTTCACTTTCGTCCTTCTTCTTTTTAACTCTTGGTAGCGTCTCGCTGACTCCCGACTCTTGAAATTCTTCTGGCGCTAGGCCAGGTATCTGAGGGTTAGGCCTCAGGGAATTCTTCCGGCTCTAAGCCAGGCATCCGAGGGTTAGGCCTCAGGAACTTCTTCCGGTGCTAAGCCGGGCATCCGAGGGTTAGGCCTCAGGAAATTCTTCCGGCACTAAGCCAGGCATCCGAGGGTTAGGCCTCGGGAAATTCTTCCGGCGCTAAGCCAGGCATCCGAGGGTTGGGCCTCAGGAAATTCTTCCGGCACTAGGCCAGGCATCCGAGGGTTAGGCCTCAGGAAATTCTTCCGGCACTAGGCCAGGCATCCGAGGGTTAGGCCTCAGGAAATTCTTCCGGCACTAAGCCAGGCATCCGAGGGTTAGGCCTCAGGAAATTCTTCCGGCGCTAGGCCAGGCATCCGAGGGTTAGGCCTCAGGAACTTCTTCCGGCGCTACGCCAGGCATCCGAGGGTTAGGCCTCAGGAACTTCTTCCGGCGCTAAGCCAGGCATCCGAGGGTTAGGCCTCAAGAAATTCTTCCGGCACTAAGCCAGGCATCCGAGGGTTAGGCCTCAGGAAATTCTTCCGGCGCTAGGCCAGGTATCCGAGGGTTAGGCCTCAGGAAATTCTTCCGGCGCTAGGCCAGGCATCCGAGGGTTAGGCCTCAGGAACTTCTTCCGGCGCTAAGCCAGGCATCCGAGGGTTAGGCCTCAGGAAATTCCGCTCGTTGGTCGGCCAAGGCTGGCGCAAGCCGAGGCGACCGGTCGGGGCTTCAGGCTAGTTTGCTCCCGGGATGATCATCGGGTTAGCCTGGCATCCGAGGGCCAAGCCTCGGGGGATTCCGCTCGTTGGTCGGCCAAGGCTGGCGCAAGCCGAGGGGACCGGTCGGGGCTTCAGGCTAGTCTGCTCCCGGGATGATCATCGGGTTTGCCTGGCATCCGAGGGCCGAGCCTCGGGAGATTCCGCTCGTTGGTCGGCCAAGGCTGGCGCAAGCCGAGGTGACCGGTCGGGGCTTCAGGCTAGTCTGCTCCCGGGATGATCATCGGGTTAGCCTGGCATCCGAGGGCCGAGCCTCGGGAGATTCCGCTCGTTGGTCGGCCAAGGCTGGCGCAAGCCGAGGCGACCGGTCGGGGCTTCAGGCTAGTCTGCTCCCGGGATGATCATCGGGTTAGCCTGGCATCTGAGGGTTGTCAGGCCTCAGGAAATTACGCTCGTTGGTCGGCCAAGGCTGGCGCAAGCCGAGGTGACCGGTCGGGGCTTCAGGCTAGTCTGCTCCCGGGATGATCATCGGGTTAGCCTGGCATCCGAGGGCCGAGCCTCGGGAAATTCCGCTCGTTGGTCGGCCAAGGCTGGCGCAAGCCGAGGCGACCGGTCGGGGCTTCAGGCTAGTCTGCTCCCGGGATGATCATCGGGTTAGCCTGGCATCCGAGGGCCGAGCCTCGGGAAATTCCGCTCGTTGGTCGGCCAAGGCTGGCGCAAGCCGAGGCGACCGGTTGGGGCTTCAGGCTAGTCTGCTCCCGGGATGATCATCGGGTTAGCCTGGCATCCGAGGGCCGAGCCTCGGGAAATTCTGCTCGCTGGTCGTGCGTCTGTCGCTTGCCGCCCGACGGGATTTCTCCGTGGCCAGCTGCGATCGTGTTTCTCCTCCTCTCCAAGCGTCGTCTGGGGAACACCAGATGGGCATTAAATGCTAATTGAGGGGTTACCTGGGAAATCGGATCACCAGTTGCTGCTTGCGAGGAGTGTCAGTTAAGCGGCCGCGATACGCGCGTTCTTCGAGGCGGATGCGGCCTGGGCGCGAGCGGAGATATGTGGACCTAGGGGTACAGGCCACCCGGAGTGTCCTGCACAAAGAATGCGATTAAGGAGAATAACGCTTAGGAAATCGCGGGAAGATACGCCTCGAGAGCCGGATCGGCTCCGGATTCAATGCGCCCGCATTTATTGGAGCCACCCGCATCGGAACGACCGGGGGGCCGCAGTTTGGCTATAAATATAGGTGCAGGTGCGATGGAGCCTGCCAAGCCGGAGCTGTTCAGGTTGCCATGGATCATGGGCCTCCTCTCCGGCGCATGGTTGAGAGACCCCTACCGAAGGAACGGGAGGCGCGCCCTTCGCGACTTCCGCCAACTAGCCGTTTCATCTGGGATCAACAAGGAGGTTCTCCCCGGCGGAACTCCGCTCTAGGCGTTTCATCCGGGATCACGTCTCCCCTCCTTGAAGTTCAGCCTCCCGATTGAGCTCCGCACCAGACGCTTGATCCGGGACCGCGCCTCCATATGCTCTTCTCCCTTGTATCCCTTCTCTCCCCTAACACTGGGGAGGACCGGAATATCCCTTGGAGGTGGCGTTCCCCTGGAGGCAACGGGAGCTTCGTCTGCGGCGGCTCCTCGTCTTTTTCGTGAGGCGTGGATGGCGCCTCTGGGTAGGAGCAGTGTGGACTTCTCCTTCGTCCACTTCTTCTTCATCCGCGCCGGCTCTTCGTCTTTTTCGTGAGACGTCGATGGCGCCTCCGGTTGGAAGCACCCACTTCCGGTGGGATTGCAGCCGCTTCGGATGGAGGTTTCGGGATCCCAGATCTTCAGCTCGTCGGAGTCTCCACCTCTTCTTTACTTTCTTTACACCCTAATTCCCCTCTGGGAATTTCTTGTAATCACACGAGCACGCCATTGTAACCAGAAATTATTGAAATGAAAAGTGTTGTACATTTTTGAACTGTCTTTCTGGCATTGTTGTTCTACTGGTAATACATCCGCAGGTTAGCGGAATTCCAGCTCCTTGGAATTTCTCGACCATCTAGGGCCTCCAACTGGTAGGAGCCAGGTCGGTTTACCCAGCGAACCCTATACGGGCCTTCCCAATTTGGCGCTAGCTTCCCACCTTCCGCAGGTTGGGATGCTTTAGCTCGCCTTAGCACCAGATCTCCGATTCTGAAAAGCTTCGGTCGGACCTTGGAGTTGTAATATCGGGCCACCCTCCGCTGATACATCGCCATCCGAACCTGCGCCATTTCCCTCGCTTCTTCCAAGAGATCCAGGTTTCCTCGGAGTTGCTCCGAATTGGCCTCGGGTCGGTGCGCGGCCACCCGAGGTGAGGGGAGTCCGAGCTCCACGGGGACAACGGCTTCCGTGCCATAGGTTAGGCTGAAAGGCGTTTCCCCGGTAGGGGTCCGATGCGTGGTCCGATACGCCCAAAGGACATTCTCGAGTTCTTCGACCCAAGCTTGCCCCGTCCTACCGATTCGCGCTTTGATTCCTTGGAGGATTGTCCGATTTGTGACCTCGGCCTCGCCGTTGGTTTGGGGATGCGACACAGATGTGAACCGATGCTCGATCCCGAACTCCTCGCAGAAGTCACGGAAATGCTTGTTGTCGAACTGTCGACCATTATCCGAGATGAGGACCCGAGGTACCCCAAATCGGACAATGATGTTCTTCTTCACGAACTTCCGGACTTGCGCCTCCGTGATAGTGGCCAGCGGCTCTGCCTCCACCCACTTGGTGAAGTAGTCGATTGCAACAATCAAAAATTTCCGCTGAGCTGAAGCGACGGGGAATGGTCCGAGGATATCCATTCCCCACTGGGCGAAGGGCCAGGGTGCAGTGATTGGTGCCAAGGGGACAGAAGGGACTCTCTGGACGTTGGCGTGGCGCTGGCAGGCGTCGCATTTCCGTACATGATCCTTTGAGTCCTCCAACAAGGTAGGCCAATAATAGCCTTGCCTCATGATCTTGTGCGCCAAGGACCTAGCACCCAAGTGTGATCCGCAAACGCCTTCGTGGACTTCGCCGAGGACGTAGGCCGCTTCCGAGGGGTGGAGGCACTTTAAGAGGGGGGCGGTGAACGAGGTCCGATACAGCCTCCCTTCATAGAGTACGTAGTGGGCGGACTTCATAACAAGTCGCCGAGCTTGATCTTTGTCTTCAGGGAGGATCCCTTCGGCGAGGTAGGCGACAAGCGGGTCCATCCAAGACGGCTCCGGATCAATCGCCATCACCGCTCCAGCCTCGCCGATGCTCGGGGCATCCAGGGTCTCCAGGTAGATCGCCCTCGACAAGTTGTGCTCGTCTGCGCCCACTAAGCGGGACAACCTGTCGGCCCTGGCATTTTCACTTCTTGGGACCTGCTGGATGTCGACACTGCCGAGGTCGGGAATGAGTGCTTGCACCTTCCGGACGTAATTCTGCATGGTCGGGTTCCGGGCCTCGAACTCCCCACGGACCTGCCCGACCACCAGCTGGGAGTCGGTGAAGACCTTCAGGCGCCGGATGCTGAGCTCCTTGGTGAGTTTGAGTCCCGTGACTAGGGCCTCGTACTCCGCCTCGTTGTTGGTCACTGGAAATCCAAACCTCAAGGCGTACTCGGCTATCACTCCATCAGGACTGGTAAGGACCAGCCCGGCCCCTCCACCTTCGGGGTTCGACGACCCATCGATGTGAAGCATCCAAATCGGGAGGTCGAGGCTGGGTGTTTCCGGCGACCTAGGTTCCGCCTCCTGCACCGTGCACTCAGCGAGGAAATCCGCGAGCGCCTGGGCCTTGATGGCGGGTCGGGGCTGGTAGCGGATGTCGAACTCACCAAGTTCTACTGCCCACTTCACCAGCCGTCCCGCATTCTCAGGATTGCTGAGGATCTGCCGCAGCGGTTGATCGGTCAAGAGGGTGACAGAATGGGCCTGAAAATAGGGGCGAAGCCTCCTGGTCGCGGTCAGCAGCGCGAAGGCGATCTTTTCAGCCTTCGTATACCGCGTCTCGGCATCCCGTAGGACCCGGCTGATGTAGTACACAGGCTTCTGGAGCTTTGCCTCTTCCCGAACCAGTACCGCACTGACTGCGGTTGGGGAGACCGCCAGATAGAGGTAGAGCATCTCCCCTTCTTGCGGCTTGGACAGCAGGGGAGGAGACGCCAAGTATTCCTTGAGCTGGTCGAATGCTGCTTGACATTCGGCCGTCCAGAGGAAGTCTTTCGGGCGTTTCAACACCTTGAAGAAAGGTTGGCAGCGTTCGGCCGATTTTGCCACAAATCGTCCGAGCGTGGCGACCCTCCCAGCGAGCTCCTGAACCTCCTTCACTTTGGTCGGAGGGGACATATCTTGGATGGCCTTGATTTTGTCCGGGTTGGCTTCAATCCCCCGCTGGTTGACAATGAAACCGAGGAACCTCCCGGCCGAAGCGCCAAAGGCGCACTTCGCTGGGTTCAGCTTCATGCGAAACTTCCGCAAGGTGGCGAAAGTCTCCTCCAGATCCGCGATGTGCTGGTCTGCATGGCGGCTCTTCACCAGCATATCGTCCACGTACACCTCCATGTTCCGGCCGATTTGCTCTTTGAAGATTTTGTTGACGAGGCGCTGGTAAGTGGCGCCAGCATTCTTCAGACCGAAGGGCATTACCTTGTAACAGTACAGCCCCCGGTCTGTTATAAAGGCAGTTTTCTCCTCGTCCTGTGGAGCCATCATTATCTGGTTGTAGCCGGAGAAGGCGTCCATGAAAGACAGCAGCTGATATCCGGAAGTCGCGTCGACCAGTTGGTCTATCCGCGGAAGCGGAAAGCTATTCTTGGGGCATGCCTTGTTCAGGTCGGTGTAGTCGACGCACATCCTCCACTTTCCGCTCGCCTTCCGGACAAGTACGACATTTGCCGGCCATTCGGGGTAGCTGACCTCTCTTATGAATCCTGCCTCCAAGAGCTTGTCTACCTCCTGGTCGACCACTCGGATCCGATCCGGGGCACAGTGTCTCTTCTTCTGTTTTACCGGTCGGTGGGTCGGGTCGACGTTGAGGGCATGAGAAATGACCTCCGGGTCGATCCCAGGTACATCGGCCGCCGACCAGGCAAACACATCGACATTGGCTCGGAGGAATTCCACCAACCGGGCCCGAGCTCCCAGGTCGAGATTGGCGCCGACCCGGATCGTCCTGTCCGGGCGACCTTCCTCGAGGGGAACTTCGATCACACCCTCGGCCGGCTCCCCGTGCCGCAAGGCCACCTCGTCTCTGGCATCGAGGGACTCGACGCTTAAGGCTTCTACGGGCTTCTTCCCTTTGAGAGTTGCTAGGAAACATTGTCTTGCGGTTGGTTGGTCACCTCGGACCTCTCCAATCCCGGCCGCCGTGGGGAACCGCATGAGCAAGTGGTACGTAGAGACCACCGCGCGAAGGGCGTTCAGTCCGGGTCGTCCGAGGATAGCGTTGTAGGCCGAGGGAACACGGACGACCAAGAACCCGAGCCGCACCGTGGCTTCTGCGGGTGCAACGCCCGCAGTCACAGGCAGCTCAACGACACCTTCGGCCGAGATAGCGTCACCAGTGAATCCTATGAGGGGGGTGGATGTTTTGTGCAACAATTGTCTGGACAAGCTCATCTTTTGGAAGGCCTCGTAAAACAAAATATCAGCTGAGCTTCCACTATCCACAAGAACACGCCTTACATCATAGTTTGCCATAGTGAGGGAGATCACCATGGCGTCATCGTGGGGGGTCTGAACCCCCTTTACATCTTCATCACAAAAAGTGATTACATTACCGACCCTCTGCCTCTTTGCGACGGCTGCCCCTGACGCTTCAGTCGAGCCCCCTGCGTTCCTCTCGGGCCGGGGGCAGCCCCCAGTGATAGTGTGGATCACGCCCGCGACGGGTCGATTCTGCTCCCGAGGCTCCTGAGGGGCCGGGTCGGCCGGACGCGGGTCTGCGGGGGGACGTCGGTCGTTCACATATCGACCGAGATGCCCTCGGCGGATGAGAGCCTCGATCTCGTCCCGAAGCTGGAAGCAGTCTTCGGTGTCGTGGCCGTGGTCCCGGTGGTACTCACAGTACGCCCGAGAGGGCCTCCTCCCAGGAATCTTCTTCATCTGTCTCGGGACCGGGAGGTCCTCCCGCCCCTTGATTTCCATGAGGATCTGGGCCCGGGGAGTCAGGAGAGGAGTGTACCGGTTGAAACGTCGGGGCGGAGAACGAGGGCGTAGGGCGCCGTTGTTCCTCGCCGGCGACAGGCTTCTGCGCCGACGTTGAGGCGTCGGGCTCCTCCTCTGGCGTGCCTCTTTTCGCCTTTTCTTCCCGAGCTTTGGAAGGATCTCGGCGGCCTCCTTGCTCCGGTGGGCGGACGCCTCCTCGGCGTCCGCATACTGGTTCGCCCGGGACAACAGCTCCGGAAAGCTCCGCGGCAGGCGTTTGTCCAGGGAGAAGGTGAGTCTGCCCTTTCGGAAGCCACGCTTCAGGGCTGAAAGAGCCACCTCCTGGCTCAGGTTCCGGACTTCCAGCGTAGCCTTGTTGAAGCGGGTAAGATAATCCCGCAAGCTTTCTCCCTCGTTTTGCCGGACATCAAAGAGGGAGTCGGAGACCAGTCGCCGCCGGCTACTGACGGCGAAATGGGTGATGAAGAGGCGAGTAAACTGGTCAAAGGACTGGATTGAGTTAGCCTCCAAGCCGGCGAACCACGCCCTTGCCAGGCCACGGAGGGTCGCCGGGAAGGCCTTGCAGAGGAGAGGATCTGATGCTCCGTGGAGGAGCATAAGGGTCCTGAAACTCTCGACGTGATCCCGCGGGTCCGCCGCCCCGTCATAGGGCTCGATCGCCGGCATTTTAAACCCCGGCAGATTCGGGGTCCGCAGGATCCTCGAGGCAAGCGCCGGCTGGGAGGAGATCTCCAAGTCGGCGAAGGGATCTTTGGAATGGCCCTTCAAGACCTGGAGTTGTCGGTGGAGATCGTCCACCCGCCGGTCCAGGGAGCGCGACCGATGGGTGGGAGACAAGGAGCACCGAGAGGGGGACCGACTGGAGCGCGGGTTCCTTGAGGACTGGGGGATCTGGGAACGCGCCCGGGCCCGCCTCTCGTACCCCGCGCAGCTCCGATGGGAAGGTCCCGGCAGAATGGACCGTGCTCGAGAATCTTCCTCGCGCCGGCGCTCCTCCCCATGGGAGAGGAAGGAGCGCGGGTTGAGGAGGACAGGTGAGCGCTCAGGGAGCAGCGGCTCCTGGGCCCGCTGCGGCGCCCGAGACATCACACCCTGCAGGTTCTGCACTGCCTCTGCGAGGGTGCGAACCTGCTGGGCTAACTGGTCGAACTGAGCGGCTTCGACTATCTGAATGGGAGGTGGAGCGGTGGAGTGTTGCTGAGAATGTGTTGGAGACGCAGCGGCCTCCCGGCCGGAGGCGCGAGAGGCCCCGCGACCGGAGGCATTGGAAGCTCCACGACCACCTCGCCGTGCCATTACGATCGCTCTGAGATTCGGTGCCCTTCCTCTAGCGCCAACTGTTGCTGGTGGTCCAAACCGAGAACGATTGGCACAGCGGTGTGAACGGGGTTCCGTTTGAGTTGCCTTGGTTGGTGTTGATTGCGCTCCACCTTCCATCGGGAAACCTGCAAGCAAGCCTCGCACCACCACTGGGGTAGTGGGGGCCCTCCGACGATCAAGTCAGAGGAGATTGGAGAGAGATAATAGTAGCAAGTAAGAGAATGCTCTGGAAGTTCTTGCTTACCCTCCCCCTTCTCCCCCCAGCCGCATATATACCAGGCTGGGGGGTCCTTTTGGGGGGTTGGTCATCGTGTAGCACGATGGAGCTGCCACTGACACGGCTGTTACAGGGGATCGTGGGGCAGCGCTGGGTACGGCCATGACAGGGCGTAGTGGAGCTCCGCTTTGTACGGCTGTTACAGGGGATCGTGGAGCAGCGCCGGATACGACCGTTGCTGGGTGTAGTGGAGCAGAGGGCCGCGGCGTGCCTCTGGGAAATAGCCTGTCGTTGTCGAGAGATGCCCGACTCGGGGTCGGTCTGCGGAGCCGAAGATGTCCGACTCGGGGTCGGATTGCTGGATCAAGGGGCAGCCGACTCGGGGTCGGGCTGCGGAGCCGAAGATGTCCGACTCGGGGTCGGATTGCTGGATCAAGGGGCTGCCGTAGTCTTCCTGGGCGCGCGTGCCGGTCACGTGGGGCATGGTGGCTAAGTTCCCCCGTAACACCTTGTATTTCTCTGGGAGTCGACTCTTGCTTCCTTAGGAGTCGACCTGCCAACCATTGGAGTCGACTCGAGTTCCTCAGGAGTCGACTCGGCTCTCAGGGTCCAAAATAGCTTCTCTGTGTTTCTGCCTTGTTACTCCCTGGAGTCGACTCGTACTATCCAGGAGTCGACTCGAGGACTATTCTTTTGGATTTTCCTTTGAATTTGCTCTTCCAACTTGAGTCCTTTGAACTTGAAACTTGGGCCAATGAAGTGTAACTTTCTTCCAACTTTTCTTGAGAGCTTTGGAGGCCTTCTTGTGTTCTTCCAGCTTGCTATGTTCCTTGCAAAATGAATATTTTTCTCCTTGCAACACAAACATTAGTATTTATACTTCAAGGTTTTTGTGATCATCAAAATCAATCTTTAAATCAATCTTTGGGTCATCACTTTTATTTATTCAATAATAAACAGTCAAGTACAAAATTATGTCCCTAGAATCAACAATGTGTCAGCCAAATTGGCTTCTAGGGCATACATCTAACAATCTCCCACTTGCACTAAAGCCAATTGGTCATATATCTTAGGCCCATCTTCTCAAGGTGGGCTTCAGTCTTTTGTTGACTCAGCTGCTTAGTGAACGGGTCCGCCACGTTATCCGCGGAGTCTACTCTCTGCACCTTTACATATTTCTTCTCAACATAGTCGCGTATGAGATGGAAGCGCCGCTCTATATGCTTAGACTTCTGATGAGACTTTGGCTCCTTAGCAAGGGCTATGGCGCCATTATTATCGCAGTAGAGTGTTATGGCATCTGATGTCATCACGTCCAACTATGCATGAATTTCTTGAACCAGAAGCCTTCCTTAGCAGCTTCAGAGGCGGCGATGTATTCAGCTTCCATAGTAGAATCAGCAATGATCGGTTGTTTAGAACTCTTCCAATTTACCGTACCACCATTGCACAAGAACACATATCCAGATGTTGACTTTCTGTCATCGACATCAGTCATGAAGTCTGAATCTGTGTACCCTTCTACCTTTAACTCTGATGATCCTCCAAAAACCAAGAATAAATCTTTAGTTCTTCTCAAGTACTTAAGAATATTCTTCACAGCTGTCCAGTGTTCTTCACCTGGATTCGACTGATATCTGCTTGTGACACTCACAGCAAGAGCTATATCAGGTCGTGTACACAGCATGGCATACATGAGGCTTCCTATTGCCGATGCATAGGGAATCTTGCTCATGCGTTGAATCTCTTCAGATGTGTTGGGGCACATCTTTTTGGAGAGATGAATTCCATGCCTAAGGGGTAAGAGACCCCTCTTGGAGTTTTCCATGCTGAACCTCTTCAGCACCTCCTCTATGTACATTTTCTGTGAAAGGCCAAGCATCCTTTTAGATCTATCTCTATAGACCTTTATTCCCAAAATATAGGATGCTTCCCCAAGGTCTTTTATGGAGAATTCTTTTGACAACCAGACCTTGACCGAGGTTAGCATGGAAATATCATTCCCAATCAGGAGAATGTCATCTACGTATAGTACGAGAAAAACGACAGCACTCCCACTAACCTTTTTGTAAACACACGGTTCCTCTTCGTTTTTGATGAAATCAAACATTTTGATTGCGTCATCAAAATGAGTGTTCCAACTCCGAGATGCTTGCTTTAGTCCATAGATGGACCTTTGCAGCTTGCAGACCTTGTGATCTCCATCACTGGAAGTGAAACCCAAAGGCTGTTCCATATAGATATCTTCATTAAGATATCCATTCAGGAAAGCAGTTTTCACATCCATCTGCCAGATTTCATAATCATGAAATGCTGCAATGGCAAGCAATGTTCGGATGGATTTTAGCATGGCTACAGGTGAAAAGGTCTCCTGATAGTCAATGCCCTCGCGCTGACTATACCCTTTTGCCACAAGCCTTGCCTTATAGGTCTCTACCTCTCCATCCGAATCTATCTTCCTCTTGTAGATCCATTTGCATCCAATAGGTACAATACCTTCTGGTGGGTCTACTAAGGTCCAGACTTGGTTGGAATGCATGGAGTCTAACTCTGACTTCATAGCTTCCAGCCATTTCTCGGAATCGATATCAGATATCGCCTTGTTGTAGGTTTTGGGATCCTGTATGTGATCCCTATCTCCCACTAGGAATATTTCCTCGGTATCCTCTTCTAGTATACCTAAGTATCTATCGGGAGGATGAGAGACCCTACTAGATCTACGAGGTGGTCGAGGGATATCGTGTACTGGCTCTTTATGAATGGGTTCTATAGGATCCATGACTCGTTGCTTTTCAGAGACTTTCTCTTCAAGCTCAATTTTCCTCCCACTGCCTCTATCAAGGATAAACTGATTTTTCAAGAAGATGGCATGACGGCTCACAAACACATTGTGATCCTCTGAGACGTAAAAATTGTATCCTAATGACTCTTTAGGATATCCTATAAAACGAGCACTTATGGTCCTAGCCTCTAACTTGTCCGCCTGTAGTCTCTTGACGTGGGCTGGACATCCCCAAATCTTGAGATGACCCAGACTTGGTTTTTTACCATGCCATATCTCATACGGTGTGGTAGGAACGGATTTAGAGGGAACTCTATTCAATAAATAAATCGCTGTGAGTAAGGCATCTCCCCAAAGGAATATAGGTAAATCAGTGAAGCTCATCATGGACCTGACCATGTCCAACAGGGTCCGATTCCTCCTCTCTGACACCCCGTTGAGTTGAGGTGTACCCGGAGGTGTCCATTGTGAGACTATGCCGTTTTCTTTGAGATAGTCCCGGAATTCCCCACTAAGGTATTCTCCTCCTCGATCTGATCGAAGAGCCTTAAGAGATTTTCCAGTTTGTTTTTCTACTTCATTCTTGAACTCTTTGAACTTTTCAAAAGATTCAGACTTGTGTCTCATAAGATACACATACCCATATCGTGAATAATCATCGGTAAAGGTAATGAAGTAAGAATAACGTCCCCTGGCTGGCACATCGAATGGGCCACATACATCTGTATGTACTAGGGTAAGTATTTCAGTGGTCCTCTCCCCATGTCCTGCAAAGGGCAATCTAGCCATTTTTCCTTGAAGATAGGACTCGCAAACTGGATATGACTCGAAAGTCAATGAGCCGAGAAGCCCATCTTTATCCATTTTGTTCATCCTATCCTCTCCAATATGGCCAAGTCTGAGGTGCCACAAATATCTTTGGTTTATCTCATCTCTAGATCTTTTGGATCCTTTGGCACTCACTTCTTGCTCGGTAATATTCACAGATACATCCATATGTAAATGATAGAGACTGTCGATCATGAAACCACGTGCGACTATTTTATTTCTCAAATAAATAGAACAGCAGTCTTTGTCAAAAGTAAAAACATGACCTTCCTATGCTAGACATGAAACAGAAATCAAATTTCTGCTAGCAGCAGGTACATAATAGCAGTCTCTAAGTAATAAACTAAATCCAGACGGTAGTCGCAGATGGTAGGTGCCCACAGCCACAGCAGCAACTTTTGCCCCGTTGCCAACCCGAAGGGTTACCGCACCTTCCGCCAGCCTTCTACTTTCCTTTAGACCCTGCATGGTAGTGCACAAATGAGCACTAGAACTAGAATCTATAACCCAACTAGAAGTAGAAGAAACCGTTAGATTAGTTTCAATTATGAGCAAGTCTATACCTTCTGAAGGCGTGTCACCTTTCTTGTTCTTCAGGCTCTCGAGGTATGAAGGACAGTTTCTCTTCCAGTGGCCTTCGACATTGCAGTGGAAATATTTTCCTTTGTCGTTAGCCTTTTTCTTTTGAACTTCCTTCTTTGGCTTCTTGTCTTTCTTCTACTTCTTAGCAGGCTTCTTTTTCTTCCAAGTAGACTTTCTCTTGGAACCAGAAGTCAACTCAGCAGCAAGGACATTGCCCCTTGAACCTTTCAAGGCTCCCTCAGCAGTTACCAACATGTTGATTAGTTCAGTCTTAGTGCATTCAATCTTATTCATGTGGTAGTTTACTATAAACTGACCAAATGAATCAGGAAGTGACTGTAGGATCAAATCCACTTGTAATTCCTTGTGCATGTCTATACCGAGCTTCTCAAGCTCCTCCAGATCCTTGATCATAGTCAGACCGTGATCATGGACAGACTGCCCCTCGTGCATCTTTGTTTTGAAAAGCCTCTTGGACACTTCAAAACGAGCTGTGCGACTCTGCTCACCATACAACTCTTGCAGGTGTGCCAGTATGTCCCTAGCAGTCTTCATATTTTCATGCTGGCATTGGAGTTCATTTGACATGGATGCCATCATATAGCATTTTACTCTAATGTCATCATCCAACCACTTTTTATGCATTTCACGCTGAACATCAGTAGGATGTGTTGGTAGTGTGGGGATATCTGAATCGAGTATGTAGCCTATTTTCTCACAGTCCAAAACAATTTTGAGATTTCTAAGCCAGTCTTTGTAATTGGTTCCGGTCAGTCGGTTGGTCTCAAGAATACGGGTCAAAGGGTTTGAAGCTGACATTGTATCTGCAGAGAGTAAAGATTCTAGTTAGACTTTTGTACTTGATCCTAATCTGTTCTAAGGTCTTTTAGAACAAATGTAACTCCCACTATTTTCTCGAATCCCTCACACTCCCCTGGTAGGAAAACGGAAATCCCACACGACTAGGATTTCTAGTGGGTACTGCGGTCCCACCGATTTACATGCCACCTCACCTAACAGTTATTGGTGACACATAGATGGATGAGTGTACAACTCTTGTACAATGCTTCTCAAGCATGGTGCAGTGTAACTTGGTCTCTAAGCCATGAAGACCTCACCTAACAGTTATTGGTCCCATTTCTTAGTTAAGTCAGACCCACCGTATAACCGTAGGAATAAAGTCGTCATTGGGTCCTCACCTAACAGTTATTGGTGCCCAACCCCACCTTTACCCTACAACATCTCATGTCTATAGAGAGGTCCAGCCCTCCGATGCAACTTGACCACTGTGTCCAGCCGAGACAAATCAACATCAGAAAGGCCTTAGCAGCTCTACTACAGTGGAAGACCTATTGACTTAATATTGGTTAATCAGGTCTTAGTATTTGCAACTTGAGCCCTTCATAAGAGGTAATCAAACAATTGGCCAGGTAAGCAGGTGGGAGGCTCCCCTTACTCAGAGAGTAAGGTCCTAATTAAGTAACCACCTTTTATGCTTTCCTAGACACCAATTAGATCAATTAATCTAATATGACTTGCTCATGTCAGTTCACTCTCGACTTGATTGAGGAGGTTTTGATTTAGGTCTCAATTGGGTTTGCTACATCACATGTAAACCTATCTACCCGACTCGCATTCACATCACATGCAAACGGCACATCACAGGCAGTTATAATCGCAGCATCAAATTAAAGCTAAACTTTAAATAGGTGATGATCATGGATTCTAGTTAGGTCGTATTACAAGCACATGCACGTCAATCGATCAACTGGTCTTCAACTCTTGAATTGGTTCCAAGCCTCCTTGATTCGATCCTTGACCAACTCTTGATCCAATCGCCATCAACCGCTTAGACCCCTGTTCATTTCATGCATCGTCTTCGACTTGATCGTTGACGTACATCACATCACAGAAATACAACCAGATGTAAAATAAAAATAAAAATAAATTAGGTACGCAGGCCTCTCAAAACATCAAATAAGATGCATGCAAGCATCTGAAAAATTATATGACATCGTAGATCACATCGCAGGTCATTACATTTGATACCAAAAGGGTTTGAATCCTATGATCATCACCATATGCAACAATTATAATTTTCAGATCTAAAAACTAACTGATTATGTCATGACATAGGTTGCTGATCATGCTAATCATGATTCTAAACTTTGTAATCTCATTAACAACGCAATTAGAATCATCATTTTATCACATAAAAATCAGCATGCAAAAATCAGCACCCCTGAAAAATCTGCATGCAGAAATTTTCAGCATGCATGATCATTCAATTTTCAGATCTAATAAGCCTTTAGATATTTAATTTTTATCTTAATCTATGAAGCCTAGGCTCTGATACCACTGTTGGGAACCCGCCCATGCCGCTGATATTTCAAAACAAAAATCAGATGGCAGCGGAAAGGGGGCATGTGCGGGATCAACGTTCATCGCATGAACGTTGTTTCGAGACCTTTCGTAATTAAGTAAGAATTAAAACTTTTAAAACCATTAGGAAGATCAGATCTTCACCTTGTGCGGGTAGATGATCACCGCAAATCTGAATTCGTGGTTTTCGGAAGAGGATTCGCTTGAAGCCGTTCAAACGTCCGGCCTCTACGGGTATCCACACGAAGTAGAGGACCGATCAAATCTTTCTTGTCTTCCCGGGGTGCTAGCTCCCTTGCAAAGACTTCTTTTGATGGCTGATCTCCTCTCTTTCAATCAACTCTTGATTGCACTTGAGAGGAGGAAGAAGAAGGATGAAGAAGAGGAAGAAGATCAAAGCCCTTCGCAGCCTTCGCCTTTTCTCATGCGTTGAAGCCAAGAGGAGGAAGAAGGGATGTCGCCAAGGTCTTCTTTCCCTTGCACCTTGCTTGCGGTTGAACCAAGGGAGGAGAGGGGAGGGTGGCGGCAGCAAGAGGAGGGCTTCAAGTGCATTAGGGCGCCGGCCCCTTGCCTCCTCTTATATAGCCATCTAGGGCTCCTACAATCTAGGAGCCCTAGAGTTAATTCCATAAGAAGGGGGCGCCGGCCCCTCTCTTCATGCCGCACACAAGGAGAGGAGGAGGGGCGTGATCCCTCCTTCTTGTGATGCCCTAATCCTCCTCTAAGGAGGATTAGGTGTCCCTCTTATGGCTAAGTCCTAATCCTATTAGGCTTTAACCAAATCATGAATCAATTGGGTTTAATCCATGCTAGTCCTAATCCTATTAGAACTTGAATGAACCATGACTCAATTGAACTCTTCAATCCTAATCCAATTAGGAGTCATGTTGATTCATTAGATTAATAATTAATTTAGACTTAAGGAATCCTAATCCAATTAGGATGTATTTAATTTTAGTCCTAATCCAATTAGGACTCTATTTGAATCCGAAGTCCTAATCCAATTAGGATTTCTAGAAATCCTACTCCAAGTAGGAATCCAATTTTAATTCAAAATTCCTAATCTCATTAGGGTTGTAGAAATCCTATTCCAAGTAGGAATTTCAGTCCTACTCCAACTAGGATTCCCAGTCCTAATCCAATTAGGTCTCTAGGAATCCTACCCGAAGTAGGATTTGTGTTTAAGTCCAATTAATTAATTCCCTTTGTTCCTTCTTCAACCGAATGTCAATCGAATTGATTACTCGTGATTCATAATCACTATTCAACCATCGGATCGGTCAATACTTCTAGTGTGTGTGACCCCATAGGTTCTACTCTGACTGGTAGTGAGATATATTATGATCTCTATCACAATATCATTGAAAACTCCTTTCAATGGGTTGGAACGATTCCAACTCAACTCATTAGGGTTTATCGATCATCAAGATAATCCCTATGAGTCCCACCATCCACCAGTGACACCTAGCAGCATGTAGTGGCTACCGAGTAGAATAGAAAGATGAACCTCTAGGTGCAGTTAACATGTGATACAGTCCTACTATCGTGGATCCCTATAGGACGGAGGTCATGGACAACTTGTCAAACCCCATCGTCTGTCATATGTCAAGATTTATTCGACTTGAGTTCGATAGTGGAAAACTCTTTTTTCACTTTATATTACTGCCCTGGCCAAGGTCTTAGAACTCAGTCTAACAAATCACATAGGATCACTCCTCTTCTATCAAGGTCGATAGATTCCTTATAGGTGCATACCCTACTCCTACAGTGAACTTACTGCAGCCAATCTACACTGCATGGACCCATATGGCTAGAAACCATGTATGTGTGCAGTCAAACTACAATAACCTCACTGTGAGTAGCCGAAGCACCGCAGGTCAAAGGACCAGTCACACTACTGCAACATCAAGCAAGTCACTGACGAGTGGATAGACATCCAAGTGACTTCTTGTCTTGGTCACGCTCAGTACCCTTGTTCTCTAACAAGCACATGCACTATCACTTCAATGTCCCTACACTGTGGACTCAAGTCTCGTCCATCCATAAGGAAAGTGATCTGTGCACTGATCGAATCGATCACCGTCCTCGTGATGATCCATTGATCAGGAGCATTTAGAAATTAATCACCAATGATACATGGCTTAGATTCTCAACTCTTGAGAATATGTATCATCATCTTATTAATTCCTTGGACGATTCATAGACACATAAATAATATGAATGAAAAGATGCCTTTTATTTATTCAATAATAAACAGTCAAGTACAAAATTATGTCCCTAGAATCAACAATGTGTCAGCCAAATTGGCTTCTAGGGCATACATCTAACAACTACTATCTTTGGTCACGCTCAGTACCTTATTCTTTAACAAGTACTCGCATAATCACTCTAGTGTCTCTACACCATGGACTTGAGACTCGTCCATCTGACTAAGTGATCTGTGCACTAATCTCAACGGATCGATCACCGTTCCTCATGATGGATCCATCTATCAGGAGCATTTAGAAATTAATCCCTAATGACACATGTCTCAAATTCTCAACTTCTTGAGAATATGTGTCATCATCTATTAATTTCTTGGACAATTCATGGACACATACAAACATGAATGAAAAATAAATTGCCCAATCTTATTTATTAATAAGTGTCAAATTACAAATATGCGTCAGCCATGTTGGCTTCTAGGGCATAATTCTAACAATCTCCCACTTGCACTAAAACCAATCAGACATGTATTTAAGTCCCATTTTTCAAGATGGACTTCTAATTTCTTCTGACTCAACTGCTTAGTAAATGGGTCCACCACGTTATCAGTGGAGTCTACTCTCTGCACCTCTACATACTTCTTTTCGAGGTAGTCACGAATTAGATGAAATCGCCGCTCTATGTGCTTGGACCAGCTCCTAGCTCTTCGACAAACTTCTTGTACCAGAATGCTTCCTTCGCAGCATCCGAGCAGTAATGTACTCTGCTTCATGGTAGAATCTGCAATAATCGGTTGCTTGGAACTCTTCTAATTTACCGATCCTCCATTGCATAAGAATACATATCCTGATGTAGACTTTCTATCATCAGGGTCAGTCATGATGTCTGAATCAGTATATCCTTCTACCTTTAACACTGTGCCTCCCCCAAAGACCAAAAACATATCCTTATTCCTTCTCAAGTACTTAAGGATATTTTTTACAGCTATTCAGTGCTCCTCGCCTGGATTCGACTGATATCTGCTCGTGACACTCACAACATGTGCTATATCAGGTCGATTACATAGCATGGTATACATGAGGCTCCCTATTGTCGATGCATAAGGGATCCTACTCATGCGCTGAATCTCTTCAGATGTTTTGGGACACATATTCTTGGAGAGATTTATCCCATGCCTTAGGGGTAACAATCCCCTTTTAGAGTTTTCCATGCTGAACCTCTTCAGCACTTCCTCTATGTACATTTGATAGGCCAAGCATCCTCTTAGATCTATCTCCATAGACCTTAATTTTCAAAATATAAGATGCTTCACCTAGGTCTTTCATCGAAAACTTCTTAGACAGCCATAACTTGACCGATGTGAGCATGGGAATATCATTCCCAATTCGGAGTATATCATCCACGTACAATACGAGGAATACTATGTTAGATGTATGCCCTAGAAGCCAATCTGGCTGACACATTATTAATTCTGGGACATAAATTTGTACTTGACTTTATTATTATTGAATAATAAATGGGCATCTTTTCATTCATATTATTTATGTGTCTATGAATCGTCCAAGGAATTAATAAGATGATGATACATATTCTCAAGAGTTGAGAATTTGAGCCATGTATCATTGGTGATTAATTTCTAAATGCTCCTGATCAATGGATCATCACGAGGACGGTGATCGATCCGATCAGTGCATAGATCGCTTTTCTTATGGATGGACGAGACTCGAGTCCACAGTGTGGGGACACTGAAATGATAGTGCAGGTGCTTGTTAGAGAACAAGGGTACTGAGCGTGACCAAGACAAGATGTCACTTGGATGTCTATCCACTCGTCAGTGACTTGCTTGATGTTGCAGTAGTATGACTGGTCCTTTGACCTACGGTGCTTTGACTGCTCATAGTGAGGTTATTGTAGTTTGACTGCACATACACATGGTTTCTAGTCATATGGGTCCTTGTAGTGTAGATTGGCTGCAGTAAGTTTACTGTAGGAGTAGGGTACGCACCTACATGGAATCTATCGACCTTGATAGAAGAGGAGTGATCCTATGTGATTTATTAGACTGAGTTCTAAGACTTTGGCCAGGGCAGTAATATACAGTGGAGGAAGAGTTTTTCACTATCGAACTCAAGTCAAATAAATCTAGACATATGACAGACGACGGGGTTTGACGAGTTATCCATGACCTCCGGTCTGTAGGGATCCACGATAGAAGGACTGTATCATACGATAACTGCACCTAGAGGTTCATCATTCTATTCTACTGGGTAGCCACTACATACTGCTAGGTGTCACTGGTAGATGGTGAGACTCACAGGGATCATCTCGATGGTCGATAATCTCTGGTGAGTTGAGTTGGAATTGTTTCAACCCATTGAAAGGAGTTTTCAATGATATTGTGATAGAGATCACAATATATCTCACTACTAGTCAGAATAGAACCTATGGGGTCACACACATTATTGGTATTGACCAATCCGATGGTTGAATGTGATTAGGAATCACAAATAATCAATTAGATTGATAAATGGTTAACCCGCTAAGTGGTTAGAAGAAGGAATAATTGCAATCGGATTGCAATTTAATTTAATTAATTGGACTTGATCACGAGTCCTACTTGGAGTAGGATTCATGAAGTCCTAATTGGATTAGGATTTCAAATTAAATTAGAATCCTATTTGGAATAGGATTTCTAAAGTTCTAATTATCTTAGGGCTAAAATTTAATAAGTCCTAATTAGATTAGGATTATTTTAAGTCCTAATTAATTTTAAATTTAATCTAATTAATTTTATGACTTCTAATTGGATTATGATTGAAGAGTTCAATAGAGTCATGGTTCAATTAAATCCTAATTTGATTAGGATTTGGAGGAAATTGAAATAGGTGCGTATAAATCCTATTTTGACTAGGATTAGACCCATGCATTAGACCCAAACCATTTTACCATTTAATTTGATTAAGTGGTTAATTAAAGGGGTTATGAGGGAGGGGCCCATGCCCCTCCCCTTGGGAAATGCGTGGAAGGAAAAGGAGGGGCGTAAGCCCCTCCTTGCTGCCGAATAAAAAAGATAAGGGTGAGCTCCTAAAAAATAGGAGCTCATCCTTATCTCATGGGAAATTAAAAGGAGGAGGTGTTTTTTGGCCCCTCCTCTCATAATTTTCTGGGAGTTCACGGCAGCAACCCTCCTCCCCTCATTCCTCCTTCCAGCCCCAAGAGAAAAGGGAGAAAAAGAAAGGGTGGGGTGGCCTTCTTCTTCCTCTTCCTTGGGTCCAGCGTAGGAGAAAAAGAAAAGGCTGCGAAGAGCCTTTGTTTCTTCTTCCTTGGCATTTCCTTCTTCTTCCTCCTCTCAAGCCAATCAAAGGTTGATTCAAAGGAGAGGACCTCAGCCATCTAAAGCCATCTCTGCAAGGGAGCTAGCATCCCGGGGAGATCCAAAGGCTTCGATCGACTCACTACCTCGTGTGGATACCCGTAGAGGCCGGACGCGTGTGCGGCTTCCATTGAACCTTCTACAAATCCACGTAAATCAGATTTGCGGAGACCATCTACCCACACAAGGTGAAGATCTGATCTTCTTAATGATTTTAAAATGATTTAAAATAATTTAATTCTAATCTATCTACAAACGAATGGTTTTAAAATACGTTCATGCGATGAACGGATCCCGCATAGTTTTTCTGCTGCAATCTGAAAATTATTTCGAATTTTCATGGCATATGTGGGATGCTAACAGTGGTATTAGAGCCATGGTTATGTAGATTAAGATTAGAATTAAATATTTTAAGATATTTTAGATCTAAAATTTAAGGGATTATGCCTGCTGAAATTTATGTATGCAGAATTTTTAGCTTGCTGATTTTTCTGCATACTAATTATTGGATGCTTGGATTAATGATTCTAATGCTTTGATAATGTGATTACAAATATTTAGAATCATATCTTGCATAATCAACAAGTCATGAGATGAAATAATCAGTTAAATATCATATCTGAAAAATAATTTTTATGCATGTGATGCGTATGGTGATGATCATGGATGGACCTTTTAAATGTGCTGAAATGTTCTGCGATGTTCTGTGATGGATGTAATTTTAATTTTCAGATGCCTGCGTGCATCTTACATTCATGTATTAGAGACCTGCGTGTCTCATGAAAAGGGTTGTAATTTATTCTTCTATTTTAATTTTAATTTTTAAAGCAATCTGGGATGTAATCTGTGATGTGTGTTGCACGTCGATGGTTGATCGATATGTACATCAACAAGCTCAACATGCACGGATCGAGATCAAGGGTTGATTGAAGATGGATCAAGGAGTTGATCACAATTGGACCTAAGGGATCAAGATCGAGTCAAGAGTTGAAGACGATCAAACCAATTGACGTGCATGTGCTTGTAAAATGACCCCATCCTGGATCCATGATCATCACCATTTAATTTTATTTTGATAAATGCCTGGATGTTTAATGCTTATGTCTATGCGGGTAGACTTATATTTGCATGAGATGTGAATACGCGATCGAGTGAGACCTAAATCGAAACCTCCCTAATCAGTCGAGGGTGAACCAACATGAGTTAGTCATATTAGATTAATTGATCTAATTGGTGTCTAGGCAAGCCTATAAGGTGGTTACTTAATTAAGACCTTACTCTCTGAGTAAGGAGAGCTTCCCACCTGCTTACCTGGCCAATTGTTCGATTATCTCTTATGAAGAACTCAAGTTGCAAACACTAAGACTTGATTATGCAATATTAAGTCCATAGGTCTTCCACCGTAGTAGAGCTGCTAAGGTCTTTTCGGTGTTGATTTGTCTCGGCTGGACACAGTGGGCAAGTTGCATCGGGGGACTGGACCTCTCTATTAGACATGAGATGTTACGGGGTAAAGGTGCGGTTGGGCACCAATAACTGTTAGGTGAGGACCCAATGACGACTTTATTTCTGCGGTTATACGGTGGGTCTGACTTAACTAAGTAATGAGACCAATAACTGTTAGGTGAGGTCTTCATCACTTAGAGACCAAGTACCACTGCAATTTGCTTGAGAAGTATTGTACAAGAGTTGTACACTCATCCATTTATATGTCACCAATAACTGTTAGGTGAGGTGGTATGTAAATCGGTGAGACCACAGTACCCACTAGAAATCCTAGTCGCGTAGGGATTTCGTTTCTCCATCAGGGGAGTATGAGGGATTCGAAAAAATAGTTGGAGTATATTTGTTTTAAAAGCCCCTAGAACAAATTAAATTCAAGTACAAAGTCTAACTAGAATCTTTACTCTCTACAGATCACAATGTCAGCTTCAAATCCTTTGACCCGAATCCTTGAGACCAACAGACTGACCGGAACCAACTATAAAGATTGGCTTAGGAACCTGAAAATTGTTCTGAATTGTGAGAAAATAGGGTATGTGCTCGAGAATGATATCCCTAGGCTACCAGCACGTCCTACTGATGATCAGCGTGAGACGCATCAGAAGTGGACTGATGACGACATTAGGATCAAGTGCTATATCATGGCATCCATGACTAACGAACTTCAATGCCAGCATGAGAACATAAAGACTGCTAGGGAAATACTGGCTCACCTGCAAGAGTTGTATGGTGAGCAGAGCCGCACTGCACACTATGAAGTGTCCAAGAGGCTCTTCAAGGCAAAGATGCGCGAGGGGCAGTCTGTCCATGATCATTGTCTAACTATGATCAAGGACCTCGAGGAGCTTGAGAAGCTCAGTATGTCCATGCATAAGGAACTGCAGATAGATCTGATCCTGCAATCCCTTTCTGATTCATTTGGTCAGTTTATAGTAAACTACCATATGAATAAAATTGAATGCACGAAGACCGAGTTGTTGAACATGTTGGTAACTGCTGAAGGGGCCTTGAAAAGTTCAAGGAGCTCTGTTCTGGCTGCTGAGCTGACTTCTGGTTTCAAGAGAAAGTCTACTTGGAAGAATAAGAAGCCTGCAAAGAAGCCCAAGAAAGACAAAACGCCTAAGAAGGAAGTGAAAGTGAATCCTAGGTTCTTCGGTGTTTAGCATGCTGAATTTTTTTTTTTTTTTGAAAACCATGGCTGAACCTGATCGGATTGCCTACGTACCCCTTCATAAGGGGAATCAAGCCATACGTAGTTCTTTTTAAGTTTTAAAACGCAGCGGAAAAACCGAATCAAACAATTTAATTCATGCATGCTTACAAGATCAAATCTAGAAATCAGCACCTTAAGAACACATAGGATTATGCCGGAATCGTTTAAACAATTATGCTAAAACTTTTATGCATGATTAACTATCAGATCTGAAACTTAAGAATTCTATTCCAATTAATCTCCGAATATCCGTCGAATGGATTCTGGAGATATCTCCGTGAGGAGCGCCAAAAGAGGATAAAACCTCGGGGAATTGGACCTAGACCTTGACACCATAATAAATGATTAATGCTTGATTAATACCTTTTATGATGGATGAAAGTTGTGAATCTGATTCTTGACTTCGCAGCCACGCACACGAATGGCCTCTACGAGAAGTACACGCGAAGTCCTGAAGGATCTTCTTCCGCAACAGTGCTAGCAGCTGCAGAACACTTGAAAGCTGAAATCTGCCCGCCGGGATTCAATCAACTCTTGATCAATCGTCTTGAAGCAGATAGAGATGAGGTTTGTAAGGGAAGTAGAGGACTCAGATCTGATCTTGAATCTTCTAGATATTCACCCTGAAAACCCTATCTAAAATGGAGAAGAAGAGGAGGAGGAGGCGGGTGAGGAAGAAGGCTGCAATGGATGTGTTTTTGGTGCCCATGTTTGACCCCTTTTAATGGCCTCCGAATTTTCATTCAAAATTCGAAATTTATTTTTAGAAAACCTCTTTTAGTTGGCATATGCAAAGGAATAGGAACAACCCAAATCAGATCTCAACCAAATCTGATTTAAATTCAAATTTTAAACACATGTGCAAGAGGGAAGGAATTTGAAATCCATGCGGCAAGGTAAAACACTTCATAATTTCGAAATCACCTCTTGAAATTCGAATTTAATCCATTCAAAAACTCAGACGCCACCTTGGCTGATGGTTTGAGTGATTAAAATCATTTAACACATTGCTTAATGTTTGAATTTAAATTCAAATAACAAACAATGTCGCCATGTGTCAAGCAATGGGTCCATGTGGCATGCAATAATTTTGGTTTATTTAAAATTCATGAAATCCAATTCCATGTCACCAATAATTGCCACATCATCTGAGCCTAATCCCTTTGGGTTGCACCTAATCAAATTTGGTCAAATCCGAATTAAAACAAAGCAATTTGGTTGAACCCAATCTAATCAGGTCAGACCCTGATTGAGCTCAAATTGAATCCAATTCAATTTTGGCTCATGCAAACTCAATCAAATTGAATTATTACTTTGTGTTGGACCTAATTCAATTAGGTCAATCTCCAATTAAGAACAAATTAATTTAAAATTAATTTGATCAGCTTAAGTCCTTTTTGGTTCTGACCTAATCCAATCAGGTCAAAACCCTGATTGAGCCCAAACTTGAATCCAATTCAATTTGGCTCATCCTTAGCACAATTACTCAATCAAATTGAGTTTATTAGTAATTTAATTACTAATTAATCCTTCAATAATTACTTTAATTATTTTATAAGATAATTTGCCAATCAAATTAACCAAATTACCCCTGAATGATTCTTAATCATTCACCAGCTTTCTTGATCAATCAGGAATCTTCTATGCGTATGACCTCATAGGTTCGAACCTAAGCCGGTAGTATAGGAACAATTTTCTACACTAATCGATGTGACCATCTAGCAATGGTACCCGACGTCCGGATAGGTCGAATATATGCGAAGCAAATATTCTGGAACCCTGAACTATGGTTACTGTATAATTCAATCCCTTTGACTCCTAATGCCAGGATGACTTAGAGCTCACTGTCAACCCTATAATTAGTACATCCATTATGTGATTAACTTTAGATATCCCGTGACTCCTCACTGGAATTACCCTGGCCAAGGTTTTGCTAAATTAATCACAAGATATTATCTCCTATTTTCAGGAGGGGTCAATTCCATCTTGACTCACAACTGACTACGCAAGTACTTGACTGCACCCAGTGACCTTCCGTCACTGAATTAGAAATTCAGGTAGTCCGGTACCAAAGTACAGTGAGTTGCTTGCTAGTCACAGGTTGCAGTCTCAGGTCAGAGGGCCAAACTTATACCCATATCCACTCGGAACATCTCTGGACAGTAGAGCGTTCCGGAATTGGTCACGTTTAGTGAAATGTACTTCTACACTTCACTTGTGTGGCATACCAGTGTCTCCACACTTCTTGGTTAAGAGGACAACCAACGTATATGTCACATAACGACCTAATCTCGATAATGTTGTCGTCCTAGTAACAACATATCATTTCGTCGCAAACAAGTTTAAGGACTCAAAGATAAATCCTCCTTTATCATAACATAAGTCCTAAGGACTTCATCATATAAGAGTTCATTTGAAGATGAAATAATGAATAATGCCAAATAACACTTTATTAATTTGTCAATTCATTTACAAAATTCAATCATCAATATGCTGACGATTGACATTTAGGATACAAATTCCAACAACTCCCACTTAGCCTAATGCCAATCGGCACAGTATCTAATACCCATTTTCGACTTGTGTTCGTCGAACTCTTTGATGCCGAGGACTTTGGTAAATGGGTCAGCCAGATTTTCTTTTGTGTCAATCTTCTGAAGATCAATATCACCTCGATCGATGATCTCTCGAACCAGGTGGTAGCGACGTAGAATATGCTTGGTCCGCTGATGTGCTTTGGGTTCTCTTGCTTGAGCTATGGCCCCAGTATTGTCACAAAATACAGGCACTAGACCATCAATGGAGGGTGTCACTCCAAGCTCGGTGATGAACTTCCGCAACGATACAGCTTCCTTGGCGGCATCAGATGCTGCGATATATTCTGCTTCACATGTAGAATCTGCCACTATATGCTGCTTGGAACTCTTCCAGCAGATGGCCCCACCCTTAAGAGTGAAGATATATCCTGACACGCTCTTGCTATCATCTTGATCTGACTGAAAACTTGAATCAGTATATCCCTCAAGTTTTAAGTCAGAATCACCATAGATAAGCCACTGATCTTTAGTATTTCTCAAATACTTAAGGATGGTTTTTACAACCTTCCAGTGGTTGCTACCTGGATCAGACTGGTATCTGCTCACTACTCCTAGTGAGTATGCCACGTCTGGTCTAGTACATGTCATGGCATACATTATAGATCCCACTGCCGAAGCATATGGAATTCTATCCATACTCTCTCTTTCTTGAGGGGTTGTCGGACAATCCCTTTTAGAGAGGTTAATTCCATGGCCCATCGGAAGATAGCCTTTCTTGGAATTAATCATACTGAACCTCTTCAGTATAGTATCAATGTATGTGGATTGGGATAATCCAAGCAATCTTCTAGATCTATCTCTATAGATCTTCATCCCTAGGATGTAAGATGCTTCTCCCAAATCCTTCATGGCAAATTGAGATGATAGCCAAACCTTTATTCCTTGTAATGCAGGAATGTCATTCCCGATTAAAAGAATGTCATCCACATACAAAATAAGGAATATAATAACTGAACCATTTGCCGATTTATAAATGCAAGGTTCCTCTTCATTCTTATTGAAGCCATATGTTTTGATTACCTTATCAAAACGTATATTCCAACTCCGTGAAGCTTGCTTTAATCCATAAATGGATTTTTGAAGCTTGCACACTTTAGACTCATCTGCAGATGTAAAACCTTCAGGTTGTATCATATACACTTCCTCTTCTAAATCTCCATTTAGAAATGCGGTCTTTACATCCATTTGCCAGATTTTATAGTCTAAATGTGCTGCTATCGCAAGCACAATCCGAATGGACTTGAGCATTGCCACAGGAGAAAACGTCTCGTCATAGTCAATACCATAACGTTGACGATAACCCTTGGCAACCAGACGGGCTTTATAGGTCTCTACCTTTCCGTCTGCGCCCCGTTTTCTTTTGAATATCCACTTACACCCTATGGATTTAATTCCTTCGGGTGGGTCAACTAATGTCCAAACATCATTGACCTTCATGGATTCCATTTCGGATTGCATGGCTCCAAGCCATTTATCAAAGTCATACCTCTGCATTGCATCCATATATGTGATCGGATCCTCATCGTTTTCATCAAGTTCGATAGGATCCCCATCCCGGACTAAGAAACCGTAGTATCTGTCCGGCTGACGTGGTACTCTACCCGATCGCCTTAATGGTGCATCTAATATGGGTTCTGGATCTGATCTAATCAAATCCGACTCAACTGGTTTAGTAGATGGTGTCGGATCTTCTACATGTTGAACTTCTCTAAGCTCAACATTAGAGCTATTTGTTCCTTCACCAAGGAATTCCTTTTCTAAGAAAATTGCTTTATTGCTTACGAACAACTTTTGTTCTTCAGCAAAGTAGAAGTAATATCCTTTAGTTTCTTTAGGGTAACCAACAAAGAAACATTTGTCAGACTTGGTTCAAGTTTGTCTGTCTTCAAACGTTTGACGTACGCCGGACACCCCCAAATCCTAAGGTGAGAGAGCATCGGCTTACGTCCAGTCCACATCTCATGTGGTGTTTTATTTATAGACTTACTTGGAACCTTATTTAGAATATAGCAGGCTGACTCAAGAGCATATCCCCAAAAGGATATGGGCAGATTAGCAAACCCCATCATGGATCGAACCATGTCTAACAGAGTTCGATTTCTCCTTTCTGACACACCATTATATTGTGGTGTACCAGGAGGAGTCCATTGGGAGAGAATCCCATTTTCTTCTAGATATGTCAAAAATTCACTGGAGAGGTATTCACCTCCTCGATCTGATCGAAGAGTTTTAATACTCTTTCCAGTTTGTTTTTCTACTTCATTACGATATAATTTGAACATTTCAAATGATTCAGATTTATGTCTCATTAAATAGACATAACCATACCTAGAAAGGTCGTCTGTAAACGTAATGAAATATGAATACCCACCTCTAGCATCTGTGCTCATTGGCCCACATACATCAGAATATACAAGGGTCAATAAATCACTGGCTCGTTCACCTTTTCCGGTAAAAGGTGATTTGGTCATTTTACCAAGAAGACATGATTCACAGGTTGTCAATGATTCACAATCATTAACATCAAGGATTCCCTCTTTACTTAACCTGTTCATCCTATTCTTGTTAATATGACCTAGCCTATGATGCCAAAGGTAGACATCCGTGACATTATCTATTCTAGGGCGCTTATTGGATTTATACATTACATGAACAGGCTGTGACAAAATGTAAATGCCATTACTCAGAATTCCATTCATTACAACAACACCATTCCAAATGACATTGCAATAATCCTTTTTTATTGATATTTCATAACCATTTTTGGCCAAAAGGCCTACAGAAATGATATTCAATAGAAAACTTGGACAATAGTGACAATCACTAAGGACATTTACATGAGAGCTGAATTCAAGTTTAAGAATTCCTAAAGCTAGAACTGGAACTGGTCTTCCATCTCCAACATTCAGGAACCTTTCTCCTTCTTCAAACCTCTTACTGACTTGTAGCCCCTGCAACGAATTACAAATATTAAAAGGACTACCGGTATCCAATACCCAAGTCGAATTATCACAAATAGAAAAATTGCAAGGTGTTATCATATAAGTACCTTGATTGGCAACTGATTGTCCACTTTTCTTAGGCCGGTTCGGATCGAGGGATGCAATGTAAAGAGGACAGTTCCTCTTTCAATGTCCTTGCTTCTTGCAGAAGAAGCACTCCGCCTTGCTCTGATCAGCCTTTTTATTCTTTTTCTGACTAGGCTGAGCATGGTGCACCTGTTTCTTTTGGATTTTATTTTTCTTTTTCTCTTTCATAAAGGAGCGACCCTTGGATGAACCTTCCACTAAATTCACCGTCTTCTTAAGAAGTTGGTGATCATTCTCAAATGTCTGTAGTAACCCCAACAATTGGTGATAATTCACTACAGGTTTCGTCATACGAAAATGAGTGAGAAAAGGATGGTATGATCCAGGCAATGAGTTTAGTATGGCATCCTTCCCCAATTGATCATGAAGGGGAAAGCCAAGAGAGCTTAGACGCTCGATCAACTCAATCATGTACAGTACATGATCAGTTACCGAGGTCCCATCTTTCATTCGGGCGCTGAAGATGGCACAACTAGTTTTGTGCCTCTCAACGTCGTCAGGAACCCCGAATGATTCATTCAACACTTGAATGATATCTTCCGGCTGCGTATTCTCAAAATGCCTACTAAACTCATCACTCATTGCTGCCAACATGATGCATCGAACTGTGATCCGGTCACTGAGCCACTTCTGATAAGTGTCTCTGGCCGATCTTGATGCATTAGCAGCGGGCTGCTCAGGTGCTTGATCCGTTATCACATAAAGGATCCTCTCATGCTCTAGCACTATTTTCAGTTTTCTATGCCAATTATTGAATTTTGGACCAGTCAACTTGTCATTGTCCAACAATGAGCGAAGTGATAAATTAGTGGCCATTTCTGCATAAAAAGAAAATTTGGCTATTAATATATGAATTGACTAAAGACAGTAGACTTGGACTTTAGTCTAAAGATATTTCCACTATTTTATACAAATTGGTAGCCTCTACCTCTAATTCAAAAAATTACTCCTAATTCTTTAGTGGGCACTAGAACCCAATAGATCTCATATAGGCCCGAGTGTGGCTCGGCCAACCCATATGCACCTATTGGTAGGTTCTTAACCAATTGCTTCACCAAGCAACTTCTAGTGATGATTTTGCCCTAGGTTTTTCAGCAGGCATGTGGCGCCTCCACCGAATACCCTAGTCAGGTCCAACCATTAAATGATAGGGTTAAGTCTAATCAACTAATAGACGACCAAGCCCGAGTGTGGCTCGGCTCACCTGACCGCCTATTGAAGGTACACTTAACTCATCATATATTGAATGACAATTCCAATGCTTGATAAGTACCAGGCGTGTGGCGCCTCTAATAATTATCAAAATATTGGACCCATTATCACCCAACTTAATGGGAGGCTATGACCTAGTTATCTCCATAACCATTTCATTTTAAGGACCTAATAATTTTAGAGGATTTCATAATTAGGATAGATGAGAAGATTCGGTTAGTCTAATTTCTCCCACTGACTTCACCAAATCAGATTAGACTCAAACCGGTTAAGGAGACACCTAAATCAGTCATACTGATTTTTCTTAAGGCATGGGCTAACTCGAATCATTAAGTGATCCAATCAAAATGTGATTGACCATGTCGGCCAGGTAAGTGAGATCGGTGGAAGGGATATGCCATTAACTCGATAAAGACGAATCAGTGCGAGTAGCTCCCAATTAAAAACCACCGGTCAAAACTGCCAAACTTACCTTAGACACTGACTGGTTAATCAATTTCGATTTGATTACTCAAATGACTCGGGCTACACCTCTGAGCCTAAATCAAGTTCCATTTTGGTCTAATCAAAGACATGGAATTGATCAATCTACAACTATTGTATTTAACCTAGAGTTTTCTTGACCTAATCTAGTTACTACTTAATTAGATTTGATCAATTAACTCTAATTAGACCATGTTTGATTCTAACCTTAGGTCTAACCCAATCCTAAGAACTTGATTCAAGCTAACCCATATGCCCAAAGAATTATGCAATGTCAATTAATTGAGTTACAATTCTATTTCATAACACTTAATTCTCAATTAAGTTTAGACTTATGAAAGTTTTGATCATTGCATATTTCTTTTTAATTACATATTAATTACAATCTTTCAGTTCTTAAAACACATTTTCAGATCTGAGTTTTTGTAATTAATCACATGTAATCAGATTTAATTCATGTTTAAGTCATTATGTTTTATGTTCATGCATCACATATACATAACAACATGAATTAATACAAACAACATATATCTTATGTATTTGTTTTTTCACTTTTATTTTCAGATCTGATTTGTTCATTAAAATCAAAGATCATATGAATCATAAACTTTATTTAGATCTAATCTAAACAATATTATGATTTCAGATTTATTCATGTTACTAATCCTAACACAAACATGCATCATATGCATCCAAAATTTCAGATCTACTTAATCATGCATAATCAGCAATTAAATCAATCATAAAAAGCACTTTAGATCTAATCTAAACATGTTAATGATTTCAGATTTAATTGCAAGAATTAAAACATAAAAGTTTAAACATAAACCTGGCTCTGATACCACTGAAAGTGAATCCTAGGTTCTTCGGTGTTTAGCATGCTGAATTTTTTTTTTTTTTTGAAAACCATGGCTGAACCTGATCGGGTTGCCTACGTACCCCTTCATAAGGGGAATCAAGCCATACGTAGTTCTTTTTAAGTTTTAAAACGCAGCGGAAAAACCGAATCAAACAATTTAATTTATGCATGCTTACAAGATCAAATCTAGAAATCAGCACCTTAAGAACACATAGGATTATGCCGGAATCGTTTAAACAATTATGCTAAAACTTTTATGCATGATTAACTATCAGATCTGAAACTTAAGAACTCTATTCCAATTAATCTCCGAATATCCATCGAATGGATTCTGGAGATATCTCCGTGAGGAGCCCCAAAAGAGGGTAAAACCTCGGAGAATTGGACCTAGACCTTGACACCATAATAAATGATTAATGCTTGATTAATACCTTTTATGATGGATGAAAGTTGTGAATCTGATTCTTGACTTCACAGCCATGCACACGAATGGCCTCTACGAGAAGTACACACGAAGTCCTGAAGGATCTTCTTCCGCAACAGTGCTAGCAGCTGCAGAACACTTGAAAGCTGAAATCTGCCCGCCGGAATTCAATCAACTCTTGATCAATCGTCTTGAAGCAGATAGAGATGAAGTTTGTAAGGGAAGTAGAGGACTCAGATCTGATCTTGAATCTTCTAGATATTCACCCTGAAAATCCTATCTAAATGGAGAAGAAGAGGAGGAGGAGGCGGGTGAGGAAGAAGGCTGCAATGGATGTATTTTTGGTGCCCATGTTTGACCCCTTTTAATGGCCTCCGAATTTTCATTCAAAATTCAAAATTTATTTTCAGAAAACCTCTTTTAGTTGGCACATGCAAAGGAATAGGAACAACCCAAATCAGATCTCAACCAAATCTGATTTAAATTCAAATTTTAAACACATGTGCAAGAGGGAAGGAATTTGAAATCCATGCGGCAAGGTAAAACACTTCATAATTTCGAAATCACCTCTTGAAATTCGAATTTAATCCATTCAAAAACTCAGACGCCACCTTGGCTGATGGTTTGAGTGATTAAAATCATTTAACACATTGCTTAATGTTTGAATTTAAATTCAAATAACAAACAATGTCGCCATGTGTCAAGCAATGGGTCCATGTGCCATGCAATAATTTTGATTTATTTAAAATTCATGAAATCCAATTCCATGTCACCAATAATTGCCACATCATCTGAGCCTAATCCCTTTGGGTTGCACCTAATCAAATTTGGTCAAACCCGAATTAAAACAAAGCAATTTGGTTGAACCCAATCTAATCAGGTCAGACCCTGATTGAGCTCAAATTGAATCCAATTCAATTTTGGCTCATGCAAACTCAATCAAATTGAATTATTACTTTGTGTTGGACCTAATTCAATTAGATCAATCCCCAATTAAGAATAAATTAATTTAAAATTAATTTGATCAGCTTAAGTCCTTTTTGGTTCTGACCTAATCCAATCAGGTCAAAACCCTGATTGAGCCCAAACTTGAATCCAATTCAATTTGGCTCATCCTTAGCACAATTACTCAATCAAATTGAGTTTATTAGTAATTTAATTACTAATTAATCCTTCAATAATTACTTTAATTATTTTATAAGATAATTTGCCAATCAAATTGACCAAATTATCCCTGAATGATTCTTAATCATTCACCAGCTTTCTTGATCAATCAGGAATCTTCTATGCGTGTGACCTCATAGGTTCGAACCTAAGCCGGTAGTATAGGAACAATTTTCTACACTAATCGATGTGACCATCTAGCAATGGTACCCGACGTCCGGATAGGTCGAATATATGCGAAGCAAATATTCTGGAACCCTGAACTATGGTTACTGTATAATTCAATCCCTTTGACTCCTAATGCCAGGATGACTTAGAGCTCACTGTCAACCCTATAATTAGTACATCCATTATGTGATTAACTTTAGATATCCCGTGACTCCTCACTGGGATTACCCTGGCCAAGGTTTTGCTAAATTAATCACAAGACATTATCTCCTGTTTTCAAGAGGGGTCAATTCCATCTTGACTCACAACTGACTACGCAAGTACTTGACTGCACCCAGTGACCTTCCGTCACTGAATTAGAAATTCAGGTAGTCCGGTACCAAAGTACAGTGAGTTGCTTGCTAGTCATAGGTTGCGGTCTCAGGTCAGAGGGCCAAACTTATACCCATATCCACTCGGAACATCTCTCGACAGTAGAGCGTTCCGGAATTGGTCACGTTTAGTGAAATGTACTTCTACACTTCACTTGTGTGGCATACCAGTGTCTCCACACTCTTTGGTTAAGAGGACAACCAACGTATATGTCACACAACGACCTAATCTCGATAATGTTGTCGTCCTAGTAACAACATATCATTTCGTCGCAAATAAGTTTAAGGACTCAAAGATAAATCCTCCTTTATCATAACATAAGTCCTAAGGACTTCATCATATAAGAGTTCATTTGAAGATGAAATAATGAATAATGCCAAATAACACTTTATTAATTTGTCAATTCATTTACAAAATTCAATCATCAATATGCTGACGATTGACATTTAGGATACAAATTCCAACAGGAAGTTCATAAGAAAAAGGCTGATGACAAAGGAAAATGTTTCCACTGCAACGTCAACGGCCACTGGAAAAGGAACTGCCCTTCATACCTCGAGAGCCTGAAGAACAAAAAGGACACACTTTCTGAAGGTATGTTAGACTTGCTCGTAATTGAAACTAACCTTACGGTTTCTTCTACTTCTAGTTGGGTTATAGATTCTGGTTCTAGTGCTCATCTGTGCACTACTATACAGGGTCTAAAGGAAAGTAGGAGGCTGGCGGAAGGTGCAGTGACCCTTCGGGTTGGCAACGGGGCAAAAGTTGCTGCTGTAGCTGTGGGCACCTATCCTCTGCGATTACCGTCTGGATTTAGTTTATTACTTAGAGATTGTTATTATGTCCCTGCTGCTAGTAGAAATTTGATTTCTGTTTCATGTTTAGCACAGGATGGTCATATTATGACATTTGATAAAGACTGTTGTTCTATTTATTTCAGAAATAAATTAGTTGCACGTGGTTTCATGATTGACAGTCTCTATCACTTGTATATTGATGTGTCTGTGAATGTGTCTGAGCAAGTGGTGAATGCCATAGGATCTAAAAGATCCAGAGATGAGATAAACCAAAAGTATTTGTGGCACCTCAGGCTTGGCCATATTGGAGAGGACAGAATGAGCAAAATGGAGAAAGATGGGCTTCTCGGCCCATTGACTTCTGAGTCATATCCATTTTGTGAATCCTGTCTTCAAGAAAAAATGGCTAGATTACCTTTTGTAGGACATGGGAAGAGGACCACTGAAATACTTACCCTAGTACACACTGATGTGTGTGGCCCATTTGATGTGTCAGCCAGGGGTCGTTATTCGTACTTCATTACCTTTACCGATGACTATTCACGATATGGGTATGTGTATCTTATGAGATACAAATCTGAGTCTTTTGAAAAGTTCAAAGAGTTCAGAAATGAAGTAGAAAAATAGACTGGAAAAATCCTTAAGGTTCTTCGATCAGATCGAGGAGGAGAATACCTTAGTGGGGAATTCCGGAATTATCTCAAGGAAAATGGCATAGTCTCACAATGGACACCTCCGGGTACACCTCAACTCAATGGGGTGTCAGAAAGGAGGAATCAGACTCTATTGGATATGGTTCGATCCATGATGAGCTTCACTGATCTACCTATGTTTCTTTGGGGAGATGCCTTATTATCCGCAATTTATTTATTGAATAGAGTTCCCTCTAAATCCGTTCCTACCACGCCGTATGAGATATGGCATGGTAAGAAGCCGAGTCTTGGTCGTCTCAAGATTTGGGGATGTCCGGCCCACATCAAGTGACTACAGGCGGACAAGTTAGAGTCTAAGGCCATAAGTGCTCGTTTTATTGGATATCCTAAAGAGTCATTAGGATACAATTTTTACGTCTCAAAGGATCACAATGTGTTTGTGAGCCGACATGCCGTCTTCTTGGAAAAACAGTTTATCCTTGATAGAGGTAGTGGGAGAAAAATTGAGCTTGAAGAGAGAGTATCTGAAAAGCAACGAGTCATGGATCCTATAGAACCTATTCATACAGAGCCAGTATACGTAGTACCTCCTCCACCCCTAACTACAAGGATCTGAATGGATAGGGCCCAAGTTCACATGCTCGTCAAACTACAGCAACCTCACAGTGAATAGATGAGGCATCGCAGGTCAAAGGACCAGTCATACAACTGCAGCATCAGTAGTCACTGACGAGTGGATAGACATCTATGTGACTACTATCTTTGGTCACGCTCAGTACCTTGTTCTCTAACAAGTACTCGCATAATCACTCCAGTGTCTCTACACCCTGGACTCGAGACTCGTCTATCTGACTAAGTGATCTGTGCACTAATCTCAGTGGATCGATCACCATCTCTCGTGATGGATCCATCGATCAGGAGTATTTAGAAATTAATCCCTAATGACACATGCCTTAAATTCTCAACTTTTTGAGAATATGTATCATCATCTATTAATTTTTTGGATGATTCATGGACACATACAAACATGAATAAAAAAATAAATTGTCCAATCTTATTTATTAATAAGTATCAAACTACAAATTTATGCCCCAGATTATAAATATGCGTTAGCCACGTTGGCTTTCAGGGCATAATTCTAACAGTTCGTACCTACCACACCATATGAGAGATATAGCATGGTAAGAAGCTGAATTTTGGTTATCTTAAGATTTGAAAATGTCCGGCCCAAGTCAAGCGACAATAGGCGGGCAAGTTAGAGGATAGGACAATTAGTGCTCGTTTTAATGGATATCCTTAAGAGTCATTAGGATACGATTTTTCATCCCATAGGATCACAAAGTGTTTGTGAGCCGACATGCTATCTTCATGAAAAATAGTTTTTTCCTGATAGAGGCAGTGGAAGAAAAATTGAGCTCGAAGAGAAAGTCTCTGAAGAGTAACGAGCCATTGTCCCTATAGAACCTATTCATATCAAGCCAGTACATGCAGTACCTCCTCCACCTCGTAGATCTAGTATGATCTCCCAACCTCCTAAAAGGTACTTAGGTATGCTTATAGAGGATGTAGAGAAAATGTTCCTCATAGAAGATAGAGATCAAGGTATGGATCCCAATACCTACAACGAGGCGATGTTAGACATCGATTCCAAGAGATGGCTGGAAGCAATGAAGTCAGAGATAGACTCCATGCATTCCAACTAAGTCTGGATTTTAGTAGATCCACCAGAAGGTATAGTACCTATTGGGTGCAAATAGATCTACAAGAGGAAATAAAGTTCGGATGGCAAGGTAGAGACCTATAAGGCAAGGCTAGTGGCGAAAGGTTATAGTCAGTGTGAAAGCATCGATTATCAGGATACCTTTTCATCTGTAGCCATGCTGAAGTCCATTCGAATATTGCTTGCTGTTGCAGCATATTATGATATTGTGATGGTGATCACAAGGTCTGTAAACTGCAAATGTCCATCTATGGACTAAAGCAAGCATCTCGGAGTTGGAAAACTCATTTCAATGATGTAATTAAATCGTTTGATTTTATCAAGAATGAAGAGAAACTGTGTTTACAAGAAGGTTAGTGGGAGGGCTATTGTATTTCTCGTATTGTACGCGGATGATATCCTTCTTGTTGGGAATGATATTTCTATGCTAACTAAAGTCAAGGTATGGTTGTCTAAGGAATTCTCTATAAAAGACCTTAGGAAAGCATCCTATATTTTGGGAATTAAGGTGCATAGAGATAGATCTAAGAGGATACTTATCATATCACAGAATATATACATAGAGAAAGTGCTAAAGAGGTTCGGCATGAAAACCTCTAAAAGGGGATTATTACCCCTTAGGCATGGAATAAATCTCTTCAAGAAGATGTGCCCCAACACATCTGAAGAGATTCAGCGGATGAGCAAGATCTCTTATGCTTTGGTTATAGGGAGCCTCATGTATACCATGTTATGTACACGACTTGATATAGCACATCTTGTGAGTGTCACGAGCATATATCAGTCAAATCCAGGCCACGAGCACTAGATTGGTATGAAGAACAGTCTTAAGTACTTAAGAAGAATTGAGGACATGTTCTTGATCTTTAGGAGAAGATCAGAGTTAAAAGTAGAAGGATACACACATATTAATGATAGAAAGTCTACATCAGATATGTGCAATGGTGGTTCGGTAATTTGAAATAGTTCCAAACAACCGATCATTATAGATTCTACCTTGGAAACTGAATGTATCGCCACCTCTAAGGGTGCAATGGAAACCTTCTGGATCGAAAAGTTTATTGCAGAATTAGGTGTAATATCATCAGATGCCATAACACTATACTGCGATAATAATGGTACCATGGCACTAGCTAAGGAGCCAAGGTCTCACCAGAAGTCTAAACATATAGAGTGGCGGTTTAACCTGATACGCGACTACTTCGAAAAAAAATAAGTAGATGTACAGAGAGTAGACTCCACAGTCAACGTGGTAGATCCATTTACTAAGCAGCTAAGTCGGCAGAAAATTGAAGCACATCTTGAGAAGATGGGGTTTAGATTTATGGCTGATTGGCTTTAGTGCAAGTGGAAGATTGTTAGAAGTATGCCCTAGAAGCCAATTTGGTTGACGCATTATTTTGTTCTGTGACATAAATTTGTACTTGACCTAATAATGACTTTATTAGGATGGACATTCTTTTCATTCATGTTCTTATGTGTCCATGAATCATCCAAGGAACTAATAAGATGACGCATATTCTCAAGAGTTGAGAATTTGAGGCATGTGTCATTGGTGATTAATTCCTGAATTGCTCCTGATCGATGGATCCATCATGAGGGATGGTGATCGATCTGCTAAGATTAGTGCACAGATCTCTTAGTCAGATGGATGAGTCTTGAGTCCATAGTGTGGGGACGCTAGAGTGATGTGCAAGTGCTTATTAGAGAACAAGAGTTCGGAGCATGACCAAAGCAAGTAGTCACTTGGATGTCTTTTTACTCGTCAGTGACTTATGTGATGATACAGTTGTATGACTAGTCCTTTGGCCTGCGATGCCTCGGCTATTCACAGTGAGATTGCTATAGTTTGACGAGCACATAAATATGGACCCTATCCATTTGAGTCCTTGTGGTGCAGATTGGTTGCAGTAGGTTCATTGCAAGAGTAGGGGTGCATCTAGATGGAATCTATCGACTTTGATAGATTAGGAAAAATCCTATGTAATTTATGAGACTGAGTTCATAAATCCTTGGCAAAGGTAGTTTTTGGAAAAAGAGTTTTTCAATCTCGAACTGGAGTCGAATAAATTTTATATATGACAGATGATGGGGTTTGACGAGTTATCCATGACCTCCATCCTGTCGGAATCCACGATAGAGGGACTGAATCATACATGGACTGCACCTAGAGATTCATCTATTCCATTCTACTGGGTTGCCACTGCATACTGCTAGGTGTCACTGGTAGATTGTGAGACTCAGAAGCATTCACTTGATGATCAGTGAACCCAAATGAGAAGAGTTGGAATTGTTCCAACCCATTGAAAGGAGTTTCAATGATATTGTGATAGAAAACGGAACATATCTCACTACCAGATATAATAGAACCTATGGGGTCACACATAATAGAGGATCTGATTAATCTAATGGTTGGATTGTGATTTGGAATCACAGTAGTTTGTAATTGTCAATTTGATTGATAATTAGTTCAACCCACTAAGAGTTAGTGAGTTGAAGAAGGAATTAATTACTATTGGATTGAAATTTGATTGAATCAATTGGACTTAATTAATTAGGCTCGATCTTATATGATAAGGTTCAAGAGTCCTACTTGGAGTAGGACTTCTAGAGTTCTAATTAGATTAGGATTTCAAATTATTAGAGTCCTACTTGGAGTAGGATTCCTAAAAGCCCTAATTGGATTAGGACTAAAATTATATGAGTCGTAATTGGATTAGGATTCCTAGAGTCCTAATTAATTTTGGTCCAATAGATAAATATGATTCCTAATTAGATTAGGATTAATGTGAATCAAATAGGGAGACTAATTGGGTCCTACTTAGATTAGGATTCAATGATCAAGGGCCACCTAAATTCTAATTTGATTAGGATTAGAAGGGAGGGGCTTTGATGCTCCTAGGATCCGCATCCTGGATGGCCGGTATGCGCATCCCGGATGGCCCGAACTCATGTCCCGGGTGTTCGGGACGCGAGACCCGGTACACCCGGGATGCGAGACCCGGTTGGGCATGGCTCCTCCTAGTTTTAGGTGTTAGATGTATGCCCTAGAAGTCAATCTGGCTGACACATTATTAATTCTAGGACATAAATTTGCACTTGACTTTATTATTATTGAATAATAAATGGGCATCTTTTTATTCATATTGTTTATGTGTCTATGAATCATCCAAGAAATTAATAAGATGATGATACATATTCTCAAGAGTTGAGAATTTGAGCCATGTATCGTTGGTGATTAATTTCTAAATGCTCCTGATCAATGGATCATCACGAGGACGGTATTCGATCCGATCAGTGCACAGATCGCTTTTCTTATGGATGGACGAGACTCGAGTCCACAGTGTAGGGACACTGAAGTGATAGTGCAGGTGCTTGTTAGAGAACAAGGGTACTGAGCGTCACCAAGACAAGAAGTCACTTGGATGTCTATCCACTCGTCAGTGACTTGCTTGATGTTGCAGTAGTGTGACTGGTCCTTTGACCTGCGGTGCTTTGGCTACTCACAGTGAGGTTATTGTAGTTTGACTACATATATACATGGTCTCTAGTCATATGGATCCTTGTAGTGTAGATTGGCTGTAGTAGGTTCACTGTAGGAGTAGGGTATGCACCTACATGGAATCTATCGACCTTGATAGATGAGGAGTGATCCTATGTGATTTACAAGACTGAGTTCTAAGACCTTGGCTAGGGCAGTATATACAGTGGAGAAAGAGTTTTCCACTCTCGAACTCAAGTCGAATAAATCTAGACATATGACAGACGACGGGGTTTGACGAGTTATCCATGACCTCCGGTCTGTAGGGATTCACGATAGAAGGACCGTATCATACGATAACTGCACCTAGAGGTTCATTATTCTATTCTGCTGGGTAGCCACTCATACTGCTAGGTGTCACTGGTGGATGGTGAGACTCACAGGGATCATCTTGATGGTCGATAATCCCTGGTGAGTTGAGTTGAAATTGTTTCAACCCATTGAAAGAAATTTTCAATGATATTGTGATAGAGATCGCAATATATCTCACTACCAGTCAGAATAGAACCTATGGGGTCACACACATTAGAAGTATTGATTGATCCGATGGTTGAATTGTGATTAAGAATCACATATGATCAATTAGATTGATAAATGGATAATCCGTTAAGAGTTAGTGGTTAGAAGAAGGAATAATTGCAATCGGATTGCAATTTAATTTAATTAATTGGATTTAATTAATTGGGCTTGATTATGAGTCCTACTTGGAGTAGAATTCTTGGAGTCCTAATTGGATTAAGATTTCAAATTAAATTAGAGTCCTATTTGGAGTAGGATTTCTAAAGTCCTAATTGTCTAAGGGCTGAAATTTAAACAAGTCCTGATTAGATTAGAATTTTTTTAAGTCCTAATTAATTAATCTAATTAATCAAATGACTCCTAATTGGATTAGGATTGAAGAGTTCAATTGAGTCATGGCTCAATTAAATTCTAATTGGATTTGGATTTGGAGGAATTAAATTGGGTGCACTTAATCCTATTTTGAATAGGATTGGACCTAGAACTAGTTCTAACCCAATCCCCACTTAATTTGATTAAGTGGGGCCAACCATATGGGAGAAGAGGGAGGATCCTACGCCCCTCCCTTGGCTGGTGGCTTGAAGGAAAAAGGAGGGGCTATGCCCCTCCTATTTTGAGTTCACAAAGGGATAAAGATGAGCTCCTAAAATTTAGGAGCTCATCTCTATCCACACACCATAAAAGAGGGATTCAAAGGGGCTCCGAATTTTTCATAATTTTTCTTGGGATTTTTGGCAGCAAGGAACCTCCTTCCATTCCTCCTTTCAGCCACAAGGAAGCAAGGGAAAAGAAGCTCTTGGCGTGGTCTACTTCATCCCCTTCCTTGGTTCCAACGCGAAGGAAAAAGAAAAGGCTGCGGGTTTTTATTCTCCTTCCATTGAACCATCCTTCTTCTTCCTCCTCCCTTAGGCATTCCATAATTGATTGATAGGGAGGATATCAGCCATCAATAGCCTTCTCTGCAAGGGAGCTAGCACCTCGGGGAGATCCAAAGGCTTCGATCGACTCACTACTTCGTGTGGATACCCGTAGAGCCCGGACGCGTGTGCGGCTTCCACTGAACCCTCATCAAATACCACGTGAATCAGATTTACGGAGACCATCTACCCGCACAAGGTGAAGATCTGATCTTCTTAATCATGATTTTAAAATAATTTAATAAGAATTTAATCCTGATCTATCTACAAAAAGGTTTTAAAATACGTTCATGCGATGAATGGGATATGCACATGTCTTTCCGTTGCATATCTGAAAATTTTTGAATTTTCAGTGGCATGTGACAGATCCTAACATTAGAAAGAGCCATGGTTATGTAGATTAAGATTAGGATTAAATTTTTCAAGGCATTTTAGATCTGAAATTTAAGGGATTATGCTTGCTGAAATTTATGTATGCAGAATTTTCAGCTTGCTGATTTTTCTGCATGCTGATTTTTGGATGCTTAGATTAATGATTCTAATGCTTTGATAATGTGATTATAAATGTTTAGAATCAAATCTTGCATGATCAGCAAGTCATGAGATAAAATAATCATTTAAATTACAGATCTGAAAGTAATTTTTATGCATGTGTTGGGTATGGTGATGATCATGGATGGATCCTTTTGAATGTGCTGAAATGTTCTGCGATGTTCTGTAATGCATGTAATTTTAATTTTCAGATGCCTGCGTGCATCTTAAATTCATATATTAGAGACCTGCGTGTCTCATGAAAAAGGATTGTAATTTATTTTTAAAATTTTATTTAATTTTTAAAGCAATCTGGAATGTAATCTATGATGTGTGTTGCACGTCGATGGTTGATCGATATGTACATTAACAAGCTTAACATGCGCGGATCGAGATCAAAGGTTGATTGAAGATGGATCAAGAAGTTGATCACAATTGGACCTAGGGATCAAGATCAAGTTAAGAGTTGAAGACGATCAAACCAATTGACGTGCATGTGCTTGTAAAATAACCCCATCCTGGATCCATGATCATCACCATTATATTATTTTGTTGATAAATGCCTGGATGATTAATGCTTATGTTTATGCAGGTAGACTTATATTTGCATGAGATGTGAATACGTGATCGAGTGAGACCTAATTATAAACCTCCCTAATCAGTCGAGGGTGAACCAACATGAGTTAGTCATATTAGATTAATTGATCTAATTGGTGTCTAGGCAAGCCTAAAAGGTGGTTACTTAATTAGGACCTTACTCTCCGAGTAAGGAGAGCCTCCCACCTGCTTACCTGGCCAATTGTTCGATTACCTCTTATGAAGAACTCAAGTTGCAAACACTAAGACATGATTATGCAATATTAAGTCCATAGGTCTTCCACCGTAGTAGAGCTGCTAAGATCTTTCCGGTGTTGATTTATCTCGGTTGGACACAGTGGGCAAGTTGCATCGGGGGACTGGACCTCTTTATTAGACATAATATGTTGCGGGGTAAAGGTGGGGTTGGGCACCAATAACTGTTAGGTGAGGACCCAATGACGATTTTATTTCTGCGGTTATACGGTAGGTCTGACTTAACTAAGTAATGGGGCCAATAACTGTTAGATGAGGTCTTCATGACTTAGAGACGCAGTACCACTGCAATTTGCTTAAGAAGCATTGTACAAGAGTTGTACACTCATCCATTTATATGTCACCAATAACTGTTAGGTGAGGCGGCATGTAAATCGGTGAGACCGCAGTACTCACTAGAAACTCTAATCGCGTAGGATTTTCGTTTCTCCATCAGGGGAGTATGAGGGATTCGAGAAAATAGTGGAAGCATATTTGTTCTAAAAGACCTTAAAACAAATAGAGTTCAAGTACAAAGTCTAACTAGAATCTTTACTCTCTACAAATCACAATGTCAGCTTCAAATCCTTTGACTCGTATTCTTGAGATCAACCGACTGACCGGAATCAATTACAAAGACTGGCTTAGAAACCTGAAAATCATTTTGAATTATGTGAAATTAGGGTATGTGCTCGAGAATGACATCCCCAGGTTACCAGCACGTCCTACTGATGATCAGCATGAGACGCATCAAAAGTGGACAGATATGACATTAGGGTCAAGTGCTACATCATGGCATCTGTTGCCCAGAGATGGTCACCCAAGAGGGGGGTGAATTGGGTGTTTTAAAAGTTTTTAGCTAATTTAAAAATAAAACACACAAATATATGAACTAAAGCAAAGATAAAGCGATAAGAAGAGACAACCACAAACACACGGTTTTATAGTGGTTCGGAGCCTTCACCGCTCCTACATCCACTCCCCAAAGCGCCTTTGGGAAATTCCACTATAATCCAAGATTACAGTACGGTAGTTTTGCGAGTTCACTACCCAACTCGTTGTTTTACACCGGGCTCACAACAAACCCAAAACCCCCAATTTCTCTTAGGCTTGGGACGCCCTTTCCCTTGTTCCAAGTCCCTTGACTGGAACAAGCACCACAATAAAAGAGTGTACAAAAGGATATAAAAGCTCTAGAAAGCAAATATAGCACTTATGAACAATGAAACCCGGAAGAATCTTTTTGCCGTTGGAAGCGTGGGAGATGTTGATTCTTCCGATGTGGGACGCGTAGGGTTGGGTGTGAGCTTTGAATCCCGAGCACACGAGAGTGGTTGAGCTTGAAATCGCTTGGGAGACTTGAAAGCACTTGATTTCCTTTCTTGAATGCACTCACTCCCTTGAGCTTTTCTTTCTAACTTCTCTCTTGAATGATTTTGCTTTTGGTTGGTAAAGAGTTGTTGAGAAGCACTTAAGAGCTCCCTTTTATAGCCCAAAAAGCAAATATAGCCGTTAGAGATAAAGTAGAGAAGATTTGAAATTCAAATCAAACCTGAAAAGCTGTCAGTCGCGTCCCAGGCGCTCCGGGGACGTCTCCGCTACAACGAGAGACGTCTCGCCTATAGGATTTTACTTTTTACTTTATCTGGGGTCGACTCGGCACTTTACGGGGACGTCTCGGCGTGTTAGCGCTTTTTGAGTGGGGACGACTCCGCTGCTTTGGGGACGACTCCCCTTCTTTATCTCCGAAAATCATGTCCTCTGGAATTCCCTGAGAGAGTCGACTCCGCTCTTTCAGGGGACGTCTCCGCTTGTCTGCACTTTATGCGTGAGGACGACTCCGCTTTCTCAGGGTCGACTCCGCTTCCTTATCACCGAAAAAACCATTCTCTGGAAAACCCTGAGAGAGCCGTCTCCGCCATCTTAGGGACGACTCGGGATGTCTCCTTTTTGCTTGCGGGGACGACTCCGCGTATAGCGGAGACGTCTCGCGCATATCCCTTGAAAAGCGTCTTTCTGCCGCCACTGAGAGAGTCGACTCCGCTACTGAGAGAGTCGACTCCGCTAACGTGGGGACGACTCGACAGGAGCCGGGGACGTCTCCAAGTGTGCCAGTTCTTCCTGCTTGTGCCAGAGACGTCTCTGAAACTATCAGGAGACGTCTCGGCTGTCCCTGAACTTTTTCTTTAGCTCAAAATATTCTTCAATAAATTCATAAAAATTATGGGAACTTGCCTAGACATTTCTTAACAATATTCTAAATAAAACACATGAATTTCTCAATTGAATTGTTAAGATATAATGGAATTTTACTCTAGTGTTTTGTATTCATCAAAATCCATTAGGGGGTTAACAATCTCCCCCTTTTTGATGATGACAAAACACTGAGTATATGCAAAATTTGAAATTTAAACATATACACAGTATTGATCAGATATACAAGTATAATGTTTTGATTTGAACTAGATACAATGTGCATCACTCAAAATATTCAATTTTCAGTTCTTTCCTTGTGCATAAGATTGATCTTTATAGTTCTTAAATGATTTTATCATATGAACTGAATTTGAATCAAGTTAGAATGAAATATTGATGCTGAAGATAATTGAAAGCTAGATTCTTTTTGACTCCCCCTTTCTTTTCCAGAAGGGCAATTATCTTAAAATCAATATTCTTCAATTTTATCTTTTCTAAATCAACTTTGGAGTATGATTAAAAAATTTGCATTCCATATTCAATATCCATGTCTACTCCCCCTTTCAATATACAATATCTAATTTCTACTCCCCCTTTCAATATACAAATATCTACTGTTTAAAAAATTTGCATTCCATATTCAATATCCATGTCTACTCCCCCTTTCAATATACAAATATCTACTCCCCCTTTTTGTCATCAACATGAAGGGGACAAATTATCCTTTTTAGTAAAATTCAGCATATTCAAGGTGTGCTCCCCCTGTTTTATGTGCATTGTTTCTTTGTATCAAATTTGAATACTCAAGGTATGTGGTAGGATTTTTATGGCATATCACACAATCACATGCACAATCACAGAAACACATACACAGAATTGGCAATGTACACAAGGTTTTCAAAAGAAATTGTATTCATTCATATGTCATTGTAGATCTTTGAAGTCAGTACATAGTCAAAAGAAGAAATCATTACAAGTATTGATTTCTAATACAAAAGTGTTTCAAAATGGCCTAGGATTTACAAAAAGAAGATCCTACAGGATATCCATCATCGGCGTCGTTGCTCATGGGGCCTACCAGTTGTACTTTGTGCATAAGCCTTACAGGCTGCATCTATGAAACCATTGATAGAATCCATGAGGGTCTTAAAGTGATCTCCCTGTGACTTGTGGAAACCTGCCACAAGTGCTTCAAACTCTAAGGTTGCCATCTCAATTCTGCCTCTAAGTTGGGCAACTAAGGTGCCCACATTGCCATCTGGCTTTGTCAACTCTTTGAGGCTCTTGGAAATGGCCTTCAAGCTATCCTTGAGCTCTAATGGTCTGCAGGTTTGGGTGGTACCCACCCCAACTATTTGTTGCTCTTGGGCTTCAATTTGAGCCTTAATTTCCTGCAGCTCTTGTCTGATGGGGGCCAGCTCTGCAGACATCATGGATCTCATCTCCTCCCTCATCTGCTGACAAATAACAGATACTAAGGTGTGCATCTGCTCCTCTGATAGGAAGGAGGGCCCACTGACTGGAGGAGGTGGTGGCATGGATGTGGAAGGTCCAACTGAGCTGGAGGGAATATCAGGGATGTCCATGTTGCTAGGTGGAGGAGAGTGATGGTCAGACTCATGATGTGGGATCTCAGCCTCTATGGTTTGTGCTTTTCTTTTTGGAACCTTGACCCAAGACCCATCTATCTTGTGAAATTTCATTCTTCTCATTGAGCCCTCATTGTAATAGTCGGTGTTTCTTAAGGGCTTTGCAGGTTCATTTGATGGAATGGAAACCTTGAAGTGTTTGAAGATTAAGGTAAAGATCATGCCATAGGGTATACTAAATCTAGAATACCTATGACATAGGGCAATGTAATTTAGCATGAGTCTAGGAAGGTTTAGAGGGATCCCTAGTAGGATGTGATGCATTATAACTAAGTCTCGCTCCGAAACAAAATCGAAGCGACCGGTTTTAGGAAATAGGACCCGGTTGACAATGCTTAAAAGGAGTCTCATCTCTGCATTTAGGTCCTGGGAGTTGACAACATCAAGAGGGCCGCAGTCCTCTCTTCCTAAAATTAAGTTTAGAGCTACTTCCTTTTGGGGATGTGAGGTTGGAGCCTCGCCGTCCCTAGGGATTTGTAAAACAGTGGATAAGATGTCCTCATTAATTTCTACTAATGTCCCTCGGACATGTGCGGTGAACCCTAAGTCCCCTAAAGCCATATCACTAAACATTTCTCTAACAAGGCCGGGGTAGGTCGAGGTATTGAGGGTGCAAAGATGCTCCCACCCTTGGGCTCGGAGTCTCTCTCCAATAGAGAACCCCTCATGATCTAAAAATGCAAAATCTATATACCTACCGGTTGTGACTGTGCGATTTGCACAGGAAATCGTGGTGGTTGGCGGAGCAACCGGAGGAGAAGGTGCGGAGGGTTCTTCCCGCCGTTCCTCACCGTCGCCCGCTACTCTAGGTCGCTTCCCACGGGTCGTCCTAGCTTTCTTTGGTGCCATGGATGCTAGGGTTTGTGATTTAGGGCAAATGGAGGCTAGGGTTTGTGATTTAGGGCAAATGGAGGCTAGGGCTTTCCGTTTTGGTCGGGAATGAGGGAGAAAGCTCGAGTCGGCTCGAGCGATTTCGACCTATTTAAAAAGGCCTCATTCGGTCCCGAGACGTCTCCGCGACTAAGGTGAGACGTCTCCGCTTGGGGGGACGTCTCTGCGATTTGCCAGAGACGTCTCCGGCACTGAAAAATTTCAGACTGTATTCTATCTTCTCCCCTTTTTTTGTTTAATCACCCCAATCAATATGATCTCTTTTGATAAGCTTAGAGTGAATTTGTTTGTGATCCTCCCCCTCAATGATACATCCTATAAAAATTTGATAATGATTTTTGAATTAATAATATTGAAATGAGGAACGTTTGACCAAATTTCGAATACCTATGAAATAGGCTCTGAAAATATCTCCATGAAGAGTCCAAGGGAGGGTAACCATCCTCCGGAAAGTCAACCAGTTCGTCATTTAGTTTAGATGAATTCATGCTTTCACTTATGTTTGCCTTGAGGTGGATTACTAGTTCGAGTAGCAAAGCAATGCAATACAAGTTCAATTCATTTGCTAGGATCATACAAGCTCAAAGCATTCCTTAAGAAATTGAATCTGTCTTTACAAAGGGGCTTTGTAAAGATATCAGCTAATTGATTTTCAGTACATACATATTCAATCATCACATCATTTTTCAGCACATGATCCCTAATAAAATGATGCCTAATCTCTATATGCTTTGACTTAGAGTGTTGGACAGGATTTTTTGTTAAGTTGATTGCACTTGTATTATCACACTTAATTGGTATATTGTCCATTTTAATACCGAAGTCTTCAAGTTGTTGCTTGATCCAGAGAACTTGGGCACAATAGCTTCCAGCTGCAATGTACTCAGCCTCAGCTGTGGACAAGGCAACTGAATTTTGTTTCTTGCTAAACCAAGAAACCAAATTGGCACCCAAGAATTGACAAGTGCCACTTGTGCTTTTTCTGTCGAGTTTGCACCCAGCAAAATCAGCATCAGAATAAGCAATTAAATTTATATCAGATTGTTTAGAATACCATAAGCCTACATTAGATGTCCCTACTAGATATCTAAAAATTCTTTTAACAGCTTGCAAGTGTGATTCCTTAGGACATGCTTGGTATCTAGCACACACACAAACACTGAATAATATATCTGGTCTACTAGCAGTAAGGTAAAGTAGAGAGCCTATCATACCTCTGTACAATTTGCAGTCTATACTTTTACCTTTTTCATCTTTGTCAAGCTTGCAACTTGAGCCCATGGGTGTGCTGATTTCCTTTGCATCCTTCATCTTGAATTTTTCCAGCATTTCCTTGATGTATTTGGACTGACTGATGAAGATGCCTTCCTCTGATTGTTTTATTTGTAGCCCAAGGAAGAAGTTGAGCTCACCCATCATGCTCATTTCAAATTCTCCCTGCATAAGCTTGGCAAACTCTTGACAGAGACTATCATTAGTAGCACCAAAAATTATATCATCCATATAAATTTGTACAAGCAATAAGTCATTTCCTTTTCTTTTAATAAAGAGGGTTTTGTCTACATTTCCTCTCTTAAATTTGTTCTCAATTAGGAAATTACTTAATCTTTCATACCATGCCCTAGGAGCTTGCTTAAGTCCATACAATGCTTTATGCAATTTATACACATAATCTGGATGTAAGTGATTTTCGAAACCTGGAGGTTGTCCTACATAAACTTCCTCCATTATATAGCCATTTAAGAATGCACTTTTTACATCCATTTGATAGAGTTTAAAATCCATGAAGCATGCATATGCTAAAAGCAGTCTAATAGCCTCTAACCTAGCAACAGGAGCAAAAGTTTCATCAAAATCTATTCCTTCCTCCTGATTATATCCTTTGGCCACTAGCCTAGCTTTGTTTCTTATTACTATCCCATCCTCATCTAGTTTATTTCTATATACCCATTTGGTGCCTATAATTGAAACATTAGGGGGTCTTTTCATTAGAGTCCAAACTTCATTTCTTTCGAATTGGTTTAATTCCTCTTGCATAGCATTCATCCAATTATCATCTTTTTTAGCTTCTTCTAGTGATTTAGGCTCTATTTGTGAAACGAAAGCAAGATAATTACTAGTGTTTCTTAAAGAGGATCTAGTTCTTATACCTTGTGAAGGATCACCAAGGATTAGATCCTTTGGATAACCATGTGCATACCTCCATTCTTTAGGAAGATCTTGATTTCTTGATGGAGGTTGATCTTCTTCATCTTGCTGATTTGTATCCTCTTTGATCTCATCCTCATGTTGTTTGTCTTGTATGGAGAATTCCTTGATCCCGTCTTCAAGTATACCTGCATCACCATCTTCTTCTTTTCTAGAAGAATCTCCATTAGTTTCATCAAAAACAACATGAATGGATTCTTCAACAACGAGAGTTCTCTTGTTGAAGACCCTGTATGCTCTACTAGATAAGGAATAACCTAAGAAGATCCCCTCATCTGATTTAGCACTAAATTTACTGAGATTGTCCTTTCCATTGTTCAAAATAAAGCATCGACAACCGAAAACATGAAAATAACTTATATTTGGTTTCTTACCTTTCATCAATTCATACGGTGTTTTCTTTAAGATGGATCTAACTAAAGCACGATTTAAAATATAACATGAGGTATTTATTGCTTCAACCCAAAAATACTTTGGTAGATCCGATTCGCACAACATGGTACGAGCCATATCTGCTAGTGTGCGATTCTTCCTTTCTACCACCCCATTTTGTTGGGGTGTCCTAGGTGCCGAGAAGTTGTGATTGATACCATTTTCGTCACAAAACTTTTCAAAGTGTTGATTTTCAAACTCGGTACCATGATCACTCCTAATTGCTTTTAGTTTAAGATTAAGTTCATTTGAAACCTTATTATGAAACTTGATAAAAGCGGGAAAGGACTCATCTTTGTGTGCAAGAAATGAAACCCATGTAAAACGTGAAAAATCATCAACAATGACAAGACCAAATTTCTTACCCCCTAGACTAGCAGTTCTAGTGGGTCCAAACAAATCCATGTGAATTAGTTCTAAGGGTTTTGATGTTGAGACTATGTTCTTAGACTTAAAAGAACTTCTTGTTTGTTTCCCTAATTGACATGCCGCACAAATTTTATTCTTTTCAAAGTCTATTTTCGGTAGTCCTTTGACTAGATCCTTTGTAATCAATTTAGAAATTAAATCCATGCTAGCATGCCCTAACCTACGATGCCATAACCAACTAGTCTCATTGGCTTTGGGATTCATAGCTACAAGACATTGGCCATCCTTCATGGTGAGATCATCAAGATCTACCATGTAAACATTTCCATGCCTATGTCCTGTGAGTATGAACTCATTGTCAAATGGACTACTAATTATGCATAGTGATGATTCAAATGATACTTTAAATCCCTTGTCACAAAATTGACTTATACTTAACAAATTATGTTTTAGTCCATTAACCAACAATACATTATCAATAAATGAGGAGGGTGATATGGAGATTTTACCAACACCAATAATTCGGCCTTTAGCATTGTCTCCAAATGTGACTAACCCTCCTTCTTTCGATTCCAAGGTGACGAAGAGACTCTTGTCACCGGTCATATGCCTTGAGCAGCCACTATCAAGATACCACATTCTCCTTTTATTCCCGGCTGCAAGGCATACCTGCAAAATGATCATGTGAAGCTCTTAGGTACCCAAGTTTTCTTGGGTCCTTCGTGGTTAGTGTAGTTGGTTCCTTTAGGCACCCATATTTTAGTTATGTTTTTAGCTTTTACAAATGTACTCTTGTTAGTTTGGATTTTTCTTTGAATACAAGAGTAGGCTTTATGTCCAATCTTTCCACAAAGAAAGCATGTTGGTTTTTCAGTTTTTACATCTTTTGCTTTTACAAAGAAATTCTTTAGATACTTTTGTTGCTTATTAGTTTTATATCCTAATCCGGCTTTATTGAAAACAGCTCTTTGATTTGAAAGAATAAAATTTAATTTTTCAGAGCTTTGTGTGAATTTTTCAACAATTGGCTTGTACTTATGTATCTCATTCTTAAGATTCACATTTTCTTTAACTAGTTCTTCCATATCCTTTTTAAGAGATTCAACAGTTTGCGCAAGTGAGGTATTATTATTGAGTAGGGAATTTACTTTTAGATTTAATTCCTTGATTAGTGTTTTTGCCTTTACATTTTCAGTGCTAAGCCTTGAATTTTCAATTTCTAGGTTAGTAGTGTTCATATTTTTGACGCTCTCCTTCTCAATTAATAGGTTTTCAATGTTTTCCTTTAGTTTTTGATTGGAGGCTTTTAATTCTTTATTCTTTGCTCCCAACATACTACAATCACCCATAAGTTCTTGAAAGGCATCATATAATTCTTCTAAAGTAAAATTTATAGTTGGGTTTTGATATACCTCGTCATCTTCGAACGCCATGAAGCATAGATTGGCGGTCTCTTCCTTCTCTTCTTCGGAGGATGATGTGTCACTATCATCCCATGTTGCCTTCAATGCCTTCTTCTTCTTCTTTCCAAAGTGCTTCTTTTGTTGAGGGCATTCGGAACGAATATGTCCCGGTCTCTTGCAGTCATAGCATACGATTGGGTCTCTTTCTTTTTCCTTTTCTTTCTCCCAATCATTTCTCCCTCCAAATTTCTTTCTTGGGAATGGTTTCTTTCTTCTCATGAATTTTTTAAATTTCCTTACTATCAAACCCAAGTCCTCATCTTGACTTTCTTCTTCACTCTCACTGCTCTCTTCTTCACATACACTTGAGGTGGCCTTGAGTGCGATTGTCCTTTTCTTTGGTAGCTCTTCTTCATGCTGCTTCATTGTGAGCTCATGCGTCATCAATGAGCCCAAGAGTTGTTCTAGCCCCAAGGTGTTGAGGTCTTTGGCTTCTACAATCGCTGTGACCTTTGCTTCCCATGCTTTTGGCAGTGACCTGAGAATTTTACTCACAAGTTCGGGGTTAGTGTAAGATTTGCCCAAGCTTTTTAGGCCATTAATAATTTCGGTAAAACGTGTAAACATGCATGTGATGGTTTCACTAGGTTCCATCTTAAACAATTCATACTTGTGAACTAGAATGTTCACTTTGGACTCTTTGACTTGATTTGTACCCTCATGGATAACTTCAAGCCTATCCCATATTTCCTTAGCGGAAGTACATGTGGAGACTCTATTAAACTCATTTACATCTAAGGAACAAAATAATGAGTTCATGGCTCTAGAATTGAGTTGAGCCATCCTATCATCATTCTCATCCCAATCCTCCTCAGGTTTGGGAACTCGAATGCCATTGACCACATGTGATGGTTCTTGTGGTCCCTTGACTATAACCCTCCACAAGGCATAGTCTTGTGCTTGAATGAAGATTCTCATTCTAGTCTTCCAATAGGTATAATTTGTCCCATTGAAGAGTGGAGGTCTATTGGTTGCTTGCCCCTCGGCTGGAACATTGTTAAAGGGTGTTGCCATCTAGATCTTTGGCTAAGACGGTTAGGTCTTTCAAGGAATATAAGAGCACCTGCTCTGATACCACTTGTTGCCCAGAGATGGTCACCCAAGAGGGGGGTGAATTGGGTGTTTTAAAACTTTTTAGCTAATTTAAAAATAAAACACACAAATATATGAACTAAAGCAAAGATAAAGCGATAAGAAGAGACAACCACAAACACACGGTTTTATAGTGGTTCGGAGCCTTCACCGCTCCTACATCCACTCCCCAAAGCGCCTTTGGGAATTTCCACTATAATCCAAGATTACAGTACGGTAGTTTTGCGAGTTCACTACCCAACTCGTTGTTTTACACCGGGCTCACAACAAACCCAAAACCCCCAATTTCTCTTAGGCTTGGGACGCCCTTTCCCTTGTTCCAAGTCCCTTGACTGGAGCAAGCACCACAATAAAAGAGTGTACAAAAGGATATAAAAGCTCTAGAAAGCAAATATAGCACTTATGAACAATGAAACCCGGAAGAATCTTTTTGCCGTTGGAAGCGTGGGAGATGTTGATTCTTCCGATGTGGGACGCGTAGGGTTGGGTGTGAGCTTTGAATCCCGAGCACACGAGAGTGGTTGAGCTTGAAATCGCTTGGGAGACTTGAAAGCACTTGATTTCCTTTCTTGAATGCACTCACTCCCTTGAGCTTTTCTTTCTAACTTCTCTCTTGAATGATTTTGCTTTTGGTTGGTAAAGAGTTGTTGAGAAGCACTTAAGAGCTCCCTTTTATAGCCCAAAAAGCAAATATAGCCGTTAGAGATAAAGTAGAGAAGATTTGAAATTCAAATCAAACCTGAAAAGCTGTCAGTCGCGTCCCAGGCGCTCCGGGGACGTCTCCGCTACAACGAGAGACGTCTCGCCTATAGGATTTTACTTTTTACTTTATCTGGGGTCGACTCGGCACTTTACGGGGACGTCTCGGCGTGTTAGCGCTTTTTGAGTGGGGACGACTCCGCTGCTTTGGGGACGACTCCCCTTCTTTATCTCCGAAAATCATGTCCTCTGGAATTCCCTGAGAGAGTCGACTCCGCTCTTTCAGGGGACGTCTCCGCTTGTCTGCACTTTATGCGTGAGGACGACTCCGCTTTCTCAGGGTCGACTCCGCTTCCTTATCACCGAAAAAACCATTCTCTGGAAAACCCTGAGAGAGCCGTCTCCGCCATCTTAGGGACGACTCGGGAAGTCTCCTTTTTGCTTGCGGGGACGACTCCGCGTATAGCGGGGACGTCTCGCGCATATCCCTTGAAAAGCGTCTTTCTGCCGCCACTGAGAGAGTCGACTCCGCTACTGAGAGAGTCGACTCCGCTAACGCGGGGACGACTCGACAGGAGCCGGGGACGTCTCCAAGTGTGCCAGTTCTTCCTGCTTGTGCCAGAGACGTCTCTGAAACTATCAGGAGACGTCTCGGCTGTCCCTGAACTTTTTCTTTAGCTCAAAATATTCTTCAATAAATTCATAAAAATTATGGAAACTTGCCTAGACATTTCTTAACAATATTCTAAATAAAACACATGAATTTCTCAATTGAATTGTTAAGATATAATGGAATTTTACTCTAGTGTTTTGTATTCATCAAAATCCATTAGGGGGTTAACAGCATCCATGACTAATGAACTTCAATGCCAGCATGAGAATATGAAGACTGCTAGAAAAATCTTGGCACACCTGCAAGAGTTGTATGATGAGCAAAGCCGCACTGCACGCTTTGAAGTGTCCAAGAGGCTCTTCAAGGCAAAAATGCGCAAGGGCAGTCTGTCCACGATCACTGTTTGACTATGATCAAGAACCTAGAGGAGCTTGAGAAGCTCGGTATGAACATGCATAAGGAATTGCAGATAGATCTGATCCTGCAATCCCTTTCTGATTCATTTGGGCAGTTTATAGTAAACTACCATATGAATAAAATTGAATGCACTAAGACCGAACTATTAAATATGTTGGTAACTACTGAAGGGGCCTTGAAAGGTTTAAGGAGCTATATTCTGGCTGCTGAACTGACTTCTGGTTCCAAAAGAAAGTCTACTTAGAAGAAAAAGAAGCCTGTAAAGAAGCTGAAGAAAGATAAGAAGCCTAAGAAGGAAGTTTACAAGAAAAAGGCTAATGACAAGAAAAAATGTTTCCACTGTAACATCGACGGCCACTGGAAAAGGAACTGCCCTTCATACCTCGAGAGCCTGAAGAACAAAAAAAAACCCAGCTTCTTCCGCTAGATCCCAGCATCCCAAGATCATCTCATTTCTTCCCAACATTCCGGATTCCCTACATAGAGTCTATCTCCTCCAAAAATCAAGCCTCTCATATTCATCTTCCCTTCCGGATGAGAACCAGCAACCTTCTGCTGGATTATTCCCAACGTCCGAAGCTTCCCGAGCTTCCTCTCGTTCCAGATCAGCTTGTATCCCATATTTCCTCTCACAAAACCAATCTCGCAACATGCCAGTCGTTCGGATTGATTCCGTCGTCCACGTCTGTCACAGCCTTCCCCTGTTTCAGGATTAATTCCAGCCGAGAACACCATCTCACGTTTGATCCCAGCTGCCATATCATCCACGGATCATTCCGTTCGGGATAGCGTTCAATGCATCCCCTGTTTCAGCGGAACAGAACCATCACGAGCATCTTCTCTCAGCCATATCCACTACTTCCGAACCAGCCAGCATTCCGGATCACCTTCTCCTTGGTGCCAGCCGTTCCCAAGCTTCCTTTCAATCCGGATTAAGTCCAATATCCATGGATAGAACCAACCAGCGTCCGGATAGACATCATCTCCCTTTGATTCAAGCATCCACCGTCCGCATGAGCTATCCAACCATTCACAAGCAACTGCATCCTTCTCGGCTTCGGAACAGGATCTCATGCTTGAAGAAATGATCAGACCAGCCTCCGAAATCCTCTCAAATGCTTGCGTCCCAGCCGTTCTTCCGTTCTCAGCTGCTCAACCGAAGTTTAGCTCCATCAGCCACGGATAGACTCAAATCATCATCCACAAGATAACTGCCACGTCCAAGGATCAAGGGATAGAAGTCATCTGCCTTATCCCGTAGCTGTTCATCTTTATCTGCACTCGGAACAGGGGAGGAGTGAGGGCTGGTGAAGGCTATAAAAGGGGAGGAGACGGACCCCATGAACCCATCTCTCGGAGGCAAAATCCCGCTGAGAGGAGTTCTCACGGGAAGAAGAGGAAAGGAGAGATAATACTTTTGGGTATTATGGGAATAACTCCCCACGGAAAGAAAAAAATATATGAGGAAGGGAGTTTGATTTTTATTCAGTTCGTGTTGAGATTAGTCTGAGAGGGAAGACGAAGAAGGGAGGAACCCAGTCATGATGAAGGCCTTCTGCGTCGTTGCTACTACCTTCCATACCATGGAAGGCTAATCTCTTCACTGGGGCTGGATGCAGCCCTAACAAAGAGACACAGGTTTTATATTTTATTTTATATTCTTGGAGTTGTATGAACTTATTGTTTTTAATGAATATCTTCTTTTATTTCACGTTTAATTTCTGTGATTTTAAATGTGAAGTTTATACAACTGTTCTTCATGATCACTAAATAAATATAAGATAGTCCATGCTTAAGAAAGATGCGGTGTGCTACCACCTTAGATTAGGGTAGACATTTCATGCCAACTGAAGATGGATTATTTTCAAATTGCTTTTGCGAATTTCTATTTAAATGCTTATTAGGCTTGTAGCCAATTTGCATGTTAATCCAAGAATAAATTAAAATACAATTAATCCTTGTTCCGATGTTAGTGGTAAATTTCTTATCCTAGGTTTTTCCCAAACTGATATCATTTTAATTGCATTTTTTATTTAATTTCTTAGTTTAATTTTCTTTGCAAATTCTTTCTTTTAAATATTTTTAAAGAAAAACAACTGTACCCCAATCCCTGTGGATCGATATCTGTAATCACTGTCCTACTAGATACGTGCTATTGCGTGGTCTTTAAAGTTGACTATCATATACTAGTAGAGGATACCGAGAAAATGTTCCTCATGGGAGATAGGGAACATGTACAGGATCCCAATACCTACAACGAGGCGATATCTAATATCGATTTCGAGAAATGACTGGAAGCCATGAAGTCAGAAATAGACTCTATGTATTCCAACCAAGTTTGAACCTTAGTAGATCCACCAGAAGGTATAGTACCTATTGGATATAAATGGATCTACAAAAAAAAAATAGATTCGGATGGAAAGGTAGAGACCTATAAGGCAAGGCTAGTGGCGAAAGGGTATAGTCAATGCGAAGGCATTGACTATCAGGAGACCTTTTTACCTGTAGCCATGCTAAAATCCATTCGAACATTACTTGCCATTGCAGCATTTCATAATTATGAAATATGGCAGATGGATGTGAAAACTGTTTTTCTGAATGGATATCTTGATGAAGATATCTATATGGAGCAGCCTTTGGGTTTCACTTCCAGTGATGGTGATCACAAGGTCTGCAAGCTGCAAAGGTCCATCTATGGACTAAAGCAAGCATCTCCAATCAATGATGCAATCAAATCATTTGATTTCACCAAAAACGAAGAGGAACCGTGTATTTACAAGAAGATTAGTGGGAGTGCTGTCGTGTTCCTCGTACTGTACGTAGACGACATCCTCCTGATAGGGAATGATATTCCCATGCTAACTTCAGTCAAGGTCTGGTTGTCAAAAGAGTTCTCCATGAAAGACCTTGGGGAAGCATCCTTTATTTTGGAGATTAAGGTCTATAGAGATAGATCTAAGAGGATGCTTGGCCTATCACAGAAGATGTACATAGAGGAGGTACTGAAGAGGTTCAGTATGGAAAACTTCAAGAGAGGTCTATTACCCCTGAGGCATGGGATTCATCTCTCCAAGAAGATGTGCCCCAACACATCTGAAGAGATACAATGCATGAGCAAGATCCCTTATGCTTCGGCAATAGGGAGCCTTATGTATGCCATGCTGTGTACACGACCTGATATAACCCTTACTGTGAGTGTCACTAGCAGATATCAGTCGAATCCAGGCGAAGAGCACTGGACAGCTGTGAAGAACATTCTTAAGTACTTGAGAAGAACTAAAGATTTGTTCTTGGTCTTTGGAGGATCATCAGAGTTAAAGGTAGAAGGATACACAGATTCAGATTTCATGACTGATATTGATGATAGAAAGTCTACATCTGGATATATGTTCTTGTGCAATGGTGGTACGGTAAATTAGAAGAGTTCCAAACAACCGATCATTGCTGATTCTACCATGGAAGCTGAGTATATCGCCGCCTCTGAAGCTGCAAAGGAAGCCATCTGGTTCAAGAAATTCATTGCAGAGCTAGATGTAATGCCATCACACTCTACTGCGATAATAATGGCGCCATAGCTCTTGCTAAGTAGCCAAGGTCTCATCAGAAGTCCAAGCATATAGAGCGGCGCTTTCACCTCATACGTGATTACCTCGAGAAGAAATATGTCGAGCTGCAGAGAGTAGACTCTGCGGACAACATGGCGGACCCACTCACTAAGCAGTTAAGTCAGCAGAAGACTAAAGCCCACCTTGAGAAGATGGGACTTAAATATATAACTGATTGACTTTAGTGCAAGTGGGAGATTGTTAGATGTATGCCCTATAAGCCAATCTGGCTGACACATTATTAATTCTAGAACATAAATTTGTACTTGACTTATTATTATTGAATAATAAATAGGCATCGTTTCATTCGTATTGTTTATGTGTCTATGAATCGTCCAAGAAATTAATAAGATAATGATACATATTCTCAAGAGTTGAGAATTTGAGCCATGTATCATTGGTGATTAATTTCTAAATGCTCCTGATCAATGGATCATCATGAGGATGGTAATCGATCCGATCAGTGCACAGATCGCTTTCCTTATGGATGGACGAGACTCGAGTCCATAGTGTAGGGACACTGAAGTGATAGTGCAGGTGCTTGTTAGAGAACAAGGGTACTGAGTGTGACTAAGACAAGAAGTCACTTGGATGTCTATCCACTCGTCAGTGACTTGCTTGATGTTGCAGTAGTGCAAACTGGTTCTTTGACCTGCGGTGCTTTGGCTACTCACAGTGAGATTATTGTAGTTTGATTACACATATACATGGTCTCTAGTCATATGGGTCCTTGTAGTGTAGATTGGCTGCAGTAGGTTCACTGTAGGAGTAGGGTATGCACCTACATGGAATCTATCGACCTTGATAGATGATGAGTGATCCTATGTGATTTACAAGACTGAGTTCTAAGACCTTGGCTGAAGGGTTTTAGCATGTTATAATGCGCAGCGGAAGCTAGGAATTTTAAAAATTTCTTAATAAAGTCCCTATGCATGAAACCCTTTTAAGCCTAAATCACCTTAATGATTACAATCAAATGATATAAAATAAATGCAGAATTAGTAGAATACCTCAAACGCTAATCCAAAGTGTACAATCTCCACGAGGCGTCCAAGTGTCCGCCCTCTAATGGTGATCCACACGAAAACTTGATCAAGACTTTAGCTCCAAAGACTTTTGATCCTTAATGCAGAATTCTTCTAAAGAACTCTAATGGCTTGCTTTCCTTCCTTTCTATTTTCCTTTAGCCTTCTAAAATCACTTCTAATCCTTTTGTCCTAAAGAAGACCACCTTGTCTTGACTTAGGACACACTAGAAGCAATGCTAGAAAGAAAGAAACTAATGTAAGAAAGAAAGAAGAGAGGAGTGGGGTGGAATTGGAATGATGAAACCCGTAGATTGCTAACCTATTTATAATAGGTGTAGGGATGCATCTCCAAGGGATGCATACCATCCACACATCCTCTCATGAAAGGGCATCATCTAAAGGGCCATATCAAATAAGAGGAGGTGCAGATCAAGTGAGGAGATGTATCAAATGATATGTCCTTTCATGTGGTGCCATATTTTGACCAAGTCAACATCACATGCTAATCACATGTCCATCACACCTCACCTCCATCTTCTAAACCAATCCAATTGGGTTAAACCAACTCTCCATTATGTCTTCATCCAACGGTAGATCAAGATCTAACGGTTTAGATTGAATGATTTATTAAATCTAATCCAATTAGACTCAAACCAAGCCAATTAGGTGCCAACTCTTGGCTAACCCATATTAGAATATGATCTAATCAAATTAGATCAATTAAGAATCAGATTCGAATCCAATTCGAATCAGATTCGAATCCAATTCGAATCAGATTCGAATCCAATTCGAATCAGATTCGAATCCAATTCGAATCAGATTCGAATCCAATTCGAATTAGGAGCTAAGGTTTGCAACACCTGCTAGGATGTTTATCTTGCAAACATTATCTAATCCAATTAGACCGTTGATAAGTTTTCTTGTGTGTGACCCATTGGGTTCTATACTTAGCCAGCAATAGGTGTGAGTGCGAGTTGACCCAACTTGATTAGAACTCTTCTAATCGATTTAAGTCCAAACTGCGCGAACCCGAACTTAACAATTAGAATCCTTTCTAATTGGTGATCGAATTAAACTCTTTAATTTGATCAAACCTATAAAACAAGATTGACGTCTAGCAACGTGTCATGTCTACCCGAAAAATATGGAATTTGGTGAAAATACCAAAAATATCCTTCAGTGGCAAGTTACCATGCAATTCGATCCTTTAATCAAACTGCATCCCAAATATGTATATGAGTATGAATATATGTCAAACTCAATTTCATATTCATATTTTTCTCAATCTTTTAATGATAATTCAAATAATGAAATATTAGAAACTCTTTCTAATTTTCATTCTGCTTTGATCAAAGGCTTCCTGAATTATCATATGATTAGAATAAATAGGATGCTATCTTCTCTTACTAGAAGTGATTAATTCCTTGTTGACCTACTCATAATCTTCGTACACAATTCACCATATCCAGAAGACCTCATACATAACTTATTGTCATGAATGAGTGTAAACCAAAATATGGGTTCATGTGCACAAGATACCATGGTGATCTCAGGTCATAGGATCAGTTGCACAACTCCCACTAAGAGAATCATCTTTTGACATGTAAGTAAGACTTCATAAGATTTCTTTTTGTAGGTCAATTCAGTGAACTCATTCCTCTAATGAGCACCCACATCTTTGTATTAGTGTCTCCACACAAATGATTGTGAGATCAATCATCCTCTGCATCGAGCATACATAAGACATGCCAGTCTTTCCGGTAATCATTGATTCCCGACTCAATGTACCAATGACTGGAAATATTTAAGATTAGGATTTTAGGATTTTAAGTCTCACTAGTATGATCTCATCATAGTCTTAAAACCATTGCCCTAATCTAAGGAGTTTATCATAAATATAATCAACAGCATATGATAAAACATAACGCCTTTATTCATATTTAAATGTCATGTACATGATTTGGACAAATCAAAAGAAAAAACCTTTCGCAATACATATTGCGATTGGCTTGTAGGGCATCTACTCTTTCAATCTCCCACTTGCACTAAAGCCAATCGCTCTTATATTTTATCCCCATACAATCGAGGTGGCGATCGAACTGCTGTTGTGGTAGAGCTTTAGTGAACGGGTCTGCTAAGTTGTTCTTTGTGTCTACTCATTCAATGACTATGTCTTGTCTCTCGACGATCTCTCGAACGAGGTGGAAGCGTCTTAGAATGTGCTTGGATTTATGATGAGATCTTGGTTCCTTTGCTTGAGCAACAGCTCCAGTATTGTCATAATAAACTGAAACTAGTCCAGCAATCTCAGGAACTACTCCTAACTCAGCAATGAACTTCTTCATCGAGACAGCTTCCTTAGCGGCTTCATTTACAGCGATGTATTCTGCCTCAGTAGTTGAGTCAGCTACAGTTTGCTGCTTGGAACTCTTCCAGCTCACTGCACCACCATTTAGGGTAAAGACATACCCTGAAGTGGACTTGCTATCATCTGGATCTGATTGAAAACTAGAATCAGAAAATCCTTCTAGTTTCAACTCAGATCCTCCATAAACTAGAAAAATATCTTTAGTCCTTCTTAAGTACTTAAGAATATTTTTCACAGCTATCCATTGATTTTCTCCTGAATCAGCCTGGAATCTGCTTGTTATGCCTAAGGCATAAGCAACATCAGGCCTAGTACATAGCATAGCATACATAATTGATCCTACTGCCGAAGCATAGGGAATAGAATTCATTCTATTCCTCTCTTCAGATGTCTTAGGAGACATCTTCTTAGAGAGACGTATGCCATGACTCATAGGTAAGTAACCTCTTTTACTTCCTTCCATGCTGAATCTTTTCAGCACACGATCTATGTACTTAGACTGGGACAAGCCTAGCATCCTTTTAGATCTATTCCTATAGATCTTTATACCAAGTATATAGGATGCTTCTCCTAAGTCTCTCATGGAAAAGCTTTTTGATAGCCAAGTCTTGACCGATTGTAATATTGGAATATCATTTCCAATGATTAGTATGTCATCTACATACAATATTAAGAAGACAACGGCACTCCCACTAGTCTTTTTGTACACACATGGTTCATCCACATTTTTGATAAAACCAAACTCTTTGACTGTTGTATCAAAATGGATGTTCCAACTCCTCGATGCTTGCTTTAATCCATAAATGGATCTCTTAAGCTTGCATACTTGATTTGCTCTCCCACTTGAGACAAATCCTTCTGGCTGTGTCATGTAAACCTCTTCCTCAAGATAACCATTAAGAAAGGCGGTTTTGACATCCATCTGCCAAATTTCATAATCATAATATGCAGCTATTGCAAGCAAAATCTGAATAGATTTAAGCATGGCAACTGGTAAAAAAGTTTCATCATAGTCAATTTCTTGCTTTTGCCTGAAACCTTTTGCCACCAATCTAGCCTTGTAGGTTTCTACTTGGCCATCTGCTCCAATCTTCTTCTTATAGACCCATTTGCAACCTATAGGGTTTACACCTTCTGGTGCATCAACCAAAGTCCATACTTGGTTGGTATACATAGAGTCTATTTCGGATTTCATAGCTTCTAACCATTTGTTAGAGTCATTACTCATGATAGCTTCCGAATAGGTCAGAGGATCATCATTTTTGACGATGTGGGCTTCATCATTCTCAATGATAAACCCATACCTCTTAGGTGCATTTCGCACTCTATCTGACCTTTGGAGAGGAGATGTGTGTTGTGGTTGTACTTCATCAATGGGTACATCTGGTTGAAGAATTTCTTGTGTTTCTTTTTGTAGGTCTTGAACTTCATTAAGTTCAATTCTTCTTTCACTGCCATTTTATAGGATAAACTCTTTTTCTAAGAAAGTGGCATGCCTACTAACAAATACCTTTTGTTCAGTAGGGTGATAGAAGAGATATCCAATACTTTCTTTGGAATAACCTATAAATGTACATTTATCTGATCTAGCACTTAGCTTATGTCCAAAATTTCTTTTGACATATGCTTGGCAGCCCCATATTTTAAAATATTTAAGATTGGGCTTTCTACCTCTCCATATCTCATATGGAGTACTAGATACAGATTTTGAAGGTATCCTGTTTAGCACATATGTAGCAGTTTCTAAGGCATAACCCCAGAAGGAAATAGGAAGATCTATAAAGCACATCATGGACCTTACCATATCTAATAGAGTACGATTCCTCCGTTCAGCTACACCATTTAGTTGTGGCGTATACGGAGGTGTCCATTTAGAGAGAATGCCCTTTTCTTTAAGATGATTTAAAAATTCACTAGAAAGGTATTCACCTCCTCGATCAGATCGAAGGATTTTAATACACTTTTCGGTTTGTTTTTCAACCATACTTTGATACTCTTTAAACTTATCAAAGGCTTCGGATTTATGTTTCATAAGATACACAAATCCGAACTTTGATAAATCATCAGTGAATGTGATGAAGTAAGAGTATCCACCTCTAGCTGGAGTTGTCATAGGACCACATACATCTGTATGTATAAGTCCTAATAACTCACTTGCCCTTTCTTCATGTCCAGTGAATGGAGACTTGGTCATTTTTCCCATAAGACAGATTCACAAGTTCCTAATGATTCATAATCATAAGGATCAAAGAACTCTTCTTTGTATAACTTGTTGATTTTTTATTCACTTATGTGACCAAGTCGGCAATGCCAAAGGAGGGTATTATTCACTTTCTCTCTCTTTCTTTTATTGCTTTTATTAATATGAAAGACATTGTCATTAAGTAATAAAACTAGAAGACTATTTTCTATAATGCCATTGCAAAGATGCTTATTAGAAAAATAAATAGAGCAACCATTGCCCTTTCCATTAATTTCAAAACCTTTCTTTAACAACAAAGGAATGGAAATTACATTTCTAATAATTTTGGGCATATAATAACAATCTTCTAATTGTAGGAGCTTTTCCGAAGGCAATTCCAAGTTGTAGGTTCCAACAGCTTCAGCCTGGATGGACTCTCCTCCAGCGTTGTACAGTTCGAAGTCACCTTTCTTCAAAATTTTAATTTTCTGTAGTCCATGCAAAGATTTGCAAATGTGAAAACCACAGCCGGTATCCAATACCCATGAATTTGAATTTGAAGAACTTAATGACAAGTTGGCATGTAACATAAACATACCTTTTGATGCAACTCTTGCATCGGTCTTCATACTTACAAGAAAACTCTTGCAATTCCTTTTCCAGTGGCCAGCTTTGCCGCAATGAAAATAGGTACTTGATCCGGAGTTTTTCTTTCCTTTTTTCTTTTTGATGCTACTCTTGGGGTTCAATCATTTCTTAGAACTCTTATTTCCCGATTTCCTCGTAGAGGTGCTATTTATAAGAAGGAGTGGACCTTTATCCTTCTTAATATGCCCTTCAGCTGTTTTGAGCATATTTAACAGCTCGGGCAAGGAGGTGTTCAGCTTGTTCATGTGAAAGTTCACAACAAACTGAGAGAATGAATCAGGCAGTGATTGCAGGATCAAATCCTGACTGAGCTCACTATCCATAGCAAAACCTAATTGACTTAATCTGGCGATCAAGTCTATAACCATAAGAACAGGGTTTTGCACTGGAGTTCCTTCATTCATTCTAGCAAGGAACAACTGTTTAGATATCTCATACCTAGCAGTCCTGCTTTGTTCTCCATACAACTCTTTTAAATTGAGAAGTGTGGAGTGATTGATTAAAACCCTATTTGATTTTGATGAGCTCAAACAATTGAGTATATCTTTTGTTTACTAATGAATTCAATTAAGTGTTTCAGTGAAAATCTTGTCTAAGTGTTTCTAGACTTGGTTCAAGATATTTTGGATAAGTTAAGAAGTCAGTTTGAACCAAAGTCTGAGACTCGAGTCGACTCTGGGATATTACGAGTCGACTCCAAGCGTATCAGAATCACTGGCACGGGCTCGAGTCGACTCCGGATCATTACGAGTCGACTCCGACTGAGAACTGACAGACGAACAGAAAGACTCAACTCAAAACCTATCAGTAAGTCGACTCCTGAAGTGCGCGAGTCGACTCCGATGATTACCGAGTCGAATCCGGAGTAGTATGAGTCGACTCCAATGAGTTACAGACAGAAAAGTCAGAGAGCGATTTTCGACCCTGAGATTCGAGTCGACTCCTGTGGAACGCGAGTCGACTCCGATGGTTGGCAGGTCGACTCCAAAGAAAGCGAGAGTCGACTCTCAGTGGTACACAAGGCAAAAGTCAGAGAGCAGTTTTCGGACTCTGAGATCCGAGTTGACTCCCGCAATGCGCGCGTCGACTCCGAGACTGCGCGACCCCAAAAAGACAGAAGACCGAATTATTGTCTCTGAGAGCCGAGTCGACTCCCAGACAGCTCAAGTCGACTCCAAGGCAGCGCTACATCAAAAAGGCAGAAGGCTGTGTTTCGAAAACTGAGAGCTGAGTCGACTCCGGAACAGTTCGAGTCGACTCCAAGACTGGACGAGCCAAAAGACAGAAGATCGGCAGTTCGGGCTCTGAGCGCCGAGTCGACTCCCAGGATTGTCGAGTCGACTCGAGTGGGCCAAGTTGAAAAATTAGCTCCATGGACTTCATGGGATGAGCCGACTCCGAAAATGGCAAGTCAGCTCCAGAAGTTGGCGAGTCGACTCCGAATTAAGTCGAGTCGACTCCCAGTCGCGGAGGTCACTTTAATTCAAATTCGGAACAGTTGCCGAGCCGACTCCAGAAAAGCATGAGTCGACTCCCGCTACAGCCGAGTCGACTCCAGATCGCGCGAGTCGACTCCGACCCCAACGGACATATTGTCAGGATGTGCAGAGTGTGCAGAACGGGCAGAAAAAGGTGTCTAACGGCTAGTTTCCGTGGGGGATGGCTTAAATAGCCACAGAGGACTGTAGCAAGGCAGAGAAGCACTATTCCACTCAAAGAAATCAAGCATCCTATCTCTGCCAACTGGTTTTCAACAGAAAAGAAGGAAGAGCGCCATTAACTCCATCCAGCTACCTCTTCCCAGTATTTAAAGAAGTCTCCTCCTGCCTTCAAGTCGACCAGACATTCAAGAGGAGACTCACAGTTCAAGAAGCCCTACTCTACTCCAACTCAAACGTGTTTGAGGGCTCTTAACTTCTCTCTAGTTTATATTGCTGTATATCTATTTTTTAGAAACTCTGTTTTTCTGTTTGTCCTTGTTCTTTCCATCTTGTCTTTGCTTGATTCAATCAGGGGATTGAATCAAGAGTGTAGAGGTTGGTTGGTGAGCCGAGGGTAAAACCAACGTGTAAGGGTTCGATTGTGATCCCGAAAAAAATAATCGGGGTGGTTCTAGTCGGTGAGCCTGGGAAAACCGACCGAGTTCGTTGTGAGCTCGTAAAACAACAAGTTGGGTTGTGAGCTTGTAAAACAACCGGCTGTAATCCAAGGGGTTATAGTGAATTCCCAAGTGAGACTTGGGGAGTGGACATAGGAGCAAGGGTTAGCTTCGAACCACTATAAACATTGTGTTTGTGATTGCTTGTGTCTCTCTCTCACACTCTCATTTCACTCACAGCACATAGCAACTAATTAATCATCTTGCAAAAGCATTAATTAGTCATCCTCAAACGTTTTAATTGCAAAATTATTTTAAAACCCAATTCACCCCCCCTCTTGGGTTGTCTATTTGGGCAACAAGTGGTATCAGAGCCTAAACTCTTTTACCCTAAGAGTAAAAGATCAAAATGACAACCCCATTTGGATCTTCCCACATTGAGGGTCAGTCCACCCAAAGACCCCCATTCTTTAATGGATCCGACTACTCATATTGGAAGGCTAGGATGAGAATATTTATCCAAGCCCAAGACTATGAGATGTGGACCATTGTAGTAAATGGACCATACATCCCATCCATCTATGTAGAGGGTGTCACTGTATCCAAACTCGAAAAGGATTGGGATGACCATGACATGAGAAAGGCACAACTCAATTCCAAAGCAATGAATGTGCTTTACTGTGCATTAGTTAGGAATGAATTCAATAGAGTCTCTACTTGCAATTCTGCAAAAGAGATTTGGGATAGACTTGAAGTGACCCATGAGGGCACGAATCAAGTCAAAGAATCCAAAATAAACATATTGGTTCATAAGTATGAACTATTTAAGATGGATTCTAATGAAACAATCACTTGCATGTTCACTAGATTTACTGACATTGTCAATGGCCTAAAAAGCCTTGGCAAAAACTATACTAACAGTGATCTTGTCAGAAAGATTTTTCGCTGTCTACCAAGGTCATGGGAAGCTAAGGTGACGGCAATCCAAGAAGCCAAGGACTTGAACAAGCTACCACTTGAGGAGCTTCTTGGATCCCTAATGACGCACGAGCTAACAATGAAGCAACACAGCGAAGAAGAGTCCTCCCATAAGAAAAAGGTAATAGCTCTCAAATCTACATCATCTAACAAAGACTTGTCTTGCAGTAGCAGCAGTGAAGAAGAAGATCACGAGGGAGAGGATGATGAGGCTCTTCTCGTACGTAAGTTCAGAAGATTCATCAACCAAAAGAAGTCCTTTCATCAAAGGAGAGGCCCCTCAAATTTCTATCGAAAGGATAAAGGTAAGGAAAGGAAAAATGAGGGGATTGGATGTTATGAGTGCAAGAAGCCGGGACACATCAGAGCTGAGTGTCCTTTACTGAAGAAGGGGAGCAAGTACAAGAAGAAGAAAGCCCTTGTCACCACCCTATCGGACTCCGACACATCATCATCATCATCGGATGAGGAACAAGGAGAAAAGGCCAATTTCTGCTTCATGGCCAATGAAAATGAGGTAACATCCGCACCACATTTAGATTTTACTTTCGATGAATTATATAATGCTTTCAATGAATTAATGGATGAATACAAAACAATAAACGTTAAAAACAAAGAACTAAAAGTAACTAACCAAACTCATCTCCGTAAGTATGATTCATTAGTTAAGGATAAAGATGTTCTTATCAAAGAAAATGCAGAACTTAAAACAAGCAACCAAATCTTGATACAAAAGAATAATACCTTAACTAAAGAAAATGAAAGGCTGAACAAAGAAACATTAGAACCCAAAAACAATAAACATATAAATGAGAGTCTCACAAAAGAACTAAATGATCTAAAAGCAGAAAAACAAACACTAACTAAAGAACTTGAAAAATACAAATCCTTGGTTGAAAAATTTACATATAGTTCTGAAAAATTGAATATGATACTTAATAGTCAACGAGCGGTATTCAATAGAGCGGGTTTAGGGTATAAACCTAAACATAAGCAAAAACTTCTTAGTAACTTCTTTGTTAAAGCAGGAAAAAGTAAAACTAAGAAAATAACCTGCTTTTGTTGTGGAACTTTAGGACATAAAGCAAATGTGTGTAATTATAGGAAAGGAAAAACTAAAAGAAAAATTAAGAGGGTTTGGGTTCCAAAAGGAACCAACATTACTAACCATGAAGGATCTAAGAAAACTTGGGTACCTAAGATTATATGATTTGCTTGTGTAGGAGTGTCTTGCAGCCAAGGTCGACAAAAATTGTTGGTACTTGGATAGTGGCTGCTCAAGATACATGACGGGTGACAAGGATCAATTCTTCACCCTTGAAGCTAAGAAGGGAGGTGTTGTGACTTTTGGAGACAATACCCAAGGTCACATCATTGGTATAGGTAAAGTACAAATTACCCCTTCAACTTTTATTGATAATGTTCGATATGTTGATGGTCTTAAGCATAATTTATTAAGCATTAGTCAATTATGTGATAGAGGTTATAATGTTATGTTTAAACCATCACTATGCATCATAACAAACCCAAATGACAATAGTTTAGTTTTTAAAGGAATAAGACGTGGAAATGTGTATGTTGTAGACCTTGAGGATCTTGCCAAACACAACCCATGTTTAGTTGTTAATGAAACTAAGGATAATGATGCTAGTTGGTTATGGCACCGTAAGTTAGGTCATGCAAGCATGGACACCATATCTAAACTAGTTAAAAGAGATTCTGTGATAGGTTTGCCAAAATTAAAGTTTGAAAAGAATAAAATATGTGAAGCATGTCAATTTGGCAAACAATCAAGGAACTCCTTTAAATCTATAAATTGTGTCTCTACCTCTAGACCTCTAGAACTACTACACATGGACCTATTCGGACCAACTAGAACCACAAGTCTAGGTGGAAATAAATATGGTCTAGTTATCGTAGATGATTATTCTAGATATACTTGGGTCATGTTCTTAGGCCATAAGGATCAAGCATTTTCAATTTTCAAGAAATTTCATAAAGAAGTAACAAATGCTAGAGATACTTCAGTAATAGCTATTAGAAGTGACCATGGTACCGAATTTGAAAATTATTTATTTGATGAATTTTGTAGTAAAAAGAGGATAACACACAATTTTTCTGCACCTAGGACACCACAACAAAATGGAGTTGTGGAGAGGAAAAATAGAACTCTAGAGGAAATGGCTAGAACTATGTTGTGTGAAAGTAACCTTCCTAAGTACTTTTGGGGAGAAGCCGTCAATACTTCTTGTCATATATTAAATAGAGTTTTATTAAGACCCATCATAAAGAAAACACCTTATGAACTTTAGAAAAACAAAAAACCAAAAGTGAACTATTTTCATATTTTTGGATGTAGGTGTTTTGTTCATAATAATGGAAAAGATAATCTAGGAAAATTTGACTCTAAATCTGATGAGGGTATATTCTTGGGGTACTCCACAACTAGTAAAGCCTATAGAATCTTTAATAAAAGAACCCTAGTTATAGAAGAATCCATACATGTTGTTTTTGATGATTTTAGTGATATCTCTTCTAGCAAGAGAGTTAATTTTGATGATGATGGTGAAATTCTTGAAGAGAAGATAGATGAGATGACATTACAAGATGATAATCAAAAATTAATTGGAAATGCATCATCAAGCCAAGAGGCTATTATGGATCATGGGCTGACTAAGGCTTGGAGGTTTGCTCACGGGCATCCTAAGGAATTAATTCTAGATGATCCATCTCAACCTGTTAGGACTAGAGCATCTCTTAGGAATTAAACAATCATCTAGCTTTCGTTTCACATTTTGAGCCCAAACACATAGAAGAAGCTGAAAAAGATGTAAATTGGATAAATGCAATGCAAGAAGAATTAAACCAATTTACTAGAAACAAAGTATGGAATCTAGTTGAAAGACCTACTGAATATTCAATTATAGGTACCAAATGGATTTATAAAAATAAACTTGATGAAAATGGAATTGTAATAAGGAATAAGGCTAGACTAGTAGCAAAGGGTTATAATCAAGAAGAAGGTATAGATTTTGATGAAACCTTTGCTCCTGTAGCTAGACTTGAGGCAATTAGACTTTTACTAGCATTTGCATGCTCTAAGGACTTCAAATTATTTCAAATGGATGTAAAAAGTGCATTCTTAAATGGGTATATTAATGAGGAGGTATATGTAGAACAACCTCCTAGTTTTGAAAATCATCAATACCCTAATCATGTATATAAATTGAACAAGGCACTTTATGGTTTGAAACAAGCACCTAGAGCATGGTATGAGAGGCTTAGCAAATTCCTATTAGAACATGAGTTTTCTAGGGGTAATGTAGATACAACATTGTTTCTAAAGAAGAAAAACAAAGATATGTTGTTAGTGCAGATTTATGTTGATGATATTATTTTCGGTGCTACTAACAATCGCCTCTGTGAAGAATTTGCTGACTTGATGCAGAGTGAATTTGAAATGAGCATGATGGGAGAGCTGAATTATTTCCTCGGACTTCAAATCAAACAATCTGAAGAAGGCATCTTCATCAATCAAGCTAAATACATCAAGGAGATGCTTAAGAAGTTTGATATGGAGGGGAACAAGTCAATCAGCACCCCCATGAGCTCATCATGCAAATTAGACCAAGATGAATCAGGTAAATCTGTAGATCAGAAACTATATAGAGGTATGATAGGATCTTTATTGTATCTTACTACAAGTAGACCTGATATCATGTTTAGTGTTTGCATGTGTGCTAGATATCAGTCTAATCCTAAGGAATCTCATCTAATTGCAGTCAAGAGAATCTTTAAATACCTAATAGGAACAAAGAATATAGGGTTATGGTATTCTAAAGAATCTAGCCTAAACTTAATAGGATACACAGATTCAGACTTTGCTGGATGTAAACTTGATAGAAAAAGCACCAGCGGGTCATGTCAATTCCTAGGAGAAAACTTAATCTCATGGTTTAGCAAGAAACAAAACTCGGTTGCATTATCTACTGCTGAAGCTGAATATGTTGCAGCCGGAAGTTGTTGTGCTCAAATCTTGTGGATCAAACAACAATTGGAAGATTATGGCATTAAACAAGATAAAATTTCCATTAATTGTGATAATACAAGTGCCATTAATCCAACTAAAAATCCAATTCAGCATTCAAGAACTAAACATATTGAGATAAGACATCACTTCATAAGAGATCATGTACTGAATGGTGATGTGACACTTCAATTTGTTTGCACTGATGATCAATTAGCTGACATTTTTACAAAACCCTTAAGTGAAGAGAGATTTAGTGTGCTTAGGAGGGGATTGGGAGTGATTGATCCATCCTAGTGGTATTTTCCACTAGTTCATTGATTTTGATAATTAGATTGTGGCTAATTTAGAGTTTCTTTACAATGATCATCAAATCAGATCATAACTTAGTGATTTTCCCTCATTCGGCACGAACATAGCATGATTTTTAGGTGCGTGCCAGAGTTCGAGACGACTCGAGCAAGTTTCAGAGTCGGCTCGTAACGGGGAGTCGACTCGCATACAGTCGGGAGTCGACTCGAGGTCAATAGGCGCATAAGGAGAGCCGACTCTCGCATACTTTGGAGTCGACTCGAGGTCGAGTCGACTCGCAACTCAGAGGAGTCGACTCGCAGTCGGGATCCGATTTTTTTAACCCTAACTTCATCGTTTACTCAACACTTCTATTCACCGCCGCCACTGTTCACAAGCCCTAGAGCCGACTCCTAGAGCGTCTCCGGCCGACCTTAAGGTTTTTTCCGTCCATCTTCCTCGCTTCTTTAGGTTCCTTCCTCTTCCCTAGGTCAAAATGCCTCGTAAAGCCGTTGTCCGGAAGAGACCCCAACCCGCGACCGGTGCCGAGCGGCGTTCCAAGGCTCGGAACGATCCCGCGAGGCCACAACCTCCGGCTCGTTCCCCGCCGAGGGAGGTTCCCTCGAGGCCGTGCGCCGGGAAGGCGGTCTCCACCGGGAGATACGTCAATTTCGACTATCTCTCCCGGGAGGGCTTTACTATAGGAGAGAGACTGCGGGCCCAGGGCTTAGAGTATTTTTGTTCCCTAGATCTCCCCACATACCCTGGCCTAGTTAGGGAGTTCTACGGTACTGTACATAGGGGCGATGGGGGTATCGAGGGCATGGTAGCCGGTGTCCCATTGTTCATTTCGGAGGATATCATTGCTCAGGTCCTCCATCTTCCACAAGTAGGGGTGGCTCCCACACACCCCGAGGATAGGACTGAGGCCCTTACGGCCATTCTAGGACATCCACCTCAGTCCCCCTTAGATGAGGTGTCCGCTAGCTCACTTTCAGTTGAGATGCGGCTCCTCTTGAGTATCATCTCTAGGTCCCTCTTTCCGAAGACTGGCCGCTTCGATTTTGTATCTGAGAGAGACCTAGCTCTTATGTTCTACATCCTCCAGGACACCCCAATCAACTTTCCCAAGATGATGTATAGATATCTATGTGAGCCACTAGATAGACCTAGGCTCACCCTCCCCTATGGCATGATGTTCACTCTTCTATTTAGGGAGGCCGAGATTCCCATTCCTGAGGGGGAACCCTCTCGCGCATTGCGATGGACAGATCGCATGCGTCCGGGAACCCTACACAGGATGGAGTTTCGGAAGGTCGAGGGAACCTGGGTTAGGAAATCATCCACCTCCACACATACCACCAGACATTCCCCCAGTCCTGACCCAGACTCAGACTATCCTACCTTTCCCTCCACCTCTGCTCCCACCACCTCTGCCGGACCCTCCTCCTCATTTCCACCTACTCAGCCCATGGAGGTCCGGATGTCTCCTGAGCAGCTCCGGGAGTTGCGGCAGGAGATAGTTAGAGATCTCCGGGATGACCTGCTTAGGGAGCTCCGAGGTTCAGTGCCTGCTCCCTCTCCTGCACCTTCTTCAGCGTTGGTCCCTTCCCTGTCAGCCGTGACTGAGATAACGGCCCATGTGCGGGAAGAGATCTACAATGTAAGGAACCTGATCCAAGCCCAGTTCCACAGCATGAGCGAAGTCACGAGCACCACTCGGAAGATGCGCGATGACATGCGACACGACATGGGCACCACTACCCAGGGGGCCGAGCGCTTGGCGAATGTGCTCATCGCCAAGCTTGACATACTTCAGCAGTCGGTGACCGAGCTCGATACGACACATAGCAGGGCCACCTCGGCCATTATCCGACAGCTCGAGCACGTCACCAATGCAGTCACACTACTTGCAGAGCGCATGCCCCGGGGAGCCGCATCCTCCTCGAGGAAGCCTTAGATATCTTTTTGTATTTTGACATGTATTCTTTTTGCTTTACTTATTGTATTCACAAATGTATTTACATACACATCAATACAATGAGTAGACATATTCTCTTCAATTTTGTGCAATTTGCTCTCTAATTGATTGCGTGTTATACTTACTTCCTTTTTGATACGATGACAAAAAGGGGGAGAAATATTTAATAGATATGTAAATGGAATCAACATAAAAGAAATCAAAAATTAAAACATAATTTGTTCTTAGTGGACTTGGTACCTCGAGGCTCATTATCTCTCTGTTGGGGCTCCTAATGGAGTAATCTCCAGAATCTATTCAAGGAATATTCGGAGATTAGTTGAATCCTACTCAAGAACAAATTGACAGATTTTTCCTCTAAAAACCAAAAATTTCAGTTCAAAAACTTCAATGCATTAAAAGAAAATTCAGAGAATCAAAACAAAGTAGAATGCATATATTGAGGGGGAGAATCTGAATTTTTAAGAAAGTCAAATAATTAAATATATATAAGCCAAACAATTGAGTGCATGACATGAAGGCTTATATAATTCGAAATGAAAGGGGGAGCTTTAACTCCAAAATTTATTGTTTCACACCTTTCAAGTTTGGATAAATTAAAAAACCAGACACTTGAATTCATTTATAGATTTCATTTCTTTGTTCATTGAGCAATTCACTTTACATATACTCAATGTTTTGTCATCATCAAAAAGAGGGAGATTGTGGAGTGATTGATTAAAACTCTATTTGATTTTGATGAGCTCAAACAATTGAGTATATCTTTTGTTTACTAATGAATTCAATTGAGTGTTTCAGTGAAAATCTTGTCTAAGTGTTTCTAGACTTGGTTCAAGATATTTTGGATAAGTTAAGAAGTCAGTTTGAACCAAAGTCTGAGACTCGAGTCGACTCCGGGATATTACGAGTCGACTCCAAGCGTATCAGAATCACTGGCACGGACTCGAGTCGACTCCGGATCATTACGAGTCGACTCCGACTGAGAACTGACAGACGAACAGAAAGACTCAACTCAAAACCTGTCAGCAAGTCGACTCCTGAAGTGCGCGAGTCGACTCCGATGATTACCGAGTCGACTCCGGAGTAGTATGAGTCGACTCCAAGGAGTTACAGACAGAAAAGTCAGAGAGCGATTTTCGACCCTGAGATTCGAGTCGACTCCTGTGGAACGCGAGTCGACTCCGATGGTTGGCAGGTCGACTCCAAAGAAAGCGAGAGTCGACTCTCAGTGGTACACAAGGCAAAAGTCAGAGAGCAGTTTTCGGACTCTGAGATCCGAGTCGACTCCTGCAATGCGCGAGTCGACTCCGAGACTGCGCGACCCCAAAAAGACAGAAGACCGAATTATTGTCTCTGAGAGCCGAGTCGACTCCCAGACAGCTCGAGTCGACTCCAAGGCAGCGCTACATCAAAAAGGCAGAAGGCTGTGTTTCGGAAACTGAGAGTCGAGTCGACTCCGGAACAGTTCGAGTCGACTCCAAGACTGGACGAGCCAAAAGACAGAAGATCGGCAGTTCGGGCTCTGAGCGCCGAGTCGACTCCCAGGATTGTCGAGTCGACTCGAGTGGGCCAAGTTGAAAAATTAGCTCCATGGACTTTATGGGATGAGCCGACTCCGAAAATGGCAAGTCAGCTCCAGAAGTTGGCGAGTCGACTCCGGGTTAAGTCGAGTCGACTCCCAGTCGCGGAGGTCACTTTAATTCAAATCCGAAACAGTTGCCGAGCCGACTTCAGAAAAGCATGAGTCGACTCCCGCTACAGCCGAGTCGACTCCAGATCGCGCGAGTCGACTCCGACCCCAACGGACATATTGTCAGGATGTGCAGAGTGTGCAGAACGGGCAGAAAAAGGTGTCTAACGGCTAGTTTCCGTAGGGGATGGCTTAAATAGCCACAGAGGACTGTAGCAAGGCAGAGAAGCACTATTCCACTCAAAGAAATCAAGCATCCTATCTCTGCCAACTAGTTTTCAACAGAAAAGAAGGAAGAGCGCCATTAACTCCATCCAGCTACCTCTTTCCAGCATTTAAAGAAGTCTCCTCCTGCCTTCAAGTCGACCAGACATTCAAGAGGAGACTCACAGTTCAAGAAGCCCTACTCTACTCCACCTCAAACGTGTTTGAGGGCTCTTAACTTCTCTCTAGTTTATATTGCTGTATATCTATTTTTTAGAAACTCTGTTTTTCTGTTTGTCCTTGTTCTTTCCATCTTGTCTTTGCTTGATTCAATTAGAGGATTGAATCAAGAGTGTAGAGGTTGGTTGGTGAGCCGAGGGTAAAACCAACGTGTAAGGGTTCGATTGTGATCCCGGAAAAAACAATCGGGGTGGTTCTAGTCGGTGAGCCTGGGAAAACCGACCGAGTTCGTTGTGAGCTCGTAAAACAACAAGTTGGGTTGTGAGCTTGTAAAACAACCGACTGTAATCCAAGGGGTTATAGTGAATTCCCAAGTGAGACTTGGGGAGTGGACGTAGGAGCAAGGGTTAGCTCCGAACCACTATAAACATTGTGTTTGTGATTGCTTGTGTCTCTCTCTCTCACTCTCATTTCACTCACAGCACATAGCAACTAATTAATCATCTTGCAAAAGCATTAATTAGTCATCCTCAAATATTTTAATTGCAAAATTATTTTAAAACCCAATTCACCCTCTCTCTTGGGTTGTCTATCTGGGCAACAAGAAGTATGGATTGAGTATCCATGCCTTCATGTTGCCTCTGTAATTCATTGCTCATAGAGGCAAGTATGATACATTTGACAGTCACACTGTCATTTTTCCACATCTTATGTGTGGCAACCTCCTCTTCTGTAGCATCATCTCCTAGATCTCCAAGATCAGAGGTTTCAAGTATATAAGAAACTTTCTCCTGAGTGAGTACTATCTTTAAATTCCTCAACCAGTCCACATAGTTTGGTCCGATCAACTTGTTGGCATCTAAGATGCCTCTTAGTGAAAGTGAAGAAGCCATTTAATAATTCTACATATGCAAGAACAAAACTAATATAAGCAGACCAATCATGATGACATGTTTGCAACTAGATAAGGACTTTAATCTAATTTGTCTCCTACTATTTTTATCGAATATCATAGCCCTCTCCTATGATAAACGTGAAAATATAATTTTTCTTAGTAGGGTTGAGATCCTAATTCATCATAAAAAGCCTTGTGTTTACACAACAAACTCTTATGAGTTCAAAGGTAGGAAACTCTTTCCAATTGCATCTCATGCAATTCTCAACTTTATCTTGTCCTCTTAAAATACTTATTGCCTTGTGTTAGCACAACAAACAATAATATTTTAGTTAAGTCAAACCCTTCATTTCCATATAGTCATATTCGAATAATATTGCCCTTGTGGTTGTACAACAAGGCAATATATTAAAATATGCCATAAGCATCTTAATGCACCAAGACAGTATAACATCAGTCCCCATTGCAAGTCTTGTGTTAGCACAACAAACTGGCATGGATCTTGACATAATAATATCGAGGCATGAAGGAAGGCTATCAATAGTGTTATATCAATATTAAGCTTATCCATAATAGGCAATCAAACAATTGGCCAGGTAAGCAGGTGGGAGGCTCCCCTTACTCAGAGAGTAAGGTCCTAATTAGAGAACCACCTTTAGTGCTTTTCTTAGACACCAATTAGATCAATTGTTCTAATATAGGTTAGCCCAAAGTTTTTCAACACTATGACTTAATATAATTTTTATTGAGGGCTTACTAGTCTCTAGCACATTCTTTAATTGTAATATATATTTAACATGTCTAAAATAAACTATTATGCATCATAGCTATCTCATAGCATGTATAAATCATAAGCAATTAATTAACATGCTTCAACATATTTTTATATGAAAAATTTCATATCATGATATTTTATTACATAACATATCATATATGAATCATACATTTCAGCATTTCTCTAAGCATATGACATTACTATCTCATAGTAAATTAATAATCATACATCATACATAATTATTTGATTGAACCAATTAAGGATGGCTCTGATACCACTGAAGGGTTTTAGCATGTTATAATGCGCAGCGGAAGCTAGGAATTTTAAAAATTTCTTAATAAAGTCCCTATGTATGAAACCCTTTTAAGCCTAGATCACCTTAATGATTACAATCAAATGATATAAAATAAATGCAGAATTAGTAGAATACCTCAAACGCTAATCCAAAGTGTACAATCTCCACGAGGAGTCTAAGTGTCCGCCCTCTAATGGTGATCCACACGAAAACTTGATCAAGACTTTAGCTCCAAAGACTTTTGATCCTTAATGCAGAATTCTTCTAAAGAACTCTAATGGCTTGCTTTCCTTCCTTTCTATTTTTCTTTAGCCTTCTAAAATCACTTCTAATCCTTTTGTCCTAAAGAAGACCACCTTGTCTTGGCTTAGGACACACTAGAAGCAATGCTAGAAAGAAAGAAACTAATGTAAGAAAGAAAGAAGAGAGGAGTGGGGTGGAATTGGAATGATGAAACCCATAGAGTGCTAACCTATTTATAATAGGTGTAGGGATGCATCTCCAAGGGATGCATACCATCCACACATCCTCTCATGAAAAGGCATCATCTAAAGGGCCATATCAAATAAGAGGAGGTGCAGATCAAGTGAGGAGGTGTATCAAATGATATGTCCTTTCATGTGGTGCCATATTTTGACCAAGTCAACATCACATGCTAATCACATGTCCATCACACCTCACCTCCATCCTCTAAACCAATCCAATTGGGTTAAACCAACTCTCCATTATGTCTTCATCCAACGGTAGATCAAGATCTAACGGTCTAGATTGAATGATTTATTAAATCTAATCCAATTAGACTCAAACCAAGCCAATTAGGTGCCAACTCTTAGCTAACCCATATTAGAATATGATCTAATCAAATTAGATCAATTAAGAATCAGATTCGAATCGAATTCGAATCAGATTCGAATCCAATTCGAATCAGATTCGAATCCAATTCGAATCAGATTCGAATCCAATTCGAATTAGGAGCTAAGGTTTGCAACACCTGCTAGGATGTTTATCTTGCAAACATGATCTAATCCAATTAGACCGTTGATAAGTTTTCTTGTGTGTGACCCATTGGGTTCCATACTTAGCCAGCAATAGGTGTGAGTGCGAGTTGACCCAACTTGATTAGAACTCTTCTAATCGATTTAAGTCCAAACTGCGCGAACCCGAACTTAACAATTAGAATCCTTTCTAATTGGTGATCGAATTAAACTCTTTAATTTGATCAAACCTATAAAACAAGATTGACATCTAGCAACGTGTCATGTCTACCCGAAAAATATGAAATTTGGTGAAAATACCAAAAATACCCTTCAGTGGCAAGTTACCATGCAATTCAATCCTTTAATCAAACTGCATCCCAAATATGTATATGAGTATGAATATATGTCAAACTCAATTTCATATTCATATTTTTCTCAATCTTTTAATGATAATTCAAATAATGAAATATTAGAAACTCTTTCTAATTTTCATTCTGCTTTGATCAAAGGCTTCCTGAATTAATTCCTTGTTGACCTACTCATAATCTTCGTACACAATTCACCATATCCAGAAGACCTCGTACATAACTTATTGTCATGAATAAGTGTAAACCAAAATATGGGTTCATGTGCACAAGATACCATGGTGATCTCAGGTCATAGGATCAGTTGCACAACTCCCACTAAGAGAATCATCTTTTGACATGTAAGTAAGACTTCATAAGATTTCTCTTTGTAGGTCAATTCAGTGAACTCATTCCTCTAATGAGCACCCACATCTTTGTATTAGTGTCTCCACACAAATGATTGTGAGATCAATCATCCTCTGCATCGAGCATACATAAGACATGCCAGTCTTTCCGGTAATCATTGATCCCCGACTCAATGTACCAATGACTGGGAATATTTAAGATTAGGATTTTAGGATTTTAAGTCTCACTAGTATGATCTCATCATAGTCTTAAAACCATTGCCCTAATCTAAGGAGTTTATCATAAATATAATCAACAGCATATGATAAAACATAACGCCTTTATTCATATTTAAATGTCATGTACATGATTTGGACAAATCAAAAGAAAAAACCTTTCGCAATACATATTGCGATTGGCTTGTAGGGCATCTACTCTTTCATTGGCTAGGGCAGTATATACAGTGGAGAAAGAGTTTTCCACTCTCGAACTCAAGTCGAATAAATCTAAGCATATGACAGACGACGGGTTTGACGAGTTATCCATAACCTCCGGTCTGTAGGAATTCATGATAGAAGGACTGTATCATACGATAACTGCACCTAGAGGTTCATTATTCTATTCTATTGGGTAGCCACTACATACTGCTAGGTGTCACTAGTGGATGGTGAGACTCAAAGGGATCATCTTGATGGTCGATAATCCCTGGTGAGTTGAGTTGAAATTGTTTCAACCCATTGAAAGAAGTTTTCAATGATATTATGATAGAGATCGCAATATATCTCACTACCAGTCAGAATAGAACCTATGGGGTCACACACATTAGAAGTATTGATTGATTCGATGGTTGAATTGTGATTAAGAATCACATATGATTGTTAGATGTATGCCCTAGAAGCCAATTTTGGCTGACACATTATTAATTCTGGGACATAATTTGTATTTGACTTTATTATTATTGAATAAATAAAAGGCATCTTTTTTATTCATATTGTTTATGTGTCTATGAATCGTCCAAGAATTAATAAGATGATGATGCATATTCTTAAGAGTCAAGAATTTGAGCCATGCATCATTGGTGATTAATTTCTGAATGCTCCTGATCGATGGATCATCACGAGGGCGGTGATCGATCCGATGAGATCAGTGCACACATTACTTTCCTTATGGATGGACGAGACTCGAGTCCACAGTGTGGCGACACTGAAGTAATAGTGCAGGTGCTTGTTAAGAGCAAGGGTACTGAGCGTGACCAATACAAGAAGTCACTTGGATGTCTATCCACTCATCAGTGACTTGCTTGATGTTGCAGTAGTGTGACTGGTCCTTTGCCCTGCGGTGCTTCGGCTACTCACAGTGAGGTTATTGTAGTTTGACTGCACATATACATGGTCTCTAGCCATATGGGTCCATGCAGTGTAGATTGGCTGCAGTAAGTTCACTGTAGGAGTAGGGTATGCACCTATAAGGAATCTATCGACCTTGATAGATAAGGAGAGATCCTATGTGATTTATAAGACTGAGTTCGTAAGACCTCGGCCGGGGCAGTATGCACAGTGGAGAAAGAGTTTTCCACTCTCGAACTTAAGTCGAATAAATCTTCACATATGACAGACGATGGGGTTTGACGAGTTGTCCATGACCTCCGTCCTGTAGGGATCCACGATAGTAGGACTGTATCACATGATAACTGCACCTAGAGATTCACCATTCTATTCTGCTGGGTAGCCACTACATGCTGCTAGGTGTCACTGGTGGATGGTGGGACTCATAGGGATTATCTTGATGATCGATAAACCCTAATGAGTTGAGTTGGAATCGTTCCAACCCATTGAAAGAAGTTTTCAATGATATTGTGATAGAGATCGCAATATATATATCTCACTACCAGTCAGAATAGAACCTATGGGGTCACACACACTAGAAGTATTGACCGATCCGATGGTTGAAAAGTGATTATGAATCACGAGTAATCAATTTGATTGATAATAAGTTGAAGAAGGAACAATGGGAATTGATTAATTGGACTTAAAACACAAATCCTACTTAGAGTAGGATTCCTAGAGTCCTAATTGGATTAGGACTGGGAATCCTATTTGGAGTAGGACTGGGATTCCTACTTGGAGTAGGATTCCTACAATTCTAATTAGATTAGGATTTTGAATTCATCTTTGGATTCCTACTTAGAATAGGATTCCTAGAAATCCTAATTGGATTAGGACTTCGGATTCAAATAAGAGTCCTAATTAGATTAGGACTAAAATTAAATATGTCCTAATTTGGATTAGGGTTTCTTATGTCACAATTAATTATTAATCTAATAAATCAATAAGACTCCTAATTGGATTAGGATTGAAGAGTTCTATTGAGTCAAAATTGATTTAAGTTCTAATTGGATTAGGACTTACCTAAATTGGATCCAAATTGGTCGCCCCCTCTTAGGAAACTAGTCTAGGGCTCCTAATTTGTAGGAGCCCTAGATGGCTATAAAAAGAGGGCAAAGGGGGCCGGCGCCTTAAGTTTTTTTTCTTAACCTTGCAGCCGTGGCCTCCCTCTCCTCCTTCTCCATCTTCAGCCGCAAGCAAGGGATCAAAAGAAAGTGATTGGCGGGCCTCCTCCTTCCTTGTTTTTCTTCTTCCAACGCAAGGAAAACAAAAGGGCTGCAGTCAGGCTTTGGTTCTTCTTCAAGATCCCTTCTTCTTCTTCCTCCTCCCAAGCACAATCAAGGTGTTGCCCTAGGTGACAATCCAAGAGGGGGGGAGGGGTGAATTGGTTTCTTCTAAATTTTGGTGTTTTAAAAGCTTTCTTAATTAAGTGCGGTGGTTGCTTTCTTAGATTATTTGAATGAGTTAAACTAGAACAACGATGGAAGATAATGCAAGAATAAATGTAACCACAAGCACAATACAAACACAACAATATATAGTGGTTCGGTGCTCTCCTTAGCACCTACGTCCACTCCCCAAGCGACCCCTTGGGAATTCACTATAATCTCGCGGATTACAGTTGGATTGTTTTCCGGGCTCACAATCCAAAAACCTTTGTTGGTTTTACGGGCTCACCAACGAACCTATACACTTTGGTTTTCCGGGTTCACCAAAAACCTTTGTTGGTTTTACGGGCTCACCAACGAACCTTTACAAATAGTTTGATAAACAAAAAGGAAAGATTCAAACTCCTAAATGAGCAAATGAAACAATATTAACTACAAAGAAGAGTTAGAAAGTATTTATCGCTTTGAAGTGGCTTTGCTCTTCTTTGTCAAGGATGCTTCACTCTTCAAGGGAGGATGGAGCTCTTGATGACTCTTTGAATCTGCTCAACCCCTTTCTTTGATTCTTGAATGAAGCACTTGAATGAAGAAGATTAGGGCACTTTTGTTTTCCTGTGTACTCTTTGATATCTCTTTCAAAAGTTGTTCTATCTGATGAATAGTGCCCCTTTAAATAGCTTCCCACATCCTTTGGACAAACCCCAATGGTTAGATTTGAAAAACTAGCCGTTACTGACCTTGGGAAGGACAAAAAGTACATCTGCAGAACTAGCCGTTATGCTTCAGCCCGTGTTTGGGTCGGCTCAACCTGTCCTTGGGTCGACCCAACATTCACTTGGGTCGACTCAAACATTCCTTGGGTCGACCCTCTCAGAAAACACAGAAACTTGAAATTTCAGCCTTCCTTCCCATGGGTCGACCCAACCATTCTTTGGGTCGACTCAAAGTTCACTTGGGTCGACTCAACTTCTTCTTGGGTCGACCCTCTCAGTAATTCCAGAGAACCATTTTCTGTCTGCCTTTCTGTCTTGCCTTTGGGTCGACCCTCTCAGGGTTTGGGTCGACTCAAGCTTGGGTCGACTCAACCACTGTTTGGGTCGACCCTCTCAGTAAATCCAGAGAACATATTTCTTTCATATTTTGAGGCTCTTGAAGTTTGGGTCGACTCATGCTTACCTTGGGTCGACCCAACTCACTGTTCATCTGTGCCAATTTTGCAGAAGTGTGCCAAATGACTTCTTGATGTGCCGAGGTCGACCCAATCAACCTTTGGGTCGACTCAATCTACACTTTGCAGCATCTCAAGGTTAGATTCATTCAAATGAACAAAGACATGTATCTATATCAATTCATACAAATATACTGAGAGTAATTAACTTATAAATGAAGTATCAATTTAACTTATAATATACTCTAGATAATTGCTTGTTAATCATCAAAATAACACTATCATCCTCAATCTCCCCCTTTTTGATGATTACAAAATAAAGAGTATAAGCCTATTGATACTTGTCTTTAAAAACAGTTTATAAAAGGGTTTAAATTGCTGAATTTCAGCTTTTCATATATAAGTCTCCCCCTATATTATTTAAATGTTGCCAACTTGACTCTTTGAATTGCTCCCCCTTTCATTTATAATTCATTAGCGATGAAACTTCAAAAATTTGAGATAAAATGTGAGTTTCAGGTTATGTATCGGGGTGCGAGAGGTGCGTGCCAAATTCTGAATTTATATGTGCCAAATTCTGAAATTTGATAGAAATTTTTGATTTAATCAATTTCATTGTTACAAATTGCTCCCCCTTAGATGTATAAGCTTTCTTATATGATTTTTAATTTGTTTGCCCAATTATTTCTCTTTTCTTGCATAAATTCTTATTTCTTTTTCTCTACTTCTCCTTTCTTTAACTTTCTTTACTTTTGCTCTTATTATTCTTTCTTTACTTACTCTAAAGATATCTTTACTTCTCCCCTTTTTTGTTGCTTTATCTAATCTACACAAAATCTTTACTTCTCACCTAAGATCTTTACTTCTCCTCAAATAAATACTCTTTCTTTACTTCCTAAAATAAATAAATACTCTTTCTTTACTTCTCCCCCTTTTTGTTATCATCAAAAAGATACATGGGAAAGATGCAATAAACAACAAACTTCAAACTTCATTGATCAAAATAGGAACATTTTCATACATTCATGTCCAAAAACAAAAAAACAGATACATTGTTCCTTAATCAAGATTTAAAGATACATGATAAAAGCAAGATAGATATGAGAACTAGATATCTAGCCTAGGCTCTAAACATAAGTGCTAAGAACATCCTAGGGAGACTCTAACGGCTGGGATCTAGTCCTCATCCTCCTAGTGTACGTGGCGAGGGGAGGTCGAGCCTGGTGAGACTGTGTCTGGCGTGGAGCACGATGAGCTGAATGACTTTGTGCCGATATCTCTGACTCAGCAGCCTGTGGCACAGATGGTCCATGGGTCTCTCTCTCTCTCCGGAGTGCTCCAATCTGCTGCCTCAGATCACTAATCTCAGCAGACATGACATCCAACCGGGCGTCCAATTGGCTCGTCAGCCCGTCAGTGATAGTCCTCGCCTGAGCTGACATGAGCTCAGTCATCCTGCTCCAGAACTCATCCGTATCTGTCGGAGGAACGGATGACGATGGTCCAGCCTCTGAGGGTGCAGTAGGATGATCCATATGCTCCTCATCCTCATCCTCTAGTGCATCTCCCTCTGGCGCCTCACCCTGAATGCCTGCTCCAGTGTGAATCCACTGCCCGTTCACTTTCTCATATCCCATGCGTATAAGTGTCCGTGCAGTGTATGTATCAGTATGATGCAGACTCTTGGATGCCTCCTCCTCGAGAGGTAAACCGTGCTGACGGAAAATCAAGGTGAGTATCATACCATAAGGTAGTGATACCCTGTTGCTGCACATTACCTTCCTCATCTGTCTCAGTATCATAGCCGGAAGATTTAGGGGAATCCCCCGAATCATACACTCCATCATAGCTAGATCTCGCTCTGTGATGAGATCGAATCTCCCGGTCTTTGGAAATAAAATCCTATTGATCATATTGAGCAGTAATCTCATTTCAGCGGAAAGAGAACTAGCTATTACCTTCGTGGAAAAGTCGAAGTTCTCATTTTCCATGATCAACTGTAGAGCTCTCATTTTGTTTTCTGGCTTTTCCGGAGTGGCTCCTATGCAGGGTAGATGAAGTAGCTCACTCAAGCTCTCCTCGGAAACTCGAATTCGAACCCCTCGAACTTCCGAAACAAGCCCTCCCATACCAGTTTTGAGGAAGGCATAGAACTCTTGTACCAATCCGGGGTAGATAACCACATCTAGGGAGCAAAGATACTCCCAACCTTGCCTTTGGATCCATTCCCAAATCCGAAACCCTTCTTGATTGAAGAACTCGGAATGGATCCTTCTCCCCGTTGTAACCGGCCTCCCCGCAAATCTTGCAAGTATCACTGAGAGGGAAGGAGGAGGAGGGCCCTCCGCACGTGCCTCACGTCGTGGAGACACAGGAGATGGCTCGGTAGGTTGCCTTTCCTCCTGTTGGATTCGTGTCACTCTTCCGGATCTCTTGGCTACGGCTCTTTTGGGTCCCATTTCTCTAAGATCTCAAGGAAATCTACTGTTTGGAGATGATTGGAGAAGATTTGAGAGTGGGGAAAAGGTTTTTCGGAAGAAGACAAAGGGCAAACAGTGCCCTAGAAATGCTCTCGGGTCTCCTTTTAACAGTGGGGTCCCGACGTTGGGTCGACTCAAGATTTTTCTTGGGTCGACTCAACATTGGGTCGACCCTATTCTGGGTTGGGTCAACCCAAGTGCAGACTTTTTCTTTTCTCTTCCTTTTTGCTTCTAAAAAGTTTTCCTTGCTTCCAGTCCTTATAAACTCTTTATGGGACAATGATACATGAGTAAGGAATCTATGGATAACAAATTTGACTCATGTTTCATGGGATTTTTGAAATTAGAGGAGTGTATCATGAGACTTCTAGCTCCTTTTTATATTTCTTCAATAAAAAGGATCACATATGCCTAATTCCCTCCTTAGCATGCAGAATTTATCTTCACTCAATGGTTTCGTAAATATGTCGGCTAATTGTTTTTCCGTGCATATATGCTCAATACATACATTTCCATTTTGCACATGATCCCTAATAAAATGGTACCTTATTTCTATGTGTTTGGCTTTGGAGTGCTGAACTGGATTTTTAGTAAGATTGATAGCACTAGTATTATCACACTTAATAGGAATATTATCTAGTTTAACTCCATAGTCCTCTAGTTGTTGCTTGAGCCATAATACTTGAGCACAACAACTACCAGCAGCTATGTATTCAGCTTCAACTATGGACAGTGCCACTGAATTCTGCTTTTTACTAAACCATGATACTAAGTTATTTCCTAAGAATTGACATGTGCCACTTGTGCTCTTTCTATCTAATTGCATCCGGCAAAATCAGCATCTGAATATGCAAGCAAATCTAGACAGGAGTCTCTCGAGTACCATAATCCTATATTGGTAGTTCCTCTTAAATATCTAAGGATTCTCTTAACAGCACTTAAATGTGACTCCTTAGGATCCGATTGGTATCTAGCACATATCCCTACACTAAATACAATGTCGGGTCTACTAGCAGTAAGATAGAGCAAGGATCCAATTAGTCCTCTATAGAGCTTAATATCAACACTCTTTCCTTTTTCATCTTTGTCTAGCTTACTAGTAGGATTCATTGGAGTGCTAATTCCCTTATGATTTTCATTCCCAAACTTCTTTAGTATTTCCTTTGTATACTTAGTTTGATGAATAAAAATGCCTTCTTTAGTTTGTTTGATTTGTAAACCTAGAAAGAAGCTTAGTTCTCCCATTAGACTCATTTCAAATTCTCCATGCATTAAATCAGCAAATTCTTTGCACAGAGTATCATTAGTGGCACCAAAGATTATGTCATCTACATATATTTGTACCACTAATAGATTTTTGACCTTTCTTTTGAGAAATAGAGTTTTATCTACATTTCCTCTACTAAAGTTATTATCAAGCAGAAATTTACTTAAACGATCATACCAAGCCCTAGGTGCTTGCTTTAATCCATATAATGCCTTATGTAGTTTAAACACATGATTTGGCAATTCATGATTCTCAAATCCTGGAGGTTGTTCTACATATACTTCCTCCTCAATAATACCATTTAAGAATGCACTCTTCACATCCATTTGATATAATTTGAAATCCATGAAACATGCAAATGCTAGAAGTAATCTAATAGCCTCTAATCTAGCTACAGGAGCAAATGTCTCATCAAAATCTATTCCTTCTTCTTGGTTGTATCCCTTAGCTACAAGTCTAGCCTTATTTCTTATAACTAATCTATTTTCATCTAATTTATTTCTAAATATCCATTTTGTTCCAATTACTGAATTATGTTTTAGTCTTTCAGTTAATGTCCATACATTACTTCTTTTGAATTGATTTAATTCTTCTTGCATGGCATTTATCCAATTAGTATCTTTTTCAGCTTCTTCATAAGTCTTAGGTTCTAATTGTGAAACAAAAGCAAGATAATCATTTAAATTTCTAAGAGATGATCGAGTTCTTACCCCTTGTGATGGATCACCAATGATTAAGTCTTTAGGGTGTCCATATGCATACCTCCATTCCTTTGGCAAATTTTGGGGTTGTGGTGGCACGCAATCATCTCCCTTATCTTGATTTGGCACGTCATCAATATTCAACTTTTCAAAGTCGATAATTCCTGTATCATCATCAACAATATTTTCTTTTCTAGCAGACTCACTATCAGACTCATCAAATATAATATTGACTGACTCTTCTACTACTAAGGTTCTTTTATTGAATACTCTGTATGCCCTACTAGATGTGGAGTATCCTAAAAAGATACCTTCATCTGACTTGGCATCAAATTTACTTAGATCCTCCTTGCCATTATTTAAGATGAAACATCTACATCCAAACACTTTAAAATATTTAGCAGTTGGTTTCTTATTCTTCCAGAGTTCATAAGGAGTTTTCTTGGTTATAGGTCGTATTAAAACTCGATTTAGAATATGGCAAGAAGTATTTATAGCTTCAGCCCAAAAGTACTTTGGAAGATTTGACTCACACAACATTGTGCGTGCCATTTCTGCCAATGTCCTATTTTTCCTTTCAACAACCCCATTTTGTTGAGGCGTTCTAGGTGCTGAAAATTGATGTGATATTCCATTTTTAGTGCAAAATTCTTCAAAGTGTTGATTTTCAAATTCCGTACCATGATCACTTCGAATTGCTACTAAGGTGAGTTTCTTTTCATTTATGATATTATTATATAGTTTCAAAAATTCTGAGAATGCTTCATTCTTATGTGCCAAAAATGAAACCCATGTATACCTTGAGAAATCATCAACAATAACTAGTCCATATTTCTTCCCTCCTAGACTTGTAGTTCTAGTAGGTCCAAATAAATCCATGTGTATAAGTTCAAATGGTCTAGTTGTTGATACTACATTCTTCGATTTGAAAGATGATTTAGTTTGTTTTCCCAATGAACATGGTCCACATATTTTGTCCTTTTCAAAGATCAATTTTGGCACGTCTTTTATTAATTCCTTCTTAACTAGTTTTGATATTAATTCCATACTTGCATGTCCTAATCTTCGATGCCAAAGCCAACTAGTTTCATTTTTCTTTTCTTCATTAGTAATTAAGCATAATCCATTTTTCTTGCCTAACTCATGAAGATCTACTAAGTAAATATTTCTTTGCCTTTGTCCTACAAGTACAATGCTATTATCTTTAGGATTAGTGATTATGCATACAGATGCTTCAAATGTAACTTTAAACCCTTTATCACAAAATTGACTTATGCTAAGAAGGTTATGTTTCAAACCCTTAACTAATAAGACATTTTCTACAAAAATAGATGGAGCAATGAAAATTTTACCCTTTCCAATGATATGCCCTTTACCATTGTCTCCATAGGTTACTACTCCACCCTTCTTTGATTCCAAGGTGACAAATTGATCTTCGTCACCGGTCATGTGTCTTGAACAGCCGCTATCTAGATACCATCGTTTTTCCACTTTGTCAGCTGCAAGACACACCTGCAATCAAGATCAAGAAGAAACTTTAGGTACCCAAACTAAGTTGGGTCCTTTAGGGTTAGTACTCCATGTTCCTTTTGGAACCCAAACTTTCTTGAATTTAATCTTTTGATTATAACTTAATTTATTTTGACTGGATTTTCTAAAGTTACATTCATGTGCTCTATGTCCTAACTTATTGCAGCAATAACAAGTAATATTTTCACTTTTAGCTTTTACAAAAATGTTCTTTAAGAATTTTTGTTTCCTATTTGTTTTATATCCTAAACCGGCCTTATCATATACAGCTTTTTGGCTATCAAGAATCAAATTTAATTTGGTAGAACTAAGAGTAAATTTATCTACCAAAGTTTTATATTTTTCAGCATCTTCTTTTAGCTTGATATTTTCAGCAATTAGATTCTTGGTTTCATTTGCAAGTTTCCTACTTAATGTTTCACAGTTATGAGACAGTTTTAGCTTATCTTTGACAAGAGATTGATTTTCTTCTTTTAAAGCTTTATTTTTATTAATTAGTTTCTTATGTTCTTCCATGAGTTCTAAGAAAGCATCATGTAATTCATCAACAGTAAAATCACACTCAAGTTCAGAATCTACCTCATCGTCATTGGCCATATGACACATTTGGGCCGTCTCTTGATGATCTTTCCTCCTCCGAACTTGATTCCTCACTTTCACTCCAATCAGCCATGAAATTCTTCTTTTTCAACTTTCTTGCCATCCACTTCAAATCTGGGCAATCTATCTTATAATGCCCGGGTTTGTTACACTCATAGCAAATGGGAGTTTCTTTTTCCTTTTCTTTGTCCTTACCCTTTTCTTTGCTTGAGTTACCTTTAAGGAAGGTTTTCTTTTTATGGAACCTATTCTTACCTCTCATGAATTTTCTGAATCTTCTCTCAAGCACAGCCATCCCTTCTTCATCGATTTCTTCATCATCATCTGAATCTTCCGATTCAGTTAGTTGTTTAGGGGTGGTAGTCTTTAGGGCAATGGGCTTTCTTCTCTTGACCTCATCTTCTGAATTTTGCCTCATTGTCAACTCATGGGTCATAAGAGATCCTAGAAGCTCCTCTAACTGCAGTGTGTTGAGGTCCTTTGCTTCTTGAATAGCGGTTACCTTGGCCTCCCAATTCCTTGGTAGAGACCTGAGAATTTTTCGCACCAAATCAGAGTTAGAGTAAGATTTTCCTAAACTCTTAAGCCCATTTATAATGTCAGTAAAACGAGTAAACATATCAGTTATGGACTTAGTAGATTCCATTTTAAACAATTCATATTTGTGTACTAATATGTTTATCTTAGACTCCTTAACTTGATTGGTCCCTTCATGTGTGACCTCAAGTCTGTCCCAAATTTCTTTGGCGGTAGTGCAAGTAGATATTCTATTAAATTCATTTACATCTAATGAGCAGTAAAGTACATTTATAGCTTTTGCATTTAACTGTGCTAATCTTCTATCACTCTCATTCCAATCCATTTCTGGTTAGGGTATGATAGTGCCCTCTATGTTAAGTGTGGGTGTGTGAGGTCCTCTAGTGATGATTTGCCATAGTTCATAATCTGAAGCTTGAATGAATATCCTCATTCTAGCTTTCCAATATGTGTAGTTTGTGCCATTAAATAGAGGTGGTCTATTTGTGGATTGCCCCTCACTCATTGCACATCCCACTTGGGTTGTCATGATCTTTAACTCTTGATTGTGAGATCAATGAGTACTATTAGAGCACCTTGCTCTGATACCACTTGTTGCCCTAGGTGACAATCCAAGAGGGGGGGGTGAATTGGTTTCTTCTAAATTTTGGTGTTTTAAAAGCTTTCTTAATTAAGTGCGGTGGTTGCTTTCTTAGATTATTTGAATGAGTTAAACTAGAACAACGATGGAAGATAATGCAAGAATAAATGTAACCACAAGCACAATACAAACACAACAATATATAGTGATTCGGTGCTCTCCTTAGCACCTACGTCCACTCCCCAAGCGACCCCTTGGGAATTCACTATAATCTCGCGGATTACAGTTGGATTGTTTTCCGGGCTCACAATCCAAAAACCTTTGTTGGTTTTACGGGCTCACCAACGAACCTATACACTTTGGTTTTCCGGGTTCACCAAAAACCTTTGTTGGTTTTACGGGCTCACCAACGAACCTTTACAAATAGTTTGATAAACAAAAAGGAAAGATTCAAACTCCTAAATGAGCAAATGAAACAATATTAACTACAAAGAAGAGTTAGAAAGTATTTATCGCTTTGAAGTGGCTTTGCTCTTCTTTGTCAAGGATGCTTCACTCTTCAAGGGAGGATGGAGCTCTTGATGACTCTTTGAATCTGCTCAACCCCTTTCTTTGATTCTTGAATGAAGCACTTGAATGAAGAAGATTAGGGCACTTTTGTTTTCTTGTTTACTCTTTGATATCTCTTTCAAAAGTTGTTCTATCTGATGAATAGTGCCCCTTTAAATAGCTTCCCACATCCTTTGGACAAGCCCCAATGGTTAGATTTGAAAAACTAGCCGTTACTGACCTTGGGAAGGACAAAAAGTACATCTGCAGAACTAGCCGTTATGCTTCAGCCCGTGTTTGGGTCGGCTCAACCTGTCCTTGGGTCGACCCAACATTCACTTGGGTCGACTCAAACATTCCTTGGGTCGACCCTCTCAGAAAACACAGAAACTTGAAATTTCAGCCTTCCTTCCCATGGGTCGACCCAACCATTCTTTGGGTCGACTCAAAGTTCACTTGGGTCGACTCAACTTCTTCTTGGGTCGACCCTCTCAGTAATTCCAGAGAACCATTTTCTGTCTGCCTTTCTGTCTTGCCTTTGGGTCGACCCTCTCAGGGTTTGGGTCGACTCAAGCTTGGGTCGACTCAACCACTGTTTGGGTCGACCCTCTCAGTAAATCCAGAGAACATATTTCTTTCATGTTTTGAGGCTCTTGAAGTTTGGGTCGACTCATGCTTACCTTAGGTCGACCCAACTCACTGTTCATCTGTGCCAATTTTGCAGAAGTGTGCCAAATGACTTCTTGATGTGCCGAGGTCGACCCAATCAACCTTTGGGTCGACTCAATCTACACTTTGCTGCATCTCAAGGTTAGATTCATTCAAATGAACAAAGACATGTATCTATATCAATTCATACAAATATACTGAGAGTAATGAACTTATAAATGAAGTATCAATTTAACTTATAATATACTCTAGATAATTGCTTGTTAATCATCAAAATAACACTATCATCCTCACAAGGGTTGATTGAAAGGGAGGAAATCAGCCAAAAAAAGTTATCTCTGTAAGGGAGCTAGCACCCCGAGGAGATAGAGAGCTTGGATCGGTTCCTGCTTCGTGTGGATACCCGTAGAGGCCGGGCACTTAAACGGCTTCAAGCGAACCTTTATCCTAAAACCACGAACTCCAGTTTGCGGTAATCATCTACCCGCACAAGGTGAAGATCTGATCTTCTAATTAGATTAAAAGTTTTTAATCCTTATCTATCTACGAACGATTTTTGAACAACGTTCATGCGATGAACGGTTGATCCCGCACATGCCCCTTCCGCTGCCATCTGATTTTGTTTTTGAAATATCAGCGGCATGGGCGGGTCCCAACAGTGGTATCAGAGCCTAGGCATCGTAGATTAAGGTGAGGATTAATTATTAATAGGCTTATTAGATCTGAAAATTGAATGATCATGCATGCTGAAAATTTTCTGCATGCAGATTTTTTCTAGGGTGCTGATTTTTGGATGCTGATTTTTATGTGATAAAAAGATGATTCTAATTGCATTGTTAATGGGATTACAAAGTTTAGAATCATGATTAGCATGATCAGCAACCTATGTCATAAGATAATCAATTAGTTTTCAGATCTGAAAATTATAATTGCTGCATGTGGTGATGATCATAGGATTCAAACCCTTTTGGTATCAAATGTAATGACCTGCGATGTGATCTGTAATGTCATGTAATTCTTCAGATGCTTGCATGCATCTTATTTAATATTTTGAGAGGCCTGCGTGCCTCCTAAAAGGGAGATGTAATTTATTTTTATTTTTATTTTATATCTGGTTGTATTTCTGTGATGTGATGTACATCAACGATCAAGTCGAAGATGATGCATGAGATGAGCAGGGGTCTAAGCGGTTGATGGCGACTGGATCAAGAGTTAGTCAAGGATCGAATCAAGGAGGCTTGGAACCAATTCAAGAGTTGAAGACCAGTTGATCAATTGACGTGCATGTGCTTGTAATACGACCTAACTAGAATCCATGATCATCACCTATTTAAAGTTTAGCTTTAATTATTGCTGCGATTATAACTGCCTGCAATGTGTCGTTTGCATGTGATGTGAATGAGAGTCGGGTAGATAGGTTTACATGTGATGTAGCAAATCCAATTGAGACCTAAATTAAAACCTCCTCAATCAAGTCGAGAGTGAACCGACATGAGCAAGTCATATTAGATTAATTGATCTAATTGGTGTCTAGGAAAGCATGAAATGTGGTTACTTAATTAGGACCTTACTCTCTGAGTAAGGGGAGCCTCCCACCTGCTTACCTGGCCAATTGTTCGATTACCTCTTATGAAGAGCTCAAGTTGCAAACACTAAGACTTGATTAACCAATATTAAGTCAATAGGTCTTCCACTGTAGTAGAGCTGCTAAGGTCTTTCTGATGTTGATTTGTCTCGGCTGGATACAGTGGTCAAGTTGCATCGGAAGGCTAGACCTCTCTATAGACATGAGATGTTGTAGGATAAAGGTGGGGTTGGGCACCAATAACTGTTAGGTGAGGGCCCAATGACGACTTTATTCCTACGGTTGTACGGTGGGTCTGACTTAACTAAGAAATGGGACCAATAACTGTTAGGTGAGGTTTTCATGGCTTAGAGACCAAGTTGCACTGCAACATGCTTGAGAAGCATTGTACAAGAGTTATACATTCATCAATCTATGTGTCACCAATAACTGTTAGGTGAGGTGGCATGTAAATCGGTGGGACCGCAGTACCCACTAGAAACCCTAGTCGTGTGGGATTTCCGTTTTCCTACCAGGGAAGTGTGAGGAATTCGAAAAAATAGTGGGAGTTACATTTGTTCTAAAAGATCTTAGAACAGATTAGGATCAAGTACAAAAGTCTAACTAGAATCTTTACTCTCTACAGATCATAATGTCAGCCTCAAACCCTTTGACCCGTATTCTTGAGACCAACCGATTGACCAGTACCAATTACAGAGACTGGCTTAGGAATCTCAAAATTATTCTGAGTTGCGAGAAAATAGGCTATGTGCTCGACAATGACATTCCCGCATTACCAGGACGTCCGACCGCTGATCAGCGTACGACGCATGAGAAGTGGACAGACGATGATACTAGGGTCAAGTGCTATATCATGGCATCCATGTCCAATGAACTATAATGCCAGCATGAAAATATGAAGACTGCTAGGGACATACTGGCACACCTGCAAGAGTTGTATGGTGAGCAGAGTCGCACAGCTCGTTTTGAAGTGTCCAAGAGGCTCTTCAAAGCAAAGATGCGCGAGGGGCAGTCCGTCCATGATCACAGTCTGACTATGATCAAGGACCTAGAGGAGCTTGAGAAGCTCGGTATGAACATGCACAAGGAATTGCAAGTTGATCTGATCCTTCAATCCCTTCCTAATTCATTTGGTCAGTTTATAGTAAACTACCACATGAATAAGATTGAATGCACTAAGACTGAACTGATAAATATGTTGGTAACTGCTGAGGGAGCCTTGAAAGGTTCAAGAGGCAATGTCCTTGCTGCTGAGTTGACTTCTGGTTCCAAGAGAAAGTCTGCTTGGAAGAAAAAAAAGCCTGCTAAGAAGCAGAAGAAAGACAAGAAGCCAAAGAAGAAAGTTCAAAAGAAAAGAGCCAATGACAAAGGAAAATGTTTCCACTGCAATGTCGACGGCCACTGGAAGAGGAACTGTCCTTCATACCTCGAGAGCCTGAAGAACAAGAAAGGTGACATACCTTCAGAAGGTATAGACTTGCTCATAATTGAAACTAATCTAACGGTTTCTTCTACTTCTAGTTGGGTTATAGATTCTGGTTGTAGTGCTCATCTGTGCACTACCATGCAGGGTCTAAAGGAAAGTAGAAGGCTGGCGGAAGGTGCAGTAACCCTTCGGGTTGGCAACGGGGCAAAAGTTGCTGCTGTGGTTGTGGGCACCTACCATCTGCGACTACCGTCTGGTTTTAGTTTATCACTTAGAGACTACTATTATGTATCTGCTGCTAGCAGAAATTTGATTTCTGTTTCATGTCTAGCACAGGAAGGTCATGTTTTTACATTTGACAAAGACTGCTATTCTATTTATTTCAGAAATAAAATAGTCGCACGTGGTTTTATGATTGGCAGTCTCTATCATTTGCATATGGATGTATCTATAAGTGTGTCTGAGCAAGAAGTGAGTGCCAAAGGATCCAAAAGATCCAGAGATGAGATAAACCAAAAATATTTGTGGCACCTCAGGCTTGGCCATATTGGAGAGGACAGAATGAACAAAATGGATAAAAATGGGCTTCTCGGCTCATTGACTTCCGAGTCATATCCAGTTTGCGAGTTCTGTCTTCAAGAAAAAATGGCCAGATTGCCCTTTGTAGGACATGGGGAGAGGACCACTGAAATACTTACCCTGGTACATACAGATGTATGTGGCCCATTCGATGTGCTAGCCAGGGGACGTTATTCGTACTTCATTACCTTTACCGATGATTATTCACGGTATGGGTATGTGTATCTTATGAGACACAAATCTGAATCTTTCGAAAAGTTCAAAGAGTTCAAAAATGAAGTAGAAAAACAAACTGGAAAACCCCTTAAGGCTCTTCGATCAGATCGAGGAGGAGAATACCTTAGTGGAGAATTCCGGAACTATCTCAAGGACAATGGCATAGTCTCACAATGGACTCCTCCGGGTACACCTCAACTCAACGGGGTGTCAGAGAGGAGAAATCAGACTCTATTGGATATGGTCCGGTCCATGATGAGCTTCACTGATCTACCGATGTTTCTTTGGGGAGATGCCTTACTTACCGCAGTATATCTACTTAATAGAGTTCCCTCTAAATCCGTTCCTACCACACCGTATGAGATATGGCATAGTAAGAAACCAAGTCTTGGTCATCTCAAAATTTGGGGATGTCCGGCCCACGTCAAAAGACTACAGGCGGACAAACTAGAGGCTAGGACCATAAGTGCTCGTTTTATAGGATATCCTAAAGAGTCATTAGCATACAATTTTTACGTCTCAGAGGATCACAATGTGTTTGTGAGCCGTCATGCCATCTTCTTGGAAAATCAGTTTATCCTTGATAGAGGCAGTGGGAGGAAAATTGAGCTTGAAGAGAAAGTCTCTGAAAAGCAACGAGTCATGGATCCTATCGAACCCATTAATACAGAGCCAGTACACGATGTCCCTTAACCACCTCGCAGATCTAGTAGGGTCTCCCATCCTCCCGATAGATACTTAGGTATACTAGAAAAGGATACCGAGGAAATGTTCCTAGTGGGAGATAGGGATCACATACAGGATACCAAAACCTACAATGAGGCGATATCTGATATCGATTTTGAGAAATGGTTGGAAGCTATGAAATCAGAGTTAGACTCCATGCATTCCAACCAAGTCTGGACCTTAGTAGATCCACCAGAAGGTATTGTACCTATTGGATGCAAATGGATCTGCAAAAGGAAGATAGGTTCGGATGGAAAGGTAGAGACCTATAAAGCAAGGCTGGTGGCGAAAGGATATAGTCAACGCGAAGGCATTGACTATCAGGAGACCTTTTCACCTGTAGCCATGCTGATATCCATCCGAACATTACTTGCCATTGCAGCATTTCATGATTATGAAATCTGGCAGATGGATGTGAAAACTACTTTTCTAAATGGATATCTTGAAGAAGATATCTATATGGAACAGCCTCTGGGTTTCACTTCCAGTGATGGAGATCACAAGGTCTGCAAGCTGCAAAGGTCCATTTATAGACTAAAACAAGCATCTCGGAGTTGGAACACTCGTTTCGATGACGCAATCAAAACATTTGATTTCATCAAAAACGAAGAGGAACCGTGTGTTTACAAAAAGGTTAGTGGGAGCACTGTCGTATTTCTCGTACTGTACGTGGACGACATCCTCCTGATAGGGAATGATATTTCCATGCTAACCTCGGTCAAAGTCTGGTTGTCAAAAGAGTTCTCCATGAAAGACCTTGGGGAAGCATCCTATATTTTGGGAATAAAGGTCTATAGAGATAGATATAAAAGGATGCTTGGCCTATCACAGAAAATGTATATAGAGGAAGTACTGAAAAGGTTCAGCATGGAAAACTCCAAAAGGGGTCTCTTACCCCTTAGGCATGGAATTCATCTCTCCAAGAAGATGTGCCCCAACACATCCGAAGAGATTTAACGCATGAGCAAGATTCCCTATGCATCGGCAATAGGGAGCCTCATGTATGCCATGCTATGTACACGACCTGATATAGCTCTTGTTGTGAGTGTCACAAGCAGATATCAGTCAAATCCAGGTGAAGAACACTGTACAGCTGTGAAGAATATTCTTAAGTACTTGAGAAGAACTAAAGATTTATTCTTGGTCTTTGGAGGATCATCAGAATTGAAGATAGAAGGATACACAGATTCAGACTTCATGACTGATGTCGATGATAGAAAGTCAACATCTGGATATGTGTTCTTGTGCAATGGTGGTACGGTAAATTGGAAGAGTTCTAAACAACCGATCATTGCTGATTCTACTATGGAAGCTGAATACATCGCCGCCTCTGAAGCTGCTAAGGAAGGCTTCTGGTTCAAGAAATTCATTACGGAATTGGATGTAATGTCATCAGATGCCATAACACTCTACTGCGATAATAATGGCGCCATAGCTCTTGCTAAGGAGCCAAGGTCTCATCAGAAGTCTAAGCATATAGAGCGGCGCTTCCATCTCATACGCGACTATGTTGAGAAGAAGTATGTCGAAGTGCAGAGAGTAGACTCCGCGGACAACATGGCAGACCCGTTCACTAAACAGCTAAGTCAGCAAAAGACTGAAGTCCACCTTGAGAAGATGGGACTAAAATATACGACTGATTGGCTTTAGTGCAAGTGGAAGATTGTTAGATGTATGTCCTAGAAGCCAATTTTGGCTGACACATTATTAATTCTGGAACATAATTTGTATTTGACTTTATTATTATTGAATAAATAAAAGGCATCTTTTTCATTCATATTGTTTATGTGTCTATGAATTGTCCAAGAATTAATAAGATGATGATGCATATTCTTAAGAGTCAAGAATTTGAGCCATGCATCATCGGTGATTAATTTCTGAATGCTCCTGATCGATGGATCATCACGAGGGCGGTGATCGATCCGATGAGATCAGTGCACACATTACTTTTCTTATGGATGGACGAGACTCGAGTCCACAGTGTGGCGACACTGAAGTAATAGTGCAGGTGCTTGTTAAGAACAAGGGTACTGAGCGTGACCAATACAAGAAGTCACTTGGATGTCTATCCACTCGTCAGTGACTTGCTTGATGTTGCAGTAGTGTGACTGGTCCTTTGACCTGCGGTGCTTCGGCTACTCACAGTGAGGTTATTGTAGTTTGACTGCACACATACATGGTCTCTAGCCATATGGGTCCATGTAGTGTAGATTGGCTGCAGTAAGTTCACTGTAGGAGTAGGGTATGCACCTATAAAGAATCTATCGACCTTGATAGATAAGGAGAGATCCTATGTGATTTATAAGATTGAGTTCGTAAGACCTCGGCCGGGGCAGTATGCACAGTGGAGAAAGAGTTTTCCACTCTCGAACTTAAGTCGAATAAATCTTCACATATGACAGACGATGGGGTTTGACGAGTTGTCCATGACCTCCGTCTTGTAGGGATCCACGATAGTAGGATTGTATCACATGATAACTGCACCTAGAGGTTCACCATTCTATTCTGCTGGGTAGCCACTACATGCTGCTAGGTGTCACTGGTGGATGGTGGGACTCATAGGGATTATCTTGATGATCGATAAACCCTAATGAGTTGAGTTGGAATCGTTCCAACCCATTGAAAGAAGTTTTCAATGATATTGTGATAGAGATCGCAATATATATATCTTATTACCAGTCAGAATAGAACCTATGGGGTCACACACACTAGAAGTATTGACCGATCCGATGGTTGAAAAGTGATTATGAATCACGAGTAATCAATTCGATTGATAAAGTTGAAGAAGAAACAATGGGAATTGATTAATTGGACTTAAAATACAAATCCTACTTAGAGTAGGATTTCTAGAGTCCTAATTGGATTAGGACTGGGAATCCTATTTGGAGTAGGACTGGGATTTCTACTTGGAGTAGGATTCCTACAATCCTAATTAGATTAGAATTTTGAATTCATCTTTGGATTCCTACTTAGAATAGGATTCCTAGAAATCCTAATTGGATTAGGACTTCGGATTCAAATAAGAGTCCTAATTAGATTAGGACTAAAATTAAATATGTCCTAATTTGGATTAGAATTTCTTAAGTCACAATTAATTATTAATCTAATAAATCAATAAGACTCTTAATTGGATTAGGATTGAAGAGTTCTATTGAGTCAAAATTGATTTAAGTTCTAATTGGATTAGGACTTACCTAGATTGGATCCAAATTGGTTCACCCTTGGGCTAAGCCTAATTGGATTAGGGCTTGACCACATTAGGGCATTCCAAACCCTACTTAATGTGGATTAGGGTTTACCAAGAGGGAGGGGCACAAGCCCCTCCCCTTTTGCTTCCTTGGTGCGGCATGAAGAGAGGGGGCCGGCGCCCCCTCTTAGGAAACTAGTCTAGGGCTCCTAATTTGTAGGAGCCCTAGATGGCTATAAAAAGAGGGCAAAGGGGGCCGGCGCCCTAAGTTTTTTTTCTTAACCTTGCAGCCGTGGCCTCCCTCTCCTCCTTCTCCATCTTCAGCCGCAAGCAAGGGATCAAAAGAAAGTGATTGGCGGGCCTCCTCCTTCCTTGTTTTTCTTCTTCCAACGCAAGGAAAACAAAAGGGCTGCAGTCAGGCTTTGGTTCTTCTTCAAGATCCCTTCTTCTTCTTCCTCCTTCCAAGCACAATCAAGGGTTGATTGAAAGGGAGGAAATCATTCAACAAAAGTTATCTCTGCAAGGGAGCTAGCACCCCGGGGAGATAGAGAGCTTGGATCGGTTCCTGCTTCGTGTGGATACCCGTAGAGGCCGGGCACTTGAACGGCTTCAAGCGAACCTTCATCCTAAAACCACGAACTCCAGTTTGCGGTGATCATCTACCCGCACAAGGTGAAGATCTGATCTTCTAATTAGATTAAAAGTTTTTAATCCTTATCTATCTACGAACGGTTTTTGAACAACGTTCATGCGATGAACGGTTGATCCCGCACATGCCCCTTCCGCTGCCATCTGATTTTATTTTTGAAATATCAGCGGCATGGGCGGGTCCCAACAATGATCAATTAGATTGATAAATGGATAACCCGTTAAGAGTTAGTGGTTAGAAGAAGGAATAATTGCAATCGGACTGCAATTTAATTTAATTAATTGGATTTAATTAATTGGACTTGATCATGAGTCCTACTTGGAGTAGAATTCTTGGAGGCCTAATTGGATTAAGATTTCAAATTAAATTAGAGTCCTATTTGGAGTAGGATTTCTAAAGTCCTAATTGTCTGATGGCTGAAATTTAAACAAGTCCTGATTAGATTAGAATTTTCTTAAGTCCTAATTAACTAATCTAATTAATCAAATGACTCCTAATTGGATTAGGATTGAAGAGTTCAATTGAGTCATGGTTCAATTAAATTCTAATTGGATTTGGATTTGGAGGAATTAAATTGGGTGCACTTAATCCTATTTTGAATAGGATTGGACCTAGAACTAGTCCTAACCCAATCCCCACTTAATTTGATTAAGTGGGGCCAACCATATGGGAGAAGAGGGAGGGTCCTACCCCCCTCCTATTTTGAATAGGATTGGACCTAGCAAGGAACCTCCTTCCATTCCTCCTTTAAGCCACAAGGAAGCAAGGGAAAAGAAGCTCTTGGCGTGGTCTACTTCATCCCCTTCCTTGGTTCCAACGCGAAGGAAAAAGAAAAGGCTGCGGGTTTTTATTCTCCTTCCATTGAACCATCCTTCTTCTTCCTCCTCCCTTAGGCATTCAATAGTTGATTGATAGGGAGGATATCAGCCATCAATAGCCTTCTCTGCAAGGGAGCTAGCACCCCGGGGATATCCAAAGGCTTCGATCGACTCACTACTTCGTGTGGATACCTGTAGAGCCCGGACGCGTGTGCGGCTTCCACTGAACCCTCATCAAATACCACGTGAATCAGATTTGCGGAGACCATCTACCCGCACAAGGTGAAGATCTGATCTTCTTAATCATGATTTTAAAATAATTTAATAAGAATTTAATCCTGATCTATCTACAAAAAGGTTTTAAAATACGTTCATGCGATGAACGGGATATGCACATGTCTTTCCGCTGCATATCTGAAAATTTTTGAATTTTCAGCGGCATGTGACTGATCCTAACATTAGGAAGAGCCATGCCCAGGGCAAGTTTATAAAAAAGGGGGGCAGCCTTAGACTTGGACTAGGGATTCTTTTCTTGATGCTTGGCGGCCGCCTCTCCTCTCCTCTGTCAGGATCAAGCGCTACCATTACACCAAAACCCGCAGGTGTTAGTGAAGGCGCAACTTTATTTCCTTAAACTAGCGCAGGGGCCCATAGCGCCACGAGTCGACTCCGACCAAGCCTCGCCCAACTCCGGACTCCGACATGGCCTCGCCAGTGGGTTCAGGGACGCCCTAGTGGTATAACCCACCCTACTCCTCCAGCGCATCCACGTTGGCAGGCGGCAGGACTGACTCGGCCCTCCAGGCCTCCGCCAACGTTGACTCGGCCCCTCAGGCCTCCGCCAACAATCCCCCCCCCAACGTGATGCCTGGGTTTCGAACTCGAGACCTATGGCTCTGATACCAATTGTCAGGATCAAGCGCTACCATTACACCAAAACCCGCAGGTGTTAGTGAAGGCGCAACTTTATTTCCTTAAACTAGCGCAGGGGCCCATAGCGCCACGAGTCGACTCCGACCAAGCCTCGCCCAACTCCGGACTCCGACAGGGCCTCGCCAGTGGGTTCAGGGACCCCCTAGTGGTATAACCCACCCTACTCCTCCAGCGCATCCACGTTGGCAGGCGGCAGGACTGACTCGGCCCTCCAGGCCTCCGCCAACGTTGACTCGGCCCCTCAGGCCTCCGCCAACATCCTCTTCTTCTTCCATCCGCACGGCACAAAGAAGGGCAGCAAGCATGGAGCCTTCTTCCTCCTCTTGGTCAGCTACATGGAAGAAAATAAAGAGAGGAAGGTGTTCCTCTCTTTCCTCTTTCATCCATGGTAAAGGAAAGGCAAGAAAGTGTTTCTTCCTTCTCTTTCTTCCTCCTCTTGGAAGCAATTAAGAGTTGATTACTTAGAGGAGTTCCAACCATCAAAAAGGATCTCTGCAAGGGAGCTAGCACCCTGGTGAGATCGCAACCTCGATCAATCCAGATCTTCATGTGGACCCGTAGAGGCCGGACACTTGTGCGGCTTCAAGCGAACCTGATTTCTACGATTATCAAATAGCGGTGAAGATCTACACGCTCAAAGGTAAACATTTGATCTTTATAATTTTTAATTGTAGATCTGAAAATTAATTAAGCAATTAATTTTAATCTATTCTTTAAGATTTCATAATCTTCTGAGTTAGAGAACTGAATAAAATTTTTGAAATCTACGTTCTCTAGGACGTTCATGCGATGAATGATGAGAGCACAAAAGTGCGATCTAAGTACCAATTGACTTAGCCTAATGCTAGCAAAATAATGATAAATAATAGGTGTTAACATTTACATGATTAATATTTTATCTTTAGCACTTATTATAATTTTTATCATTATTCTGTATAAATTCATCTAAAAAGGATGCATCTTCCCAACTGCAGGACGTTCATGCGATGAATGATGAGAGCACAAAAGTGCGATCTAAGTACCAATTGACTTAGCCTAATGCTAGCAAAATAATGATAAATAATAGGTGTTAACATTTACATGATTAATATTTTATCTTTAGCACTTATTATAATTTTTATCATTATTCTGTATAAATTCATCTAAAAAGGATGCATCTTCCCAACTGCAGGACGTTCATGCGATGAATGATGAGAGCACAAAAGTGCGATCTAAGTACCAATTGACTTAGCCTAATGCTAGCAAAATAATGATAAATAATAGGTGTTAACATTTACATGATTAATATTTTATCTTTAGCACTTATTATAATTTTTATCATTATTCTGTATAAATTCATCTAAAAAGGATGCATCTTTCCAACTGCAGAATAGAGTCCATGACTCTTCTTCTGCGCACCCGAGCGACTTCCCAAATTCCACGATGCAACTCAAGCTTCCAGCCATCTGCACCGTCCACGTTCCAGCATATTAGAACTCCTCCCTCCCCGTCTTGACCGCTTTCTCATCCTTCCAGCGTTCATGTCCAACTCGTACCGTCCACGTCTGTCTCTTCCAAGCTTCAATCCCGCAGCCGTCCCCTCACCCTGCGCCTCACGTGCTCCAGCTCCAACTCCCGCGATCGCAATCCGTCCCGGCTGTCCGTGAAGCATCCCAAGCCTTCCGCGATCACCGCCCAGCCGTCTGCCCACCTCATCCACCTGCATTCGTCCGCCTCCCAGCAGCACCCGCGCGTCGTCCTCAACCACGATTAGCGTCCTTCGCTTCCGGATCCGCATCTCAGCCATCCCAGCCGTCTACGATGCTCCGGAGTTCACGATCAGCCTTCCTCCCGGTCGAGATTGGCGTTCTTCCGCCCATCTCGTCCGCATTTCCAGCTTTCTCTCGTTTCCGCTAATCAGACCCCCCAGTGCGAGCAATCCTCCGGGATCGTCCCGCGGTCACCTCACCTTCCAGACCTCAGCCTCCCACGCACGATCCTCGACGTCGCACCCATCAGCGCCAGATCTGCCCATGATCTCTACATCCCGTGAAGCGTCGCACCCCCAGTGCCGGATCCGCCCGCGATCACCACCCAGATCCACCCCACCGCGTCCGCTCCATCTTCAGCTCCTCTCCACGCACGATCAGGGGAATCATAGCTTGCCCATAGGCTCTGGGGATCTATATGAGGAGGCCTCTGATCCGAAAATAGGGAGCTCTCATTAAAAAAAAAATAGAGGAGCCGGGCTGATTTGGGGAGAAGAAGAGGAAGAACAGAGGAGCTGGCTGCTGTGATTGAAGGAAAAGAGAAGAAGGAAACAGGGTATCCCCTGTTTCCGAAAAAAAAAAGAGAAAAGGAGAAATGAAGGAGGGACTAATGTATGAAATGAGTGGCTGATTTCTTTGGCAATGGGTGATGGATGAACCCTTGTCATATTGTTTTCATCAAGTACACTCTAAACTTGTATTCTAATGGTTTTATATCCATTGGTATGATTTGGATTCTTACATATTTATTTATTAGATAGATCTTGCATGGTTTATATATAAATTGATGCATGAATTGTTTCAATATTTGATTTATCGTAGACGTAACTGGCACGATAAATACTTTGATATTGAATTCATGTTTTCAGATTGTATACTCCATGATTAGAACCACTCTATCATATTAATCCTTAATCAAAAATCGCCGAATTTATTTATTGAAAGTAATATTGTCAAGGAAGATTCCGGATCCCTAGCCTTCTCTATATTCTTGAACTGTGTTTAATTACCTATTATTCTCTTCTTTTAATCTCTGAAAATTACATCTAAAATTACACTAATAATATCTATACCATTTTTTGAAGATTCGACCTCGGACTTCCGAGAATTTATTACTTGTACGACTCTCCTGCACTTGGAAGAGCAATTTTGTGAGCACATAAAGTTTTTGGCGCCGTTGCTGGAGAACGGCTGAGTTATTAGTATAATTTTAGATTTAATTAGTACCTTAGTAGTTAGTGTTTTTCTTTCAAAAAAAAAATAAATTTTTACTACTATTTTTAATTCCCTACGTAGTCTGCATCAAACTCCGATACCATAGATATTATCCGTCTGATTGGACTCAAATTTGGTCTGCTAGTGTAAGACATATTGTTCGATAATCTGAACGATCTGATTGACCTTCTGAGACTTTTAAGACCATTATATTAATATAAAACCTTGCTAGTTTCTATTTTGAATTTTCTGTGTTTAATTTTTTTAGAATCAGAATTTTATTGTTGTTATATCTCATTAACCCTTGTTACTAGTTGAAAATTAATAAAAAAACTTTTAAAAAAGATCAAGGATTATCCAAAAAAAAAGAGAAAAATCTAAAATTTCAAATTTTAAATTTCAGAATTTCAAAATTCAAATTTCAAACTTCAACTAATAAAATTTTAAAAAAAAGAAATAAATAATTTGCTTGATCAACTATTTAATGAAATTTAATGTCATGTCATAAAACATTAAAAAAAAAATCTCTTGATTATTGCATATAGTATAAGGCATCAACATAAAATACTCTAAGGGCGGAACCCATTAAAAAAGATAAGGTCGGGATTTCATCACTCGTCCTTAGCCCAAAAAATCACCCCAGTGCATAAATATCCTGAGCTTAACTAAAATCAACTAGACGTTGGCCCCTAAGGACATTCGAGCTCAATAGGACGAAGACCACCGAAAGTTGCACCAATTTCGCTCTATGGCCCAGTCGATGTCTAGGCAAGCTTTGTCTCTTTAAGGGAGTCAGTCTCTGTTCGAGGAAAGTGGGTTTTAAGTGGAACCTTTGCTAAACGCATCGTGACCCCTCCACTTACCTGGGAGCTTACCTGGTTGACTAGGTTACTAGACCAGATTGGAGGCTTAGGTGTCCTCTTCAAACCAATTAGGAGCTGTCTAGAAATTTAAGAAAAACATTAGGAATTGAGGTGTAATGTTTTGATGCATGCTTGATTACGAATAGATTTTTGTATTAGGGTGTCGTTTTAGGGTATCTTTAGGTGGTACTTATATATATATATATATATATTCAAAAAAAAGAGAGAAAAAATTTTGTATGCTAAAGCGGAATAGGGACGACACCGGTCGATTGAGTCGTACAACTTTAGATCATCCCTTAGGACACACCCCTGAAATTCCTTCGCAGTATCTCACACCTTGTGAGATGGCTGATTTAAATGAAGATGCGGGGAGTCACCATGATCGAGAACGTGAACCCCATGTTATGACCCTAAGACAATACCTACAACCGGCTAGGACTAGTCAGCCTTCATGCATAATTTTTTCTGATAATGTAGGACATTTTGACATCAAACCAGGGGTAATCCAATTGTTGTCCAAGTTTCACGGGTTAGAGTCCGAGAGTCTGTATCTTCATTTAAAGGATTTTGAAGAATTGAGCATTACATTTAGAGTGCCGAACGTCACCGAGGATGTCCTTAAGATGACATTATTCTCTTTCTCTCTAAAGGATAAGGCCAAAACAAGGCTAAACTCCTTGCGACCTTGATCAATAAGAACTTGACAAGATATGCAGAGAGAATTTTTAAAGAAGTTCTTTCCCACACAAAGGACCAACTTTTTGAAAAGACATATCAACAATTTCCAACAAAAAGACAATGAAACATTTTATGAATGTTGAAAAAGATTTAAAGACCTTCTCTCATGCCCTCATCATGGGTTTGAAACTTGGAGAACTATTAGCTTCTTTTATGAAGGTCTATCTGCACAGTTGAAACAGTTTGTAGAGACCATATGCAATGGTAGATTCTTAGAAAAACAACCTAATGAGGCATGGAAGTATTTGGATTTCCTTGCTGAGACTGCCCAACTTTGGGATAATGGGGATAGAAACAATAAGTCTTTGCCTAAGCCTACTAGCTCTGTACAGGAAGGCCTTTACAACCTTAGAATTGAGGATGATCTTCATGTTAAAATGGCAGCCCTCACTGGGAAGGTAGAAGAAATTGAGCTTAGGAAGGTTGAGCCTATTAAGACTATAGAGCTTAGAAACGAGTGTTGTGGTATCTGCGATATGTCTGGTCATACCACTACAGATTGCCCCACCATACCGGCATTCAAGGAAGTCTTGCACGATCAAGCAAATGCTATGAACTCCTACCAAAAGCCTTATAACAATCCATACTCGAATACCTATAACCCTAGTTGGAAGAATCATCCAAATTTTAGATGGAGAAACGATCATCCTCAACAGTCACACCATTCAGCTCCTCCACCTACACATCCGGCTTATGCACCACCACCTCCTCAAAAGCCGAGTATTGAGGGTACCTTGCAATCTATACAATCTTTTCTGCAGAGTCAAGCTGATATCAATGCCCAAAATACTCAAAATTTTGAAGATATAAGGAACTAATTGTCAATGTTGACTACCATCCTAAGTACTCAAGAGAAGGGTAAGCTTCCAGCTCAACCCCAACTTAACCCACAAGTGCACGGTAGTAATATATGGCTCCTTCTAGTTCGCATACAGAACATGCAAAGAGCATCATGACTTTGCATAATGGAAAAGTCATTAATCAGACCGTCCCATTGAGACCGCAGGTCACTTCTAATTCTGATGCTCCCAAAGCCGATGAAAGGGACAAAGAAAAAGTTGAGGTCCCAACTTCTACCGAGAAAGTTGAATGTCCTTTTCCTCCACCTTTTCCACAACGGTTAAAGCCATTGCAAAAGCTCTAACCTAATTTCGAAATTCTTGAACTTTTTAAACAAGTAAAGATCAACATACCTCTTCTTGATGCAATCAAACAAGTACCCTCATATACCAAATTTTTGAAGGACTTGTGTACTGTCAAGCGCCGATTAAATGTTAAGAAGAAGACATTTTTAACAGAAAACATAAGTGCTATTTTGCAGCACAACATTCTCCCTAAATAAAAAGATCCAGGTTGCCCAACTATCTCATGCATCATAGGCGACTTTAGGATAGAGCGAGCATTGTTAGATTTAGGGGCGAGTGTGAATTTGTTGCCATATTCTGTATATGAGCAACTTGGTTTAGGTGAGTTGAAGCCAACCTCCATCACTTTGCAATTAGCTGATAGGTCAGTTAAAATTCCAAAGGGGATTATCGAGGATGTATTAGTCTAAGTAGATAAGTTCTACTTTTCTGTCGATTTTATCGTATTGGACACACATCCGGCTTCGAACTCACAGTCTCAGAATCCGGTCATTTAAGGACGTCCATTTCTTGCAACTTCTAATGCATTGATTAATTGTAGGAATGGCGTCATGAAGCTTTCTTTTGGTAACATTACCTTAGAACTGAACATTTTTAATGTGTGCAAACAACCCAATGATCTCGAAGAGAGTAAGGAGGTTGATTGGGTTGAAACCATCGCAGAAGAATATTTGTTAGCTAAAGCAATTAACGACCCATCCGATGATAGCTTAATTGATTGGTGTCCTAATGGAACTGATGATGATGATTTGTCAGTCACACCTATTGTGGATAATCTGGATATCAAGATGGTCAATGGGTGGAGACCAAAAGTAGAAGAATTTGAGAGGTTGTCGCCTCGAGAGGTGAAAATAATACCATCCCATGAGCGAGCACCCAAGCTCGAATTGAAATCCTTACCAAAGGAACTTAAGTATGCATTTCTTGGACCCGAGGATACTTTTCCTGTAATCATCTCGTCTGAACTTGATCATACCCAGGAAAGAAAATTAGTTGGTGTTCTAAAGAATCATAAAGGAGCCTTAGGGTGGTCTATTGTAGACTTGAAGGAGATTAGCCCCTTAATCTGTATGCATCGGATATATTTGGAGGACAATGCCAAAACCACAAGGCAAATGCAACGAAGGTTAAATCCTACGATGAGAGATGTGGTTAAGGCAGAAGTCCTCAAGTTGCTTGACATGGGTATTATTTACCCAATTTTCGACAGCAAGTGGGTAAGCCCTACTCAAGTCGTTCCTAAGAAGTCAGGTTTGACGGTAGTAGAAAATAAATAAGGTGAACTAGTTCCAACTCGTGTCCCGACGAGTTGGCGCATGTGTGTTGACTACCGAAAGCTGAATTTGGTCACACGAAAGGATCACTTTCCTCTACCCTTTCTAGACCAAGTGTTGGAGAGAGTTGCAGGGCATGATTTCTATTATTTTCTCGATGGCTATTCGGGATATTATCAAATTGAAATTTCATAAGAAGATCAAGAAAAGACTACCTTCATTTGTTCTTTTGGCATATTTGCTTTCCGATGAATGCTATTTGGGTTGTGTAATGCACCTGCAACATTCCAAAGATGCATGCTCAGCATTTTTGAAGACATGAACGAAAAATTTTAGAAGTGTTCATGGACGACTTCTCCATTTTTGGCGACTCATTTGATAATTGTCTTTTACATTTACAAGTAGTCTTAGCTCGATGTATGAAGAAGAATCTGATACTGAATTGGGATAAATGCCACTTCATGGTACCTAAAGGAATTGTCTTAGGACATATTGTTTCATCGAAGGGCATGAAAGTAGATAGAGCTAAGATTGATTTAATTGCTAAGCTACCTGCACCCAAGACGGTTAGAGATGTTAGATCATTTTTGGGTCACGCCGGATTTTATAGGAAGTTCATCAGGAACTTTAGTGTCATAGCTCGACCATTATGTAACCTCCTATCCCTTGATACACCGTTCAATTGGATTGAAACCTGTCAGGAGGCATTCGAAAAGTTGAAGTCTATGCTTAGCACTGCACCCATCGTGCGACCATCTGATTGGTCATTAACTTTTGAGATTATGTGCGATGCTAGCGACTATGCGATAGGAGCTGTCCTTGGACAACGCAAGGATAATAAGCCATATGTCATTTACTATGCAAGCAAAATCTTAAACGATGCTCAAATGAATTACACTACCACCGAGAAGGAATTGCTTGCAGTAGTATTTGCCTTAGATAAATTTCGCTCTTATATCCTTGGTGCTCCTATTGTTATCTTCATGGACCATGCGACACTAAAATATTTGTTGGATAAGAAAGAGGCCAAACCATGCTTAATACGATGGATACTTCTACTCTAAGAATTTGACATCACTATCAAAGATAAAAAAGGAGTAGAGAATGTGGTTGCTGACTATTTATCACGATTAGTTTTTAATGATTCGGCACCACAGTTCTCCATCAAGGACTCATTCCCCGAAGAGCAGTCGTTTGCACTTTCTACTATGCCATGGTATGCTGATATTGTAAACTTTCTTGTCACGAACTGGATTCCGGAGCATTGGGGCTCGACAGATAGAAATTTATTTTTTTTCGCAAAGTGAGAAATTATTACTATGACGAACTCTATTTATTTAAATATTGCAATGATCAAATTTTTAGACGATGCATACCGGATCATGATATACAAAGCGTACTTTCTTTCTGTCACACTGATGCTTGTGGTGGACACTTTGCTTCTAAGAAAACGGCAGCTAAGGTGTTGCAATGTGGTTTTTATTGGCCTACACTATTTAAAGATGCCCACGAGTTCTGTAGGACATGTGACCCATGTCAACGTGTTGGGAGTCTAACTCGTAGGCAAATGATGCCTCTTCAGCCCATTACTACTATTGAAATTTTTGACATATGGGGCATCGATTTTATGGGCCCATTTCCACCGTCTTTTGGATATGAGTACATTTTAGTTGGGGCCGAATATGTGTCCAAATGGGTAGAAGCTGTCGCTTATAAGACCAATGATCACAAACCTGTCCTGAAGTTTTTAAAAGAAAATATTTTTTCACGATTTGGGATGCCTAAGGTTATAATTAGTGACGGTGGAAAACACTTTTGTAATATGCCTTTCGAGATCTTATTGAAAAAGTATGGTGTCACCCATAGAGTTGCTACTCCATATCATCCGCAAACTAGTGGCCAGGTAGAGTTAGCCAATAGAGAGATCAAGCGTATTTTAGAGAAAACGGTGAACCCATCATGAAAAGATTGGTCCTTGAAACTATCAGATGCATTATGGGCTTATCGTACTGCATACAAAACCATTCTTGGCATGTCTTCCTACCGGCTAGTTTACGGAAAAGCATGTCATCTGCCTGTAGAAATAGAGCATAAATTGTATTGGGCAATTAGAAAATTAAATTTTGATTTACGTGATGCCGGTCTAGCTAGAAAATTGCAATTGAACGAGCTTAACGAGATTCGCAGAGATGCTTATGATAATGCTAAGATTTGTAAAGAACGAATGAAGATCTTACATGATAAATCAATTTTGAAAAAAACTTTTGAACCTTTGCAAAAAGTTCTTTTATACGACTCCCGCTTACATCTGTTTTCTGGTAAGTTATGATCAAGGTGGACAGGTCCTTTCATTGTAAAAACTGTTTTTCCACATGGGGCGGTTGAGATTGAGAATCTACAGGATGGTACGTTATTTAAGGTGAATGGACACAGACTTAAACTTTTCCTTGAGAATTTTGCAAATGAAGAGGACTCATTTTCCTTGGGAGAGCCTTCTTACGATTGAGTATGACAGCAAAGGTATATGTATATTAGTTAGAATTATTTTTTTTTATTTCTAATTTTTTTCTTATTTTGTAGGTATTCTTTTCTGGATATCAACAGCTCAAGGTATTGCTCTTCTCTCCAATATTATTTTCTCTATTGTATCTATTACATTGAGGACAATGCAATGTTTAAGTTGGAGGGAGGAAAATATTTTGGTTAAAAAAAATGTTTTTGCATTTGATTTATTCTACTACTTTCTTTTCTGAGCAAATGCACATGTATTTCCATATCGAATTTGTGCAACTATTGAGGCAAGGAACACATGCATACTATGACTGATCAGAGGCCTATTATTAGATCTCCACAAATGTACTTAATGACAATAGGAAGGCCTCAGGAGTTTACATTTGTTTACTGCATTCTTGTTAGTTTTATCCATAAAAGAAGTATAAGTATCCTTGTTCGTACCATAAGGTTCATGATTTGGTTTTCATATGAAGATAGAGGTTGAATATCCCGACTAGATTACTTAGGTGCTTTAAGATCCGACCTTGGTTGACCTATAGTCACGATGCAGTCACATATATATAAAAATACCTATATGGTTCAGTCTACCTTCTCTTTTCTTACATAATTATTAAATATATATATAATAATATATCCTTATGATGACAAGTCTGGCCTCGTGGCGTAGTCTGGTTCGAGTAATTAAGTCCGAGGTGTGTTTCACCTAATGTCTTGAGCCAATTGGATCGGGGGTCATTGGCTGAAAGCTCGCTACATGGACCTTACTAGAGCCTAATGGGGTTGGACATTTATAGTCGTCATTTGTGTTTAAAAATTATTATAAAAAAAATGATGAAATAAAAATAAGCATGAATGAGTTGGTCAGGCTGAACCTATTGACATGTAGTAATGACTGGTTTGACTCCATTATGTTGAACCTCTATGTACCTGGGTTGTTTAGTTGGGATTGACAGCTCTTTCTTTACATGCGAACCATTCTTGACAAATTTAGACAATATGTGATATTCTAAAAATTTGATGGATCAGGTTCTGACAAATTGTAGAAAACACTTGTGAACTTGAGTAGTGCACCTAAAACTCGGACGATGCCCTATTATGGTGGAGGTATTAGTACTCTGAGAAAGTCATATTTTATGCACACTACACTTTCATATTTTCGTTGCTTTGAAAGTTGCCGTGCTTGAAAATATATATTAATTAATTACATGTGTATTAGCTTAGGCTTTATTTCATATTTTTAGGATCTCATGTCATATTATTCATGATGTTTGTGGGTAACATCCCTGAAAACCCCCACGAGACAACACTCGTCCACTAGGGTAACCCAGGAGTTTAACGGCTTGTTGCACGTGCTAAGTGCAATCATGATGCCCTACGAAAATGGGTACATATCTTAGTTTTATGTCTTTAGCTTTAATAAAAAGTCAAAGGATTAACCAACACTTTTTGTACTCTCATGTTATTGTTTACTCTGAATTGCTAGAGACTAGCAATAAGATAGTTGGAGGGGTATGATGAGAGCACAAAAGTGCGATCTAAGTACCAATTAACTTAGCCTAATGCTAGCAAAATAATGATAAATAATATGTGTTAACATTTGCATAATTAATATTTTATCTTTAGCACTTATTATAATTTTTATCATTATTCTGTATAAATTCATCTAAAAAGGATGCATCTTCCCAACTGCAGAACAGAGTCCATGACTCTTTTTCTGCGCACCCGAGCGACTTCCCAAATTCCACGATGCAACTCAAGCTTCCAACCATCTGCACCGTCCACGTTCCAGCGTATTAGAACTCCTCCCTCCCCATCTTGACCGCTTTCTCATCCTTCCAGCGTTCGTGTCCAACTGGTACCGTCCACGTCTGCCTCTTCCAAGCTTCAATCCCGCAGCCGTCCGCTCACCCTGCGCCTCACGCGCTCCAGCTCCAGCTCCCGCGATCGCAATCCGTCCCGGCTATCCGTGAAGCGTCCCAAGCCTTCCGCGATCACCGCCCAGCCGTTCGCCCACCTCATCCGCCTGCATCCGTCCGCTTCCCAGTAGCATCCACGCGTTGTCCTCAACCGCGATCGGCTTCCTTTGCTTTCGGATCTGCGTCTCAGCCATCCCAGCCGTCCACAATGCTCCGGAGTTCACGATCAGCCTTCCTCCCGGCCGAGATTGGCGTTCTTCCGCCCATCTCGTCCGCATTTCCAGCTTTCTCCTGTTTTCGCTAATCAGACCCCCCCAGTGCGAGCAATTCTCCGTGATCGTCCCGCGGTCACCTCACCTCCCAGACCTCAGCCTCCCACGCACGATCCTCGGCGTCCCACCCATCAGCCCCGGATCCGCCCGTGATCTCAGCATCCCGTGAAGCGTCGCACCCCCAGCGCCGGATCCTCCCGCGATCACCTCCCAGATCCACCCCACCGCGTCCGCTCCGTCTTCAGCTCCTCTCCATGCACGATCAGGGGAATCATAGCTTGTCCATAGGCTCTGGGGATCTATATGAGGAGGCCTCTGATCCGAAAATAGGGAGCTCAAACAGAGGAGCCGGGCTGATTTGGGGAGAAGAAGAGGAAGAACAGAGGAGCCGGCTGCTGTGATTGAAGGAAAAGAGAAGAAGGAAACAGGGTATCCCCTGTTTCTGAAAAGAAAAAAAAAAGAGAAGAGAAAAGGAAAAATGAAAGAGGGACTAATGTATGAAATGAGTGGCTGATTTCTTTGGCAAAAGGTGATGGATGAACCCTTGTCATATTGCTTTCATCAAGTACCCTCTAAACTTGTATTCTAATGGTTTTATATCTATTGGTATGATTTGGATTCTTGCATATTTATTTATTAGATAGATCTTGTATGGTTTATATATAAATTGATGCATGAATTGTTTCAATGTTTGATTTGTCGTAGACGTAACTGGTACGATAAATACTTTGATGTTGAATTCATATTTTCAGATTGTATACTCCATGATTAGAACCACTCAATCATATTAATCCTTAATCAAGAATCGCCGAGTTTATTTATTGAAAGTAATATTGTCAAGGAAGATTCCGGATCCCTAGCCTTCTCTATATTCTTGAACTGTGTTTAATTACCTATTATTCTCTCTTTTTAATCTCTGAAAATTACATCTGAAATTATGCTAATAATATCTATACCGTTCTCTGAGGATTCGACCTCGGACTTCCGAGAATTTATTACTTGTACGACTCTCCTGCAATTGGGAGAGCAATTTTGCGAGCGCATCAATGAACAACCCCGTGTATGTTTTTTCACTGCGATTGTCGCAACGCGTATGGGGGTAATCCGACAAGTCATGTATAAGAGTCACCATTTTTTTCTAGAACTCCACCGCACTGTTCCCATTAATAGCCTTTGCACTTGATCCGAAAGATTTCTTTCTAGTCCTTGCCATTCCTTTTGTCCATGGCTAACCCCACCTCAAACCTTAAACTAGCTGAGAGATGGAGAAAGAGAGAGGATTCCTTGGGTGTGGCAACCAGAATGATGTCTTTGGTGTAGCAGCAGAGCATGACAAGGCATTAGAAGAAAAAGCAGAGCAGAAAATGGCTAGAACTCGTGCACACAAATTGCGGGGAGAAAACTGGATTTCTTTTTTTCTTTGTTAATGGAACAGCCATATTTATATGTTTTTAAGACTACCAAGTAAGAATTATTTACGCTATGGGTTAGAAAAACATCTGAATGTTCTTATCCTATAAAATCCTATTGTTTTCTAGGGAACCCAAGACTTAGTAGCTGAATCTTCTAGGATAGTTCACATGCTTTGGATTCTTCTTGGGATAATCAACTTGCAGTCATTTCCTAAGTTTTTCTTCATCATCCCCCTTCCTGCACCTGCACCCTTTCCTGATGGCAACAAGAACACTAACAGCCCCTTAGCTTGCAGTACTAGGAGAGTATCTTCACAGCTCATAAGTCAGGCCATTAACTTGTAATAAGGTCAAGTTCATCTGAGCAATGCATAAACTGGGCACTTGATTACCAACCTAACTTTTGCTTGCATTAATAACTCCAAAATGTGAGAGAAGAATTTAATAGGTCTAACCATGCTCATATTACTGCTTCCTGCCGACTTTTGCAGGCGGCGGACCCACAATAGTTTTAGTCACAGCTGGTGCTGACAAAAAAGTGAAACTGTGGTTGGCTCCAGAGCACCACCCATCATGAGTGATGCACCATAATCAGCTTTTAAGGAGATTCTTGATCAGTTATTCTATAGAAGAGGATATCAAAGTGCATCACAAATCCAACCTAGATCGCTTTGCTTTCGTAGTTTACAAGTTCTGACAACCAGTGCCCCAGCGAAGTTAAACTATAGAAAAAAAATTTGTCCAAATCCTGTAATTTTGTTCACCTGCAAATCAATTCAATTTGCTTAGTTGACTCTATGTTTCATACCTGGGTTAACAGACGTGTAAACAATGATGTTTTTGTTTGATCCCTTAAATGTGAGAGAACATCAGGTAGGTGCAACAATTTTGTATGTTGAAATAGTTGCAACTGTTTACCCCCCTTTTCCTCCCTTAGAAGTGTTTGCTCGATTCAAGTTTAGGAGGATTTAACGTCAGGGAAGAGCTAATAGCTTGCATGTGAGATTGGCAAGGACTTGGTGGACTCACTTGTTTGAGTATTGCTTTTATGTGCATGGAGTACATTTTCTTGAATTATTATTCTCTGCATCAAGCATTTGGGTACACACTTTCAGAACGCTGTAACAGCTGAAGCACTTTTTGGTGGTGGAGAAATTAGTACAAACCAACCCGGAAATTATCAAGGAGGACGGGTACGGGAGTGCTCCCTGCTGGAAAGCAGCAGCTGCACCATGTTAGTGCAAATGGATAGGCCATCAAAGGCTTCGTGGTGTGACTCTGACAAACGGCAGGATTTGCTACTGGATTCATCTTTCTCGATGATGGGTGAGCAAAAATCACTCCAACTTTACGAAGAACCGATGTCTAGAATTGGTTTGAGATTGTACCCTAATGACCTGCGAGGAAATGTTACTCTAGCCAATGGATTTTAGAACAAAATTGGTAAGAAGCTGAAATTTGGGCATATGATCGAGCACATCGTAGGATAACTATAAAGTGGACTGTGTTGAAAGTAAAAGAATGAGAGAAGTTAATTGTATTCCTGTCTATGAATTACAATATATAGGAACAGTCTTTATATAGCACTAGGAGGCTGACTAAGTTTGGTAACACAATCAGTCTTTATGGAGGCCGACTATTTTTGGCACAATCAACGTTTAGGAGGCCGATTAAGTTTGGTAACACAATCAACCTTTATATAGTACTAGGAGGCCGACTACTAAGTTTGACGCAATCAACCTTTAGGAAGCCGACTAAGTTTAGTAATACAATCGGTCTTTATGGAGGCCGATTAAGTTTGGCATAATTAGCCTTTAGGAGGCCGACTAAGTTTGACACAGTCAATCACAAATCAATCAAGGTTCTAATCAAGGTTATATATGTAATCATTCTAGAATAATCTAGAATGATTCTGACATCTCCCTTCAAACTCAAGATGGTAAAGTGGTCACCAACTTGAGTTTGGAAATAAGAGATCGAAAGATGCCAGAAAGATGAGCTTTGGTGAAGACATATGCAAACTGATCAACCGAAGTGACAGGACAAAGACGAAGAGTGACCTCCTGTAAATGATGATGCACAAAATGACAATCGATCTCAATATGTTTGGTGGGCTCATAGAAGACATCATTATGAGCAATCTGAATAGCACTATGTCTGTCTAATAAATAGGAGTGCTCAACTATTGAGGAGTATCCATATTCTGTAGAAGCCAACGAAGCCAAAGAAGTTCGGAAGTAGTATCAGCAAGGGCTTGATATTCAGCCTCAGTGCTAGAGTGAGCAACAACTGTCTGTTTCTTGCTTCGCCAAGAGACGAGAAAGTCATCCAATAGGAAAAGAAAACTAGTGGCAAAGCGCTGATCAGTACGATCACCGGCCAAGTAGCATTAAAAGAATAAACCTATAATATCAGGGACAAGTGAGAAGAAAAATGAAGTCCATGAAACAAGGTACCCTTCACATAGCGTAAGATGCAAAGAACAGTTGCATAATGAATAGAGCGTGGAGCTAGCCTGGTTGAACAGTAGCATATGGAAGGAGCTTTCCATCTATTGCATGGAGCTTGATGTTGGATTCTAAGGGACTGTCAGCCGTCTTGCAATCAGTAAGACCAGCACGAGAAAGGAGATCAGAGGCATACTTGGCCTGGGTGAGATAGTAGTCATCAGAGGCAGGAGACACCTCCAATCCCAGAAAATAACTGAGAGAACCAAGATCCTTCATCTCAAAGTGCTGACTCAAAATCTGCTTAAGCTCATGAATACCAGAAATGTCATCACCAATAATAATCATGTCGTCAATATAAAGTAGTGGAATGGTGATACAACAGTCTGACGAGTGAAGAGAGCAGAGTCGTAGAGGCTAGAAGTAAATCTAAGCTGTGCAACAGTGGAGCTGAATTTAGCAAACCAAGCCTGTGGAGCTTGCTTAAGTCTATACAAGGCTTGTCGAAGACGGTAAACCTTACCAGGAGGATGAGGGTACCTTGGGGGAGTCTCCATGTATACCTCCTTAGTCAAATCACCATGGAGGAAGGCATTCTTCACATCCATCTGAAATAAAGTCTAGTGGCGTGCCGAGGCCACAACTAGAAGAGAGCAGACGGAGGTAATGCGAGCAACAGGGATAAATGTCTCCTCATAATTAATGCCATACTCTTGAGTATATATCTCTTTGCCATCAGACGTGCTGTACATCGCATCTCAAAACCATTAGAGTTAGTTTTTATCTTGTCGACCTATTTGTGACCAACTATAGTCTTTCCAGGAGGAAGATCAACCAAATCCCATGTATGAGTTTTGTGAAGGGCATCGAGTTCGTCGGTCATAGCTTGCTGCCAAAGAGGGTTAGAGGAAGCCTCACAGTAGGTGTGAGGTTCGTGTAAAGAAGCACGAGCAGCATAGCAGTGATAATCACGAAGATGAGTAGGAAGTGCTCTTATCCTAGTGGAGTGGCGAAGGATGGAAGGATCAAGCTAAGAGGAAGACAATTCTAGTGGTGAAGTGGGAGGACCTACAGAGAGATCAGGATCTATAGTAGTGCCCATCGATTGAGCGTTATTGGAGCTCATTGGTCTTGCATCAAGGTCATTAGTGTCTAGTAGCAAATCGACAAAAACATCAGTGAATATCAAGACATGTCCCTGGAGTGGAGGTGGAAAGGAGGACATGTTGCTAAACATCTTATGCTCCCAAAAGGTAACATGGAAGGATATTCGAAGACGTTGCTCAATGGGATCATAGCAACGATAACCCTTATGTTCTATACCATCCTAAGAAGCAACACAAGTGGGATCTAGGCTGTAGCTTAGTATGCTCATTGGGCTGGAGAAGAATGAAACACACTTCCAAAAACCTGAAGGGAGTAGTAGTCAGGAATTTGCCCATAGGGAAGTTCATAGGGCGACTTATGATGTGTCGTGGGCGAAGGAGTGCGATTAATAGTGTAAACCACAGTGAGAGCTGCTTCGCCCCAAAAGAATTCTAGAACAGATGCAGAAAGAAGAAATGCTCGAATAGTATTCAAAATATGCCTATGCTTGCACTCAGCATTATGTTGGGAGGTTGCAAAATATGAACGATGTGGGATCGTGCCATTTTGTTTCAAGGTATTGAGAAAAGTGGATTTTCTATACACCATGGCATTATCAGATCGAAAAATCTTAATTGAACGAGAAAATTGGGTTTGAATCATTTTCTAAAAATCAATATAAATTTATCGAAGTTCAGACCGGTTGCGCATAAGATAAAGCCATGTGTATCGAGAATAGTCATCAACGAAAATTACAAAATAATGTGATCCCCCTATAGTAGGCTAGATATTGCCTATGCTGTACATCTCGTCAACCAGGTCCCCAAACATCAAAATGTACCAGCTCAAAAGGTGCTAAAGAAATTGAGTCACTATTATTAAAAGGTAAACTAGAATGTTTTCCAAGCTCACTAGATACACAATCAAATGACTCAGGACTCACAGAACTTAAATGACCACTAGCAATTAATGAGCAAATACGAGACACAAAGGCATGCCCTAGGTGAGAGTGCCAAAGACTGAGTAGCTGACGTCGTACGAGATAAAGTTGTAGCTGACACATTGACCAGAAGATGTAAAGAGGTGAGCTCGAACAAACGACCAACCTTATAGACAGTCCTAACAATCTGTCCCGTCTGTGGATCTTGCACCACAACACCATGAATTGTGAAATGTAACTCAAGACCTAGTTCACAAAGTTGTTTGACAAATAACAAATTTAAAGATAATTTGGGAATAAGAAATGTATCAGTAACCGATAGCTAAGGAGTAGAGATAGAACCACCAAAACTAACATGCATGTGAGAACCATTGGCAGTGTAAATTATAGTTGAGTGAGATAATTTATTTGTGAAAGTAAGAAAAGAGGAATCAGAGGTCATATAGTTACAACAAGCACAATCAAGATACCAAGATTGGTTACCTGAGATGGTGGACAGAGCAGAAAAGAGATTATCTTTATATAGAATCTGATGGATAAGGGCTTCAACCTCAGCAGTAGAGAGAGATATAGTTGGGGCAGAAGAGTCTACAGATGAACCATCCAAAGATTTTGAATGAATAGCAGCAGTAGACTTTGGGAAATAAACTCTCTGGCCAGAAGTTTTAAGACATTTCTTGCACTCGTTGGCCTTATGATCCCACTTCTTATACTAGTTGCACTGAATAGTGCGATTAGATGAAGCGGGCCGAGCAGGAGGTGCAGAAGGAGTGGACATAATTGGCTCTGAGGTAGGCAGCCTCATCGTGGAAAACCTAGTCTCCTCGAAAATGAGCTCACTCAATGCACTCTCTAGAGTCGGCAGGGGAGAACAATGTAATAGAGCAGCGCGAGTGCTTTCAAAGTCATCCCTGATAGCCATCAAAAATTGAACCAAATACCATCTTGATATACCATAAACTTCTTGACATCTTCAGGATCGGTTAGTTCGGGCTCACACAAAGAGAGTTGATCCCAAACATAATTCATCTGAGAGAAGAAATCAATAATAGACTGACCTAGTTCTTGTCGCATACGATGAAGTTTGGTGGAGAGTTGATACTGCTGGAAGAGGTCGGCTTTGTTATACCGCTGTGCTAGCAGATCCCATGCATCTTTGGCATTCTCAATCTTGTTAAGAGTATTGCCAATGGAGACAACACTTATATTGGAAAGCTAGAAAATGATTCTGAAGTGTGCGCTTTCCTAGTTGGCAAGACGATTGTCAAAGGCATCTTGTTTCTCTTTCTCTCCTTTCTTGGGTTTGTTCTCGGCAACAGTAACAAATCTCCAAAGACGATGTTTGCGAAGCCACATGGGCATAGCATTGGACCATGCATTGTAGTTCGAGCCATCGAGAATGATAGAGATGGGTTGAGTCACTTCTTTGGTGTTGGATAGATTTTAGGCCATGATTTTAGGTGTATTAAGCACAATATGAATAGAAGGACACCAAAACAGCAAGATGGGGATAAAAATTATCGAAACAGTGGTCGCCGAAAAAGTCGCTGGAAAAGAGTTGCCGGTGGGGCGTGTGGGCGTGTGGCTAGGGCGAGTGGGGGTGCGTGGGGTTGGCGAGTGGGGGTGCGTGGGTTTGGCACATGGGGGTGCATGGCTGGCAGATGGATGGGCTAGCGCATGAGGCACGTGGAGGCTCGGTTGGCTACGGAATGTTTGGAGGTAGCCGATCTGAGGCTTTAGGCTTCTGATGAGAGAAACGTCGAGACAGAACAACCTCGCTTTGATACCATGTTGAAAATAGAAGAAGTAGACAAGAGAATTATATTTTTTTGTGAATTACAATGTACAAGAGCAACCTTTATATAGTATTAGGAGACTGACTAAGTTTGGTAATACGATTAGTTTTTATGGAGGCCAACTAAGTTTGGCACAATCAGCCTTTAGAAGGCCGACTAAGTTTGGCAATGCAATCAGCCTTTATATAGTAATAGAAGGCTGACAATTAAGTTTGACACAATCGGTCTTTAGAAGGCCGATTAAGTTTGATAATATAATCAATCTTTATGGAGGCCGATTAAGGTTGGCATAATCAGTCTTTAGAAGGCCAATTAAGTTTGGCATAATCAATTATAAATCAATCAATAGTTTAATTAAGAATATATATGGAATCATTTTAGAATAATTTAGAATGATTCTAACAGACTGGTTGAGCTTGGTGCGTCGATGAACATTGCTGCCATCAAGTTGTCTGCCATTGTATAAAGTGTACTTGATATGATAATGAGCTTTTCCTTGAGTTCGTACTGTAACCTGTAGCTCGACGAATCTGCTGCTGCGTGCTAATACGTTCCCCTTGGCTGTCGCGGCGATCAACACAGATGTGGCATCTGTGAAACACTTCCATCCAAAGATAAACCAACAGAGGAAGAAAATCCACAGATAACCAACAAACTAAAGGGTGACTCCACTGACGGCATATTAGACTGGCTTCCATGCAAGTGTCAGGCCATAGCTTGTGGCAGAACTCCATTGTTCGGTGCTCAATGGTGAGCCATAAGCAGACAAAGTTGGATACTAATGTATCGTCCACTGATGGAAGCACCTCGCTTTCGAGCCAGTGGAAAAAAAAGGCAAAGTACTGAACCGTCCGCAGCGCATCATTACATCGGGCAAGCCCAGGTGTCCTCGAAGCTCTAGCCCTGTATCTGTGTGCCTATAAAACGGCGGTTTTTGTGAGATGCGTGCATTTGTCCTGTCGACCACGTATCATGGAGAACCCAGGAGAAGAAAGAGAGAGGAGAAAAAAAAAAAAAAAAGACGCGGGCGGGCCTAACTTCTGGGGAAAGCGTGAGACGGATGAGCAGATCTGATCACCTGGACAACTAAGTCAGGCATTAACATTTCATAGTAAAAGGCTCATATGTGAAAAGATTCAAATCTTATGTTTTACTGTATATGCATACTTAATAATTAATATACTGCTATATACCTTTTGGATGCTGCTGTCGGTCCAAAAAGTGCACGTGAAAGTGGGCAAAAAAAAAGATCCTGTGCTTCGCATTTTCAGCTTATCCTCTTCTTCAAGGATGCTACCCATTTTCACCTCAACCTCTTCTCGAAGGACGTAACATCGTTTTTACCAAAAATAAAAGTTGTAATATCGCTTTCATCAACACCTCCACCCGGCCGGGTATTCCTGCAGCTTTAACCATCAGGCAAAGGATAAATAACCCTATCTGCTTAAGAAGTACCATGAAATATGCTAGAAAAAGAAATCTGCTGTGAAAATTGAGAGAGAACTTAAGGACTCTCCAAACTCATCTGATCCTACCCCCACGAGCTAGACCATCGCTTTTTGGACATCTTAAAATGCAGCTAATGGTTGTAAATTTGTGCAAGGTTGAAAAAAGAAGAAAATACGAGCAATTCTATGGGAGGCCCAATTGATTTTTTCCGAAATTTTTAAACTCACATTTTTTTCTCTTTAGAAAAGCTGTTCCATCCTTTGCTAACTCCCTACTGAACTAGAATAAGTTGAAGCTTGATTGACTATAGAGGTTACTTAGAGTCTTGTAATTAAAGTTGCGTAACTCAAAGTTATATTGCAACTTAAGCTACAATAGTAGTTGATTTCCATGGAAGCTCAGTTGAGAAAACAGGGATGCCTATATTTGACCAATATTCCAGCAAACATCTTGTGAGTGGACACCAAGTAGAAGATGTACATGGAGATGAGGGTGTTCTAGAGGGATGCCGCTATCTCAGTGGGAAGCCGACCTTCATAGAAAAATCGAAGAGATAGGCCGTCAGATTCAGGCCTTTAAGGGACAAACTTTAAGGGTGAATAATGATCTCAACTTCTCTATGGAAACTCTCTTTTTTCGACAGGTCGTGGAACAACTAATCCTTACTCGGTTCAAAATATCTCAGGTAAAACCATATGACGATACTTCGAATTTTTTGGATCATTTGGAAAGCTTTAAAGCTCTCATAATAATGCATGGAGCTACCATCATCGTGCTTTGCAAATCTTTTTCTGCTACTCTTTGCAAAGCGGCTTGGTTCTAGTTTTCAGTATGTCAGCCCAAGTTAATTCATTCTTTCGAGCAGCTCGAACGACTTTTAACAGTGCACTTCATCTGTAGTCGAAGACAGTGTCGTGGTTTCGATGCATTGTTTGATATCAAGCAGAGAAAAGGGAATTTCTTAGGGATTATGTCAAAAGCTTCAATGCGGCAACGTTGGAAGTCCGCGATCTAGATTAGTCAATTGTGATGTCAGCAATGAAGGGTGGTTTAAGGCCATCTCATTTTTTCTTTTCTTTAGAAAAGCACTTTCCTGTAGACCTCGCCAAGATGTTGGCTCGAGCTAAAAAGTCTGTCAACACAGAGGAAGCCGTGGCCACCTATCGCGAGTCGATTGGGGGAAGAGCAGGTCGAGAAGGCAAGAGTAGATGTGAAGAGCAAGGTGCATCGAGGAGTACTTAAACTTGAGGAGGAAAGAGCTCACGCCGGCCCAAAAGTTCTCCTTAAACATTTGGGAGGTATACTCCTCTCAATGCATTGAGGACTTAGATCTTCATGGAGATTGAAGGCCAGGTTACCTGCGACCTCTGCATTGAATGAAGGCACTGATGAACAAAAGAGAAGAAGAAGTTCTAACATTTTTATCAAGACTATAGGCACGATACCGAAGAGTGCATCCAACTTAAGGACGAGATTGATCTGACGTGAATGGCTGGACCGGTATGTATATGCTCGACGTGATCAATAAGAGCCTACCTTAGCCTCAAATCACCCACTTCCAATGCCGATCGATAATAGCTTGATAGCAGGGATTACGAGGATGATAGTGTTATTTTGATGATTAACACAACTATTGAGAAAATATCTAATTAAATACTACAAGTTAACATGATACATCATTGCTGAGTTCGACACTCTCGATACATTAGAAGAATGAGATCAAGATGTCTTTCAATGATTAATAACGAGATAAAATTTGTGATAGAAAAGGGATAGTGAATTCTAAATTATAATTCAGTAAAGTTTCAAGTAAAACGTACTCTTAAGGGCATAATAGTAATTTTCATTGTTAAGAGTATGTAGCACTACCATGGCATATATTCAAAATTGCTTGAAGTATATTTCATTGATTGTATGGATGAGTCTAACTTTAAGATGCAACAAAGTGTGGAATAAGTCGACCCCAAGAAAGGTGGAGTCGACCCTGGCACATCATGGAACCATCAGGCACACCTCTGCGAAAATGGCATGGATGAACAGTAGTGGAGTCGACCCCAAGTATGCTTGAGTCGATCCCATCTTTAAGCCTCAAGAAAACAAGTCTCTGAAATTTACTGAGAGGGCCGACCCCAACTTTTCTTGAGCTGACCCCAGGAATGCTTGAGTCGACCCCAATGGAGTCGACCCCAACTGAACATGAGTCGACCCCAAGGCTATGTCGTTCAAAACTGTGTCTATGGAATCCCTGAGAGGGTCGACCCCAATGAAACTTGAGTCGACCCCACTGTAGCTTGAGTCGACCCCAGTGAAAAACAGCTGAAATACAAGGTTCTGTGATCCCTGAGAGGGTCGACCCTACTGTAGCAGGAGTGGACCCCAGTGAAAGTTGGGTTGACCCCACTGGAAGTTGAGTCGACCCCAAGTCTGATGAACAGTAGTTTGAGTCGACCCTAGAAAAGTTTGGGTCGACCCCAGCACGGGCAGAAGCATAACGGCTAGTTCTATAGAAGTACTTTTTGACCTTCCAACGGCTAGTAACGGATAGTTTTTCAAATCTAACCAATGGGGAGTAACCTAAACTTGTGTGAAAGTATTTATAATGATACTATTCATCAGAGCAATTCAACCTTTTGCAAAATATCAAAAGCTTACCCAAGAAAGACAAAAGCCCTAATTTTCTTCATCGAGGTGCTTCATTCAAGAGTCAAAAGGAAGTGGTTTAGCAGATCAAAAAGAGGCATTAAGAGCTCCACCAACCCTTGAAGAGTGAAGCATTCCTTGACAAAGAAGAGAAGAACCATATCAAAGCGATAACTATATTCTAACTCTTCTTTGTAGCTTATATTTGTTATATCTGCTCATATAGGAGTTTCAACCTTCTTCTTCTTCTTAAAATCTTGTAAAGATTTGTTGGTGAGCCCGTAAAACCAACGGTGTAGGTTTGTTGGTGAACCCGTAAAACCAACGGTGAAGGGTTGTTGGTGAGCCCGTAAAACCTGTTGGGAACCCGCCCATGCCGCTGATATTTCAAAACAAAAATCAGATGGCAGCGGAAAGGGGGCATGTGCGGGATCAACGTTCATCGCATGAACGTTGTTTCGAGACCTTTCGTAATTAGGTAAGAATTAAAACTTTTAAAACCATTAGGAAGATCAGATCTTCACCTTGCGCGGGTAGATGATCACCGCAAATCTGAATTCGTGGTTTTCGAAAGAGGGTTCGCTTGAAGCCGTTCAAACGTCCGGCCTCTACGGGTATCCACACGAAGTAGAGGACCGATCAAATCTTTCTAGTCTTCCCAGGGTGCTAGCTCCCTTGCAAAGACTTCTTTTGATGGCTGATCTCCTCTCTTTCAATCAACTCTTAATTGCACTTGAGAGGAGGAAGAAGAAGGATGAAGAAGAGGAAGAAGATCAAAGCCCTTCGCAGCCTTCGTCTTTTCTCATGCGTTGAAGCCAAGAGGAGGAAGAAGGGATGTCGCCAAGGTCTTCTTTCCCTTGCACCTTGCTTGCGGTTGAACCAAGGGAGGAGAGGGGAGGGTGGCGGCAGCAAGAGGAGGGCTTCAAGTGCATTAGGGCGCCGGCCCCTTGCCTCCTCTTATATAGCCATCTAGGGCTCCTACAATCTAGGAGCCCTAGAGTTAATTCCATAAGAAGGGGGCGCCGGCCCCTCTCTTCATGCCGCACACAAGGAGAGGAGGAGGGGCGTGATCCCTCCTTCTTGTGATGCCCTAATCCTCCTCTAAGGAGGATTAGGTGTCCCTCTTATGGCTAAGTCCTAATCCTATTAGGCTTTAACCAAATCATGAATCAATTGGGTTCAATCCATGCTAGTCCTAATCCTATTAGAACTTGAATGAACCATGACTCAATTGAACTCTTCAATCCTAATCCAATTAGGAGTCATGTTGATTCATTAGATTAATAATTAATTTAGACTTAAGGAATCCTAATCCAATTAGGATGTATTTAATTTTAGTCCTAATCCAATTAGGACTCTATTTGAATCCGAAGTCCTAATCCAATTAGGATTTCTAGGAATTCTACTCCAAGTAGGAATCCAATTTTAATTCAAAATTCCTAATCTCATTAGGGTTGTAGGAATCCTATTCCAAGTAGAAATCCCAGTCCTACTCCAACTAGGATTCCCAGTCCTAATCCAATTAGGACTCTAGGAATCCTACCCGAAGTAGGATTTGTGTTTAAGTCCAATTAATTAATTCCCTTTGTTCCTTCTTCAACCGAATATCAATCGAATTGATTACTCGTGATTCATAATCACTATTCAACCATCGGATCGGTCAATACTTCTAGTGTGTGTGACCCCATAGGTTCTACTCTGACTGGTAGTAAGATATATTATGATCTCTATCACAATATCATTGAAAACTCCTTTCAATGGGTTGGAATGATTCCAACTCAACTCATTAGGGTTTATCAATCATCAAGATAATCCCTATGAGTCCCACCATCCACCAGTGACACCTAGCAGCATGTAGTGGCTACCCAGTAGAATAGAAAGATGAACCTCTAGGTGCAGTTAACATGTGATACAGTCCTACTATCGTGGATCCCTACAGGACGGAGGTCATGGACAACTCGTCAAACCCCATCGTCTGTCATATGTTAAGATTTATTCGACTTGAGTTCGATAGTGGAAAACTCTTTTTCCACTTTATATTACTGTCCTGGCCAAGGTCTTAGAACTCAGTCTAACAAATCACATAGGATCACTCCTCTTCTATCAAGGTCGATAGATTCCTTATACGTGCATACCCTACTCCTACAGTGAACTTACTGCAGCCAATCTACACTGCATGGACCCATATGGCTAGAGACCATGTATGTGTACAGTCAAACTACAATAACCTCACTGTGAGTAGCCGAAGCACCGCAGGTCAAAGGACTAGTCACACTACTGCAACATCAAGCAAGTCACTGACGAGTGGATAGACATCCAAGTGACTTCTTGTCTTGGTCACGCTCAGTACCCTTGTTCTCTAACAAGCACCTGCACTATCACTTCAGTGTCCCTACACTGTGGACTCAAGTCTCGTCCATCCATAAGGAAAGTGATATGTGCACTGATCGGATCGATCACCGTCCTCGTGATGATCCATTGATCAGGAGCATTTAGAAATTAATCACCAATGATACATGGCTCAAATTCTCAACTCTTGAGAATATGTATCATCATCTTATTAATTTCTTGGACGATTCATAGACACATAAATAATATGAATGAAAAGATGCCTTTTATTTATTCAATAATAAACAGTCAAGTACAAAATTATGTCCCTAGAATAAACAATGTGTCAGCCAAATTAGCTTCTAGGGCATACATCTAACAATCTTCCACTTGCACTAAAGCCAATTGGTTATATATCTTAGGCCCATCTTCTCAAGGTGGGCTTCAGTCTTTTGCTGACTCAGCTGCTTAGTGAACGGGTCCGCCACGTTATCCGCAGAGTCTACTCTCTGCACCTTTACATATTTCTTCTCAACATAGTCGTGTATGAGATGGAAGCGCCGCTCTATATGCTTAGACTTTTGATGAGACCTTGGCTCCTTAGCAAGGGCTATGGCGCCATTATTATCGCAGTAGTGTTATGGCATCTGATGTCATCACGTCCAACTCTGCAATGAATTTCTTGAACCAGAAGCCTTCCTTAGCAGCTTCAGAGGCGGCGATGTATTCAGCTTCCATAGTAGAATCAGCAATGATCGGTTGTTTAGAACTCTTCCAATTTACCGTACCACCATTGCACAAGAACACATATCCAGATGTTGACTTCCTGTCATCGACATCAGTCATGAAGTCTGAATCTGTGTACCCATCTACCTTTAACTCTGATGATCCTCCAAAAACCAAGGATAAATCTTTAGTTCTTCTCAAGTACTTAAGAATATTCTTCACAGCTGTCCAGTGTTCTTCACCTGGATTCGACTGATATCTGCTTGTGACACTCACAGCAAGAGCTATATCAGGTCGTGTACACAGCATGGCATACATGAGGCTTCCTATTGCCGATGCATAGGGAATCTTGCTCATGCGTTGAATCTCTTCAGATGTGTTGGGGCACATCTTCTTGGAGAGATGAATTTCATGCCTAAGGGTAAGAGGCCCCTCTTAGAGTTTTCCATGCTGAACCTCTTCAGCACCTCCTCTATGTACATTTTCTGTGAAAGGCCAAGCATCCTTTTAGATCTATCTCTATAGACCTTTATTCCCAAAATATAGGATGCTTCCCCAAGGTCTTTCATGGAGAATTCTTTTGACAACCAGACCTTGACCGAGGTTAGCATGGGAATATCATTCCCAATCAGGAGAATGTCATCTACGTACAGTACGAGAAAAACGACAGCACTCCCACTAACCTTTTTGTAAACACACGGTTCCTCTTCATTTTTGATGAAATCAAACATTTTGATTGCGTCATCGAAACGAGTGTTCCAACTCCGAGATGCTTGCTTTAGTCCATAGATGGACCTTTGCAGCTTGCAGACCTTGTGATCTCCATCACTGAAAGTGAAACCCAAAGGCTGTTCCATATAGATATCTTCATTAAGATATCCATTCAGGAAAGCAGTTTTCACATCCATCTGCCAGATTTCATAATCATGAAATGCTGCAATGGCAAGCAATGTTCGGATGGATTTTAGCATGGCTACAGGTGAAAAGGTCTCCTGATAGTCAATGCCCTCGCGCTGACTATACCCTTTTGCCACAAGCCTTGCCTTATAGGTCTCTACCTCTCCATCCGAACCTATCTTCCTCTTGTAGATCCATTTGCATCCAATAGGTACAATACCTTCTGGTGGGTCTACTAAGGTCCAGACTTGGTTGGAATGCATGGAGTCTAACTCTGACTTCATAGCTTCCAGCCATTTCTCGGAATCGATATCAGATGTCGTCTCGTTGTAGGTTTTGGGATCCTGTATGTGATCCCTATCTCCCACTAGGAATATTTCCTCGGTATCCTCTTCTAGTATACCTAAGTATCTATCGGAAGGATGAGAGACCCTACTAGACCTACGAGGTGGTCGAGGGACATCGTGTACTGGCTCTTTATGAATGGGTTCTATAGGATCCATGACTCGTTGCTTTTCAGAGACTTTCTCTTCAAGCTCAATTTTCCTCCCACTGCCTCTATCAAGGATAAACTGATTTTCCAAGAAGATGGCATGACGGCTCACAAACACATTGTGATCCTCTGAGACGTAAAAATTGTATCCTAATGACTCTTTAGGATATCCTATAAAACGAGCACTTATGGTCCTAGCCTCTAACTTGTTCGCCTGTAGTCTCTTGACGTGGGCCGGACATCCCCAAATCTTGAGATGACCCAGACTTGGTTTCTTACCATGCCATATCTCATACGGTGTGGTAGGAACGGATTTAGAGGGAACTCTATTCAATAAATAAATCGCTGTGAGTAAGGCATCTCTCCAAAGGAACATAGGTAAATCAGTGAAGCTCATCATGGACCTGACCATGTCCAACAGGGTCCGATTCCTCCTCTCTGACATCCCGTTGAGTTGAGGTGTACCTGGAGGTGTCCATTGTGAGACTATGCCGTTTTCTTTGAGATAGTCCCGGAATTCCCCACTAAGGTATTCTCCTCCTCGATCTGATCGAAGAGCCTTAAGAAATTTTTCGGTTTGTTTTTCTACTTCATTCTTGAACTCTTTGAACTTTTCAAAAGATTCAGACTTGTGTCTCATAAGATACACATACCCATATCGTGAATAATCATCGGTAAAGGTAATGAAGTAAGAATAACGTCCCCTGGCTGGCACATCGAATGGGCCACATACATCTGTATGTACTAGGGTAAGTATTTCAGTGGTCCTCTCCCCATGTCCTACAAAGGGCAATCTAGCCATTTTTCCTTGAAGACAGGACTCGCAAACTAGATATGATTCGGAAGTCAATGAGCCGAGAAGCCCATCTTTATCCATTTTGTTCATCCTATCCTCTCCAATATGGCCAAGTCTGAGGTGCCACAAATATCTTTGGTTTATCTCATCTCTAGATCTTTTGGATCCTTTGGCACTCACTTCTTGCTCGGTAATATTCACAGATACATCCATATGTAAATGATAGAGACTGTCGATCATGAAACCATGTGTGACTATTTTATTTCTCAAATAAATAGAACAGCAGTCTTTGTCAAAAGTAAAAACATGACCTTCCTGTGCTAGACATGAAACAGAAATCAAATTTCTGCTAGCAGCAGGTACATAATAGCAGTCTCTAAGTAATAAACTTAATCCAGACGGTAGTCGCAGATGGTAGGTGCCCACAGCCACAGCAGCAACTTTTGCCCCGTTGCCAACCCGAAGGGTTACCGCACCTTCCGCCAGCCTTCTACTTTCCTTTAGACCCTGCATGGTAGTGCACAAATGAGCACTAGAACCAGAATCTATAACCCAACTAGAAGTAGAAGAAACCGTTAGATTAGTTTTAATTATGAGCAAGTCTATACCTTCTGAAGGCGTGTCACCTTTCTTGTTCTTCAGGCTCTCGAGGTATGAAGGACAGTTTCTCTTCCAGTGGCCTTCGACATTGCAGTGGAAACATTTTCTTTTATCGTTAGCCTTTTTCTTTTGAACTTCCTTCTTTGGCTTCTTGTCTTTCTTCTGCTTCTTAGCAGGCTTCTTTTTCTTCCAAGTAGACTTTCTCTTGGAACCAGAAGTCAACTCAGCAGCAAGGACATTGCCCCTTGAACCTTTCAAGGCTCCCTCAGCAGTTACCAACATGTTGATTAGTTCAGTCTTAGTGCATTCAATCTTATTCATGTGGTAGTTTACTATAAACTGACCAAATGAATCAGGAAGTGACTGTAGGATCAAATCCACTTGTAATTCCTTGTGCATGTCCATACCGAGCTTCTCAAGCTCCTCCAGATCCTTGATCATAGTCAGACCGTGATCATGGACAGACTGCCCCTCGCGCATCTTTATTTTGAAAAGCCTCTTGGACACTTCAAAACGAGCTGTACGACTCTGCTCACCATACAACTCTTGCAGGTGTGCTAGTATGTCCCTAGCAGTCTTCATATTTTCATGCTGGCATTGGAGTTCATTTGACATGGATGCCATCATATAGCATTTTACTCTAATGTCATCATCCAACCACTTTTTATGCATCTCACGCTGAACATCAGTAGGACGTGTTGGTAGTGTGGGGATATCTGAATCGAGTATGTAGCCTATTTTCTCACAGTCCAAAACAATTTTGAGATTTCTAAGCTAGTCTTTGTAATTGGTTCCGGTCAGTCGGTTGGTCTCAAGAATACGGGTCAAAGGGTTTGAAGTTGACATTGTATCTGCAGAGAGTAAAGATTCTAGTTAGACTTTTGTACTTGATCCTAATCTGTTCTAAGGTCTTTTAGAACAAATGTAACTTCCACTATTTTCTCGAATCCTTCACACTCCCCTGGTAGGAAAACGGAAATCCCACACGACTAGGGTTTCTAGTGGGTACTGCGGTCCCACCGATTTACATGCCACCTCACCTAACAGTTATTGGTGACACATAGATGGATGAGTGTACAACTCTTGTACAATGCTTCTCAAGCATGGTGCAGTGTAACTTGCTCTCTAAGCCATGAAGACCTCACCTAACAGTTATTGGTCCCATTTCTTAGTTAAGTCAGACCCACCGTATAACCGTAGGAATAAAGTCGTCATTGGGTCCTCACCTAACAGTTATTGGTGCCCAACCCCACCTTTACCCTACAACATCTCATGTCTATAGAGAGGTCCAGCCCCCCGATGCAACTTGACCACTGTGTCCAGCCGAGACAAATCAACATCAGAAAGGCCTTAGCAGCTCTACTACAGTGGAAGGCCTATTGACTTAATATTGGTTAATCAGGTCTTAGTGTTTGCAACTTGAGCCCTTCATAAGAGGTAATCGAACAATTGGCCAGGTAAGCAGGTGGGAGGCTCCCCTTACTCAGAGAGTAAGGTCCTAATTAAGTAACCACCTTTTATGCTTTCCTAGACACCAATTAGATCAATTAATCTAATATGACTTGCTCATGTCGGTTCACTCTCGACTTGATTGAGGAGGTTTTGATTTAGGTCTCAATTGGGTTTGCTACATCACATGTAAACCTATCTACCCGACTCGCATTCACATCACATGCAAACGGCACATCACAGGCAGTTATAATCGCAGCATCAAATTAAAGCTAAACTTTAAATAGGTGATGATCATGGATTCTAGTTAGGTCGTATTACAAGCACATGCACGTCAATCGATCAACTGGTCTTCAACTCTTGAATTGGTTCCAAGCCTCCTTGATTCGATCCTTGACCAACTCTTGATCCAATCGCCATCAACCGCTTAGACCCCTGTTCATCTCATGCATCGTCTTCGACTTGATCGTTGACGTACATCACATCACAGAAATACAACCAGATGTAAAATAAAAATAAAAAATAAATTACATCTCCTTTTAGGAGGCACGCAGGCCTCTCAAAACATCAAATAAGATGCATGCAAACATCTGAAAAATTACATGACATCGTAGATCACATCGCAGGTCATTACATTTGATACCAAAAGGGTTTGAATCCTATGATCATCACCATATGCAACAATTATAATTTTCAGATCTGAAAACTAACTGATTATGTCATGACATAGGTTGCTGATCATGCTAATCATGATTCTAAACTTTGTAATCTCATTAACAACGCAATTAGAATCATCATTTTACCACAAAAAAATCAGCATGCAAAAATCAGCACCCCTGAAAAATCTGCATGCAGAAATTTTCAGCATGCATGATCATTCAATTTTCAGATCTAATAAGCCTTTAGATATTTAATTCTTACCTTAATCTACGAAGCCTAGGCTCTGATACCACTGTTGGGAACCCGCCCATGCCGCTGATATTTCAAAACAAAAATCAGATGTCAGCGGAAAGGGGGCATGTGCGGGATCAACGTTCATCGCATGAACGTTGTTTCGAGACCTTTCGTAATTAGGTAAGAATTAAAACTTTTAAAACCATTAGGAAGATCAGATCTTCACCTTGCGCAGGTAGATGATCACCGCAAATCTGAATTCGTGGTTTTCGGAAGAGGGTTCGCTTGAAGCCGTTCAAACGTCCGGCCTCTACGGGTATCCACACGAAGTAGAGGACCGATCAAATCATTCTAGTCTTCCCGGGGTGCTAGCTCCCTTGCAAAGACTTCTTTTGATGGCTGATCTCTTCTCTTTCAATCAACTCTTGATTGCACTTGAGAGGAGGAAGAAGAAGGATGAAGAAGAGGAAGAAGATCAAAGCCCTTCGCAGCCTTCGTCTTTTCTCATGCGTTGAAGCCAAGAGGAGGAAGAAGGGATGTCGCCAAGGTCTTCTTTCCCTTGCACCTTGCTTGCGGTTGAACCAAGGGAGGAGAGGGGAGGGTGGCGGCAGCAAGAGGAGGGCTTCAAGTGCATTAGGGCGCCGGCCCCTTGCCTCCTCTTATATAGCCATCTAGGGCTCCTACAATCTAGGAGCCCTAGAGTTAATTCCATAAGAAGGGGGCGCCGGCCCCTCTCTTCATGCCGCACACAAGGAGAGGAGGAGGGGCGTGATCCCTCCTTCTTGTGATGCCCTAATCCTCCTCTAAGGAGGATTAGGTGTCCCTCTTATGGCTAAGTCCTAATCTTATTAGGCTTTAACCAAATCATGAATCAATTGGGTTCAATCCATGCTAGTCCTAATCCTATTAGAACTTGAATGAACCATGACTCAATTGAACTCTTCAATCTTAATCTAATTAGGAGTCATGTTGATTCATTAGATTAATAATTAATTTAGACTTAAGGAATCCTAATCCAATTAGGATGTATTTAATTTTAGTCCTAATCCAATTAGGACTCTATTTGAATCCGAAGTCCTAATCCAATTAGGATTTCTAGGAATCCTACTCCAAGTAGGAATCCAATTTTAATTCAAAATTCCTAATCTCATTAGGGTTGTCGAAATCCTATTCCAAGTAGGAATCCCAGTCCTACTCCAACTAGGATTCCCAGTCCTAATCCAATTAGGACTCTAGGAATCCTACCCGAAGTAGGATTTGTGTTTAAGTCCAATTAATTAATTCCCTTTGTTCCTTCTTCAACCGAATATCAATCGAATTGATTACTCGTGATTCATAATCACTATTCAACCATCGGATCGGTCAATACTTCTAGTGTGTGTGACACCATAGGTTCAACTCTGACTGGTAGTGAGATATATTATGATCTCTATCACAATATCATTGAAAACTCCTTTCAATGGGTTGGAACGATTCCAACTCAACTCATTAGGGTTTATCGATCATCAAGATAATCCCTATGAGTCCCACCATCCACCAGTGACACCTAGCAGCATGTAGTGGCTACCCAGTAGAATAGAAAGATGAACCTCTAGGTGCAGTTAACATGTGATACAGTCCTACTATCGTGGATCCCTACAGGACGGAGGTCATGGACAACTCGTCAAACCCCATCGTCTGTCATATGTCAAGATTTATTCGACTTGAGTTCGATAGTGAAAAACTCTTTTTCCACTTTATATTACTGCCCTGGCCAAGGTCTTAGAACTCAGTCTAACAAATCACATAGGATCACTCCTCTTCTATCAAGGTCGATTCCTTATAGGTGCATACCCTACTCCTACAGTGAACTTACTGCAGCCAATCTACACTACATGGACCCATATGGCTAGAGACCATGTATGTGTGCAGTCAAACTACAATAACCTCACTGTGAGTAGCCGAAGCACCGCAGGTCAAAGGACCAGTCACACTACTGCAACATCAAGCAAGTCACTGACGAGTGGATAGACATCCAAGTGACTTCTTGTCTTGGTCACGCTCAGTACCCTTGTTCTCTAACAAGCACCTGCACTATCACTTCAGTGTCCCTACACTGTGGACTCAAGTCTCATCCATCCATAAGGAAAGTGATCTGTGCACTGATCGGATCGATCACCGTCCTCGTGATGATCCATTGATCAGAAGCATTTAGAAATTAATCACCAATGATACATGGCTCAAATTCTCAACTCTTGAGAATATGTATCATCATCTTATTAATTCCTTGGACGATTCATAGACACATAAATAATATGAATGAAAAGATGCCTTTTATTTATTCAATAATAAACAGTCAAGTACAAAATTATGTCCCTAGAATCAATAATGTGTCAGCCAAATTGGCTTCTAGGGCATACATCTAACAAAACCAACATAGGTTTTTGGTGATCCCGAAAAACCAAGTGTAAAGATTTTTGGATTGTGAGCCCGAAAAACAATCCAACTGTAATCCGTGAGATTATAGTGAATTCCCAAAGAGTCGCTTGGGGAGTGGACGTAGGTGCATAGGAGAGCACCGAACTACTATACTTCTTGTTGTTTGTATTGTGAATTATTCAAAATCACTTACTCATCAATTAACATAATTAAGGAATCGAAAATTAACAAAAACAAATTCACCCCCCCCTCTTGGCTTGTCACCTTGGGCAACAAGTGGTATCAGAGCGAGGTGCTCTCATAGTATTTGTTGATCTTACGATCAAGAGTCAAAGATTATTACAACCCAAGTAGGATGTTCTATTAGCGAGGGACAATCCACAAATAGACCATCCTTGTTTAATGACACTAATTATACTTATTGAAAAGCTAGGATGAGGATATTCATTCAAGCACTAGACTATGACATGTGGAACATCATAACTAGGGGGCCACACACACCCACAGTTAGTATAGAGGGCACAATCATTCCTAAATCTGAAATGGATTGGAATAAGAATGATAGAAGACTTGTACAATTAAATGCTAAAGCAATTAATGTACTTTACTGCTCACTAGATATAAGTGAATTTAATAGAATATCCACATGCATCTTCGCTAAAAAAATTTGGGATAAACTAGAGGTCACACATGAAGGAACTAATCAAGTCAAAGAGTCAAAAATAAATATATTAGTACATAAGTATGAATTGTTTAAAATGGAATCCACCGAGTCCATAACTGAAATGTTCACTCGATTCACTGAAATCATAAATGGACTAAAGAGTTTGGAAAAGTCTTATACTAACTCTGAACTAGTGCAAAAAATTTTCAGGTCTCTATCAAGAGTTTGGGAGGCCAAAGTAACTGCAATATAAGAAGCAAAGGATCTCAATACACTGCAATTGGAAGAACTTCTAGGATCACTCATGACCTATGAGCTGACTATGAAATAAAACTCAGAAGAGGAGGTTAAGAAAAGGAAGACCATTGCCTTGAAATCCACAGCTCCAAAGCAGAAAACTGCATCAGAGGAGTCCGATGATGAGGAGGAATATGATGAAGAAGGAATGGCAATGCTTGCAAGAAAATTCAGAAAATTCATGAAAGGTAAAAAAAATTCCATAAAAGAAAATCTTTCGTAAGAGGTAGCTCAAGCCGGAAAAAGGAAAAAAAAAAGAAAAGAAAAAAGAAGTGCCAATATGCTATGAGTGTAACAAGCCCGGGCACTTCAAGATAGATTGCCCGGAATTGAAATGGATGGCAAGAAAACTTAAAAAGAGGAACCTCATGGCTGAATGGAGTGAAAGCGAAGAGTCAAGTTCGGAAGAGGAAGATCAACAAAAGACGGCTCAAATCTGCTACATGGCTAATAACGATGAGGTAGATTCTGAACTTGAATGTGATTTTTCGGTAGAAGAGTTACATGATGCATTTTTAGAACTGATGGAAGAATACAAGAAGCTAATTCATAAAAATAAAGTTCTAAAAGATGAAAATTAATCTCTTATCAAAGATAAGCTGAAACTATCTAATAACTATGAAACATTAAGTAGGAGGTTCACAAATGAAACCAAGAATCTAAATGCTGAAAATATCAAGCTAAAAGAAGATGCAGAAAAATACAAATCCTTAGTGGACAAGTTTACACTTAGTTCAACTAAATTAAATATGATTCTTGATAGTCAAAAAACAGTATATGATAAGGCTGGTTTGGGATATAAAACTAATAGAAAGCAAAAATACTTAAAGAACATATTTGTGAAAGTCAAAACTGAAAATATAACTTATCATTGTTGCAATAAAGTAGGACACAAAGCATATGAATGCAATCTTAGAAAGCCTAGCTATAACAAATTGAGTGATAAAAGTAAGCTAAAGTCTAAGAAAATTTGGGTTCCAAAAGGAACATCAAGTACTAACCATAAAGGACCCAACATGGTTTGGGTACCTAAAGCACATTCTTGACTTTGATTGCAGGAGTGTCTTACAGCTAATAAAAGGGATAAACGATGGTATCTAGATAGCGGCTGTTCAAGACACATGATAGGTGACATAGAACAATTTGTCACTTTGGAATCTAAGGAGGGTGGAGTGGTAACCTATGGAGACAATGTAAAAGGACTTATCATTGGAAAAGGTAAAATCTATATTACTCCATCCATATTTATAGAAAATATTTTATTAGTTGATGGTCTGAAACATAACTTGCTTAGTCTAAGTCAATTTTGTGATAAAGGTCTTAAAGTCACATTTGAAGCTTCAGTATGCATAATTATAAATCCAAAAGATAATAGCATTGTACTTATGAGACATAGGCATGGAAATATTTATATGGTAGATCTTCATGATTTAGACAAGAAAAATGGATTATGCTTAATTACTAATGAAGAAAGGAAAAGTGAAACAAGTTGGCTTTGGCACCGTAGACTAGGACATGCTAGTATGGACTTAATATCAAAACTAGTCAAGAAGGATCTGATAAAAGATGTGCCGAAATTAATTTTTGAAAAAGACAAAATCTGTGGACCATGCTCATTGGGAAAGCAAATAAAATCATCTTTCAAATCAAAGAATATAGTATCAACCACTAGGCCCTTTGAACTCATACACATGGATCTATTTGGGCCCACTAGAACTGCAAGTTTAGGAGGGAAAAAGTATGGACTAGTTATAGTAGATGATTTCTCAAGATACATATGGGTTTCATTTCTTGCACATAAGAGTGAAGCATTTTCAGCATTCTTGAAATATTATAAAAATATCATAACTGAAAAGAAGCTCACCTTAATTGCAATTCGAAGTGATCATGGAACTGAATTTGAAAATCAACATTTTGAAGAATTTTGTAATGAAAATGGTATCTTCCATCAATTTTCAGCACCTAGAATGCCTTAACAAAATGGAGTTGTTAAAAGAAAAAATAGGACCTTGGCAGAAATGGCACGCACGATGTTGTGAGAGTCAAATCTTCCAAAGTACTTTTGGGCTGAAGCTGTAAGTACTGCATGCCATATTTTAAATTATGTTTTAATAAGACCTATAACCAAGAAAACTCCTTATGAACTTTGGAAAAATAGAAAGCCAACTGCTAAATATCTTAGAGTATTTGGATGTAGATGTTTCATTTTAAACAATGGCAAGGAGGATCTAAGTAAATTTGATGCCAAGTTAGATGAAGGTATCTTTTTAGGATATTCTACATCTAGCAGGGCATACGGAGTATTCAACGAAAGAACACTTGTAGTTGAAGAGTCAATTCATATCATTTTTGATGAGTCTGATAGCGAGTCTCCTAGGAGAGAAAATACTTCTGATGATGATGCAGGAATTCTTGAGTTGGAAAAATTGAATCTTAATGACATACCAAATCAAGATAAAAAGGACGATCATGTACCACCACACTCTCAAGACTTGCAAAAGGGATGGAGGTATGCACATGGGCATCCTAAAGACTTAATCATTGGTGATCCATCTCAAGGGGTAAGAACTCGATCCTCTCTTAGAAATATAAATGACTATCTTGCTTTTGTTTCACAAATAGAACCTAAGAATTATGAAGAAGCTGAAAAAGACGTAAATTGGATAAATGCTATGCAAGAAGAATTAAATCAATTCAAAAGAAGCAATGTATGGACATTAACTGAGAGACCAAAGCATAATTCTGTTATTGGAACAAAATGGATCTTTAGAAATAAATTAGATGAAAATGGGATAGTTATAAGAAACAAAGCTAGACTTGTAGCTAAGGGATACAATCAAAAGGAAGGGATAGATTTTGAGAAAATATTTGCTCCCGTAGCCAGATTAGAAGCTATCAGATTACTTCTAGCTTTTGCATGCTTTATGGATTTCAAATTGTATCAAATGGATGTAAAAAGTGCCTTCTTAAATGGTTATATAGAGGAAGAAGTATATGTAGAGCAATCTCCTGATTTTGAGAATCATGAATTGCCAAATCATGTGTTTAGATTACATAAGGCATTATATGGATTGAAACAAGCACCTAGGGCTTGTATGATCGATTAAGCAAATTTCTGCTAAATAATAATTTCAGTAGAGAAAATGTAGATAAAACACTCTTTCTCAAAAGAAAAGACAAAAATTTGTTAGTAGTACAAATATATGTAGATGATATAATCTTTGGTGCCACTAATGATAATCTTTGCAAAGAGTTTGTTAAATTAATGCAAGGAGAATTCGAGGTGAGTATGATGGGAGAACTAAATTTCTTTCTTGGATTACAAATCAAGCAAACTAGGGAAGGCATCTTTATTCATCAAACTAAGTACACAAAAAAAATACTAAAAAAGTTTGGAAATGAAAATCACAAGGGGATAGGCACTCCTATGAACCCCACTAGTAAACTAAACAAAGATGAAAAAGAAAAAAGTATAGATATGAAGCTCTATAGAGGATTAATTGGATCTTTATTTTACCTAACTGTCAGTAGGCCAGACATAGTATTTAGTGTAGGAATATGTGCTAGATACCAATTAAATCCTAAGGAATCACATCTAAGTGCTGTCAAAATAATCCTTAGATATTTGAGAGGAACCACAAACATAGGATTATGGTACTCTAAAGACTCCTGTACTGATTTGCTTGCATATTCTGATGCTGATTCTACTAGATGCAAATTAGATAGGAAAAGCACCAGTGGAACATGTCAATTCTTAAGAAATAACTTAGTATCATGGTTTAACAAAAAGCAGAATTCAGTAGCATTATCAACGGCTGAGGCAGAGTATATAGCTGCCGGTTGTTGCTGTGCTCAAGTACTATGGCTCAAGCAACAACTAGAGGACTATGGAATTAAATTAGGCAATATTTTTATAAAGTGTGATAACACTAGTGCCATTAACCTTACCAAAAATCCGGTTCAGCACTCTAAAGCCAAGTACATTGAAATAATATATCATTTCATTAGAGATCATGTGCAAAATGGGAACATATGTATTGAGCATGTATGTACTGAGAAACAATTAGCTGACATATTCACAAAACCTTTAAGTGAAGATAGATTTTGCATGCTTAGGAGGGAATTAGGCATATGTGATCCTTTTGATTGAAGAGATATAAAAAGAACAAGTTGTCTCATGATACTCTCCTCCCATTTCGAAAAACCCATGAAACATTAGTCAAACTAGCCATTTATAGACTCCTTACTCATGTATCATTGTCCCCTAAAGAATTTGTAAGGATTGGAGGAAAGGAAGAATTTAAAAAAAAATTTTCTGAACTAGGGCCGACCCGAGCCAGAATGGGGTTGATCCCATGTTGAGTCGACCTAATGGCGAGACCCTATTTTTTAAAGAGGGACGCGTGAGCTATTTTTAGGGCACTATTTCATCTTGTCCTCTTCCTAAAACCCTATTCCCACTTTCCAACATCTTCCAATCATCTCCAAACAGTGCTAGATCGCCTCTCTACGCCATTAGATCAAGACCTAAGGAAGGATTTTGTGAAAATGGGACCCAAGCGAGCTGTTGCTAAGAGATCCGGAAGAGTTTCACGCCCAACCATTGTAGATAGACATGCTAGAGACTCTTGTACAGTACCCTCACAAGGTGAGACACGTGTAGAGCCTCCTCCTCCTTCCTCTCCTTCCGTTCAAGTTGCAAAATATGCGGGGAGACCGGTTACCATGGAGAGAAGGATCCACTCCGAATTTTTGGATCAAGAAGGGTTCCGTTTGGGGGATTGGATCCGAAGGCAAGGATGGGAGTATCTTTGCTCCCTAGATTTGGTGACCTATCCGGGCTTGGTTCGTGAGTTCTACGCCTTCCTAAAAGTTGGACCGGGAGGGCTTGTGTCTGAAGTCCGAGGAGTAAGGGTTAGGATCTCGAAAGAAAGTTTGAATGAGTTGCTTCGTCTCCCCTGCGAAGGTGCAACTCTAGAAAGACCGGAAAACAAGTTAAGAGCTCTATAGTTGATCTTTGAGAGAGATTGTGGAGTGATTGATTAAAACCCCTATTTGATTTTGATGAGCTCAAAGCGTTTGAGTATATCTTATGTTTACTAATGAATTCAATTAAGTGTTTCAGTGAAAATCGTGTCTAAGTGTTTCTAGACTTGGTTCAAGATATTTTGGATAAGGTATGAAGTCAGTTTGAACCAAAGTCTGAGACTTGAGTCGACTCCAGGATATTACGAGTCGACTCCAAGCGTATCAGAATCACTGGCACGGGCTCGAGTCGATTCCAGACCAGTACGAGTCGACTCCGACTGAGAACAGACAGACGAACAGAAAGCATCAACTCAAAACCTGTCAGCGAGTCGACTCCTGAAGTGCGCGAGTCGACTCCGATGCTTACCGAGTCGACTCCGGAGTAATATGAGTCGACTCCAAGAAGCTACAGACAGAAAAGTCAGAGAGCGTTTTTTCGACCCTAAGATTCGAGTCGACTCCTGTGGAACGCGAGTCGACTCCGATGGTTGGCAGGTCGACTCCAAAGAAAGTGAGAGTCGACTCTCAGTGGAACACAAGGCAAAAGTCAGAGAACCATTTTCGGACTCTGAGATTCGAGTCGACTCCCGCAATACGTGAGTCGATTCCAAGACAGCGCGACCCAAAAAGACAGAAGATCAATTTGTTGTCTCTGAGAGCCGAGTCGACTCCCAGATAGCTTGAGTCGACTCCAAGGCAGCGGTACACCAAAAAGGCAGAAGACTAAGTTTCGGGAACTGAGAGCCGAGTCGACTCCGGGAAAGTTCGAGTCGACTCCAAGACTGGACGAGCCAAAAGACAGAAGATCGGGAGTTCGGGCTCTGAGCGCCGAGTCGACTCCCAGGACTGTCGAGTCGACTCGAGCGGACCAAATTGAAAAGTTGATCTACGGATTTCATGGGAGGAGCCGACTCCGAAAATGCCAAGTCAGCTCCAGAAGTTGGCGAGTCGACTCCGGGTCAAGACGAGTCGACTCCCAGTCGAAGAAGCTACTTTAATTCAAATCCGAAACAGTTGCCGAGTCGACTCTAGAAAAGCATGAGTCGACTCCCGCTACAGCCGAGTCGACTCCTGATCGCGCGAGTCGACTCCGACCCCAACGGACACATTGTCAGGTTGTGCAGAGTGTGCAGAACGGGCAGAAAAAGGTGTCTAACGGCTAGTTTCCGTGGGGGATGGCTTAAATAGCCACAGAGGACTGTAGCAAGAGAGAGAACTACCATTCCATTCAAAGAGATCAAGCATTTATTCTCTGCAAACTTGCTTTCAACGAAAAAGAAGGAAGAGCGCCATTAACTCAATCCAACAACCTCTTTCCAGCATTGAAAGAAGTCTCCTCCTGCATTCAAGTCGATCAGACGTTCCAGAGGAGACTCAAAGTTCAAGAAGCCTTATTCTATTCCAACGCAAAAGTGTTTGAGGGCTCTTAACTTCTCTTTAGTTTATATTGTAGCAAATCTGCTTTTTAAGAAGCTCAGTTTTTCTGTTTGTTTCTTATTCTTTCCATATTGTCTTTGCTTGATTCAATCGGGGGATTGAATCAAGGGTGTAGAGGTTGGTTGGTGAGCCGAGTGTAAAACCAACGTGTAAGGGTTCGATTGTGATCCCGGGAAAACAATCGGGGTTGGTTCTAGTCGGTGAGCCTGGAAAAACCGACCGAGTTCGTTGTGAGCTCGTAAAACAACAAGTTTGGTTGTGAGCTTGGAAAACAACCGGCTGTAATCCAAGGGGTTATAGTGAATTCCCAAGTGAGACTTGGGGAGTGGACGTAGGAGCAAGGGTTAGCTCCGAACCACTATAAACATCGTGTTTGTGATTGCTTGTCTCTCTTTCTCTCATTCTCATTTCACTCACAGCACATAGCAACTAATTAATCACCTTGCAAAAGTATTTGTTACGGGAGAACTTAGCTACCATGCCCCACGTGACCGGCACGCGTGCTCGGAAAGACTACGGCTGCCCCTTGATCTAGCAATCCGACCTCGGGTCGGATATCTTCGGCTCCGCAGCCCGACCCCGAGTCGGCTGCCCCTTGATCCAGCAATCCGACCTCGGGTCGGATATCTTCGGCTCCGCAGCCCGACCCCGAGTCGGCTGCCCCTTGATCCAGCAATCCGACCCCGAGTCGGCAATCTCTGACAACAACAGACTGTTCCCCTGAGGCACGCCGCGGCCCCCTGCTCCACTACTCCCGCAACGGCCGTATCCGACGCTGTTTCACGATCCCCTGTAACAGCCGTACAAAGCGGAACTCCACTACGCCCTGCCATAGCCGTACCCAGCGCTGCCCCACGACGCCCTGTAACGGCCATGTCAGTGGCAACCCCATCGCGCCACACGATGACCAATCCCCAAAAGAACCCCCCAGCCTGGTATATATGCGGCTGGAGGGGAAGGGGGAGGGTAAGCAAGATTTTCCGGAGTATCATCTTACCTGCTACCTCTCCTTCTCCTTCGATCTTCCCTAACTTGATCGTCGGAGGGCCCCCACTACCCCGGTGGTGGTGCGAGGCTTGCTTGCAGGTTTTCCGGCGGAAGGTGGAGCGCAACCGAAGCAATTCCAAGGGAACCCCGTTCACACCGCTGTGCCAATCGTTCTCGGTTTGAACCCCCAGCAACAGTTGGCGCTAGAGGAAGGGACCGGATCTCAGAGCGATCGTAATGGCACGGCGAGGTGGTCGTGGAGCTTCCAATGCTTCCGGTCGCGGGGCCTCTCACGCCTCTGGCCGGAAGGCCGCTGCATCTCCAACACACTCTCAGCAACACTCCACCTCCCCACCGCCCGTTCAGACGGTCGAAGCCGCCCAGTTCGACCAACTAACCCAGCAGGTTCGCACCCTCGTGGAGGCGGTGCAGAATCTGCAGGGTGCGATTTCTCGGGCGCCGCAGCGGGCTCAGGAGCCGCCGCGGCCTGAGCATTCGCCTGTCCTCCTCAACCCGCGCTCCTTCCTCTCCCATGGGGATGAGCGCCGGCGCGAGGAGGATTCTCGAGCACGCTCCATTCTGCCGGGACCTTCCCACCGGAGCCGCGCGGGGTCCGAGAGGCGGGCCCGGGCGCGTTCCCAGACCCCCCAATCCTCGAGGAACCCGCGCTCCAGTCGGTCCCCCTCTCGCCGCTCCTTGTCTCCCACCCACCGGTCGCGCTCCCTGGACCGGCGGGTGGACGATCTCCACCGACAACTCCAGGTCCTGAAGGGCCATTCCAAAGATCCCTTCGCCGACTTAGAGATCTCCTCCTAGCCGGCGCTTGCCTCGAGGATCCTGCGGACCCCGAATCCGCCAGAGTTCAAAATGCCGGCGATCGAGCCCTATGACGGGGCGGCGGACCCGCGGGATTACGTCGAGAGTTTCAGGACCCTTATGCTCCTCCACGGAGCATCAGATCCCCTTCTCTGCAAGGCTTTCCCGGCAACCCTCCGTGGCCCGGCGAGGGCATGGTTCGCCGGGCTGGAGGCCGACTCAATCCGGTCCTTCGACCAGTTCACTCGCCTCTTCGTCACTCATTTCGCCGTCAGTAGCCGGCGGCGACTGGTCTCCGACTCCCTCTTTGATGTCCGGCAAAACGAGGGAGAAAGCCTGCGGGATTATCTTACCCGCTTCAACAGGGCTACGCTGGAGGTCCGGAGCCTGAGTCAGGAGGTAGCTCTTTCAGCCCTGAAGCGTGGCTTCCGGAAGGGCAGACTCACCTTCTCCCTGGACAAACGCCTGCCGCGGAGCTTCCCAGAGCTGTTGTTCCGGGCGAACCAGTATGCGGACGCCGAGGAGGCGGCCGCCCACCGGAGCAAGGAGGCCGCCGAGATCCCTCCAAAGCTTGGGAAGAAAAGGCGGAAAGAGGCACGCCAGAGGAGGAGCCCGACGCCCCAGCGTCGGCGCAGAAGCCCGTCGCCGGCGAAGAACCATGGCGCCCCACGCCCTCGTTCTCCGCCCCGACGTTTCAACCGGTACACCCCTCTCCTGACTCCCCGGGCCAAGATCCTTATGGAGATCAAGGGGCGGGAGGACCTCCCGGCCCCGAGACAGATGCGGAAGATCCCTGGGAAGAGGCCCTCCCGGGCGTACTGTGAGTACCACCGAGACCACGGCCACGACACGGAAGACTGCTTCCAGCTTCGGGACGAGATCGAGGCTCTCATCCGCCGGGGGCGTCTCGGTCGATATGTGAGCGACCGACGTCCCCCCGCAGACCCGCGTCCGGCCGACCCGGCTCCTCCGGGGCCTCGGGAGCAGAATCGACCCGTTGCGGGCGTGATCCACATTATCACTGGGGGCAGCCCCCGACCCGTGAGGAAAGCAGGGGGCTCGACGGAGGCGTCGGGGGCGGCCGTTGTAAAGAGGCAGAGGGTCGGCAACGTAATCACTTTTTGTGATGAGGATGTAAAGGGGGTTCAGACCCCCCACGATGACGCCATGGTAATCTCCCTCACCATGGTAAACTATGATGTAAGGCGTGTTCTTGTGGATAGTGGAAGCTCAGCTGATATCTTGTTTTACGAGGCCTTCCAAAAGCTGGGCTTGTCCAGACAATTGTTGCACAAAATGTCCACCCCCCTCGTAGGATTCACCGGTGACGCTGTCCCGGTGGAAGGTGTCGTTGAGCTGCCTGTGACTGCGGGCGTCGCACCCGCAGAAGCCACGGTGCGACTCGGGTTCTTGGTCGTCCGTGTTCCCTCGGCTTACAACGCTATCCTCGAACGACCCGGGCTGAACGCCCTTCGTGCGGTGGTCTCCACGTACCACTTGCTCATGCGGTTCCCCACGACGGTCGGGATCGGGGAGGTCCGAGGTGACCAACCGACCGCACGGCAATGTTTCTTAGCGACCCTCAAAGGGAAGAAGCCCGCAGAAGCCCTAAGCGTCGAGTCCCTTGATGCCAGAGACGAGGTGGCCTTGCGGCAGGGGGAGCCGGCCGAGGGTGTGGTCGAAGTTCCCCTCGAGGAAGGCCGCCGGGACCGGGCGGTCCGGGTCGGCGCCAATCTCGACCCGGGAGCTCGGGCCCGGTTGGTGGAATTCCTCCGAGCCAATGCCGATGTATTTGCCTGGTCGGCGGCCGATGTACCTGGGATCGACCCGGAGGTCATCTCTCACGCCCTCAACGTCGACCCGACCCACCGGCCAGTGAAGCAGAAGAAGAGACACTGTGCCTCGGATCGGATCCGGGTGATCGACCAGGAGGTAGACAAACTCTTGGAGGCAGGATTCATAAGGGAGGTGAGTTACCCCGAGTGGCTGGCAAATGTCGTACTTGTCCGGAAGGCGAGCGGAAAGTGGAGGATGTGCGTCGACTATACCGACCTGAACAAGGCGTGCCCCAAGGATAGCTTTCCGCTTCCGCGGATAGACCAACTGGTCGACGCGACTTCCGGACATCAGCTGCTGTCTTTCATGGACGCCTTCTTCGGTTACAACCAGATAATGATGGCCCCACAGGACGAGGAGAAAACTGCCTTTATAACAGACCGGGGGCTGTACTGCTACAAGGTAATGCCCTTCGGTCTGAAGAATGCTGGCGCCACTTACCAGCGCCTCGTCAAGAAAATCTTCAAAGAGCAAATCGGCCAGAATATGGAGGTGTACGTGGACGATATGCTGGTGAAGAGCCGCCAGGCAGACCAGCACATCGTGGATCTGGAGGAGACTTTCACCACCTTGCGGAAGTTTCGCATGAAGCTGAACCCAGCGAAGTGCGCCTTTGGCGCTTCGGCCGGGAGGTTCCTCGGTTTCATTGTCAACCAGCGGGGTATCGAAGCCAACCCGGACAAAATCAAGGCCATCCAAGGTATGTCCCCTCCGACCAAAGTGAAGGAGGTTCAGGAGCTCGCTGGAAGGGTCGCCACGCTCGGACGATTTGTGGCAAAATCGGCCGAACGCTGCCAACCATTCTTCAAGGTGTTAAAACGCCCGAAAGACTTCCTCTGGACGGCCGAATGTCAAGCAGCATTCGACCAGCTCAAGGAATACCTGGCGTCTCCTCCCCTGCTGTCCAAGCCGCAAGAAGGGGAGATGCTCTACCTCTATCTGGCGGTCTCCCCAACCGCGGTCAGTGCGGTGCTGGTTCGGGAAGAGGCAAAGCTCCAGAAGCCCGTGTACTACATCAGCCGGGTCCTACGGAATGCCGAGGCGCGGTATACGAAGGCTGAAAAGATCGCCTTCGCGCTGCTGACCGTGACCAGGAGGCTCCGCCCCTATTTTCAGGCCCATTCTGTCATCCTCTTAACTGATCAACCACTACGACAGATCCTCAGCAACCCCGAGAATGCGGGACAGCTGGTGAAGTGGGCAATAGAACTCGGTGAGTTCGACATCCGCTACCAGCCTCGGCCCGTCATCAAGGCCCAGGTGCTCGCGGACTTCCTCGCTGAGTGCACGGTGCAGGTGGCGGAACCTAGACCGCCGGAAACGCCCAGCCTCGACCTCCCGACCTGGACGCTTCACATCGATGGGTCGTCGAACCCCGAGGGTGGAGGGGCCGGGCTGGTCCTTACCAGTCCTGATGGAGTGATAGCCGAGTATGCCTTGAGGTTTGGATTTTCAGTGACCAACAACGAGGCGGAGTACGAGGCCCTAGTCGCGGGACTCAAACTCGCCGGGGAGCTCGGCATCCGGCGTTTGAAGGTCTTCACCGACTCCCAGCTGGTGGTCGGGCAGGTCCGTGGGGAGTTCGAGGCCCGGAGCCCGACCATGCAGAACTACGTCCGGAAGGTGCAAGCACTCATTCCCGACCTCGGCAGCGTCGACCTCCAGCAGGTCCCCAGAAGCGAAAATGCCAGGGCCGACAGGTTGTCCCGCTTGGTGGGCGCAGAGGCGCGCAACCTGTCGAGGGCAATCTACCTGGAGACCCTGGATGCCCCGAGCATCGGCGAGGCTGGGGCGGTGATGGCGATTGATCCGGAGCCGTCTTGGATGGACCCGCTCTTCGCCTACCTCGCCGAAGGGATCCTCCCTGAAGACGAAGATCAAGCTCGGCGACTTGTCAGGAAGTCCGCCCACTACGTACTCTATGAAGGGAGGCTGTATCGGACCTCGTTCACCGCCCCCCTCTTAAGGTGCCTCCGCCCCTTGGAGGCGGCCTACGTCCTCGGCGAAGTCCACGAGGGCGTCTGCAGATCGCACTCGGAGGCTAGGTCCTTGGCGCACAAGATCATGAGGCAAGGCTATTATTGGCCTACCTTGTTGGAGGACTCAAAGGATCACGTACGGAAATGCGATGCCTGCCAGCGCCACGCCAACGTCCAGAGAGTCCCTTCTGTCCCCTTGGCACCAATCACCGCACCCTGGCCCTTCTCACAGTGGGGAATGGATATCCTCGGACCGTTCCCCGTCGCTTCCGCCCAGCGGAAATTCTTGATTGTTGCAATCGACTACTTCACCAAGTGGGTGGAGGTGGAGCCGCTGGCCACTATCACGGAGGCGCAAGTCCGGAAGTTCGTAAAGAAAAACATCATTGTCCGATTTGGGGTACCCCGGGTCCTCATCTCGGATAATGGTCGACAGTTCGACAACAAGCATTTCCGTGACTTCTGCGAGGAGTTCGGGATCGAGCATCGGTTCACATCTGTGTCGCATCCCCAAACCAACGGTGAGGCCGAAGTGACAAATCGGACAATCCTCCAAGGAATTAAGGCGCGAATCGGTCGGACGAGGCAAGCTTGGGTCGAAGAACTCGAGAACGTCCTTTGGGCGTATCGGACCACGCATCGGACCCCTACCGGGGAGACGCCTTTCGGCCTAACCTATGGCACGAAAGCGGTCGTCCCCGTGGAGCTCGGACTCCCCTCGCCCCGGGTGGCCGCGCACCGACCCGAGAGGCGAGTCGACTCCAAGACAGTTCGAGTCGACTCCAAGGCAGCGCGACCCCAAAAATGCAGAGGATCAGTTTTCGGGCTCTGAGAGCCGAGTCGACTCCAAGAGAATCCGAGTCGACTCGAGGAAGAAAATCAGAAAGTATGTCCTCTGGATTCATGGGATGAGCCGACTCCGAAGATGCCAAGTCAGCTCCAGATGTTGGCGAGTCAACTCCGGGTTAAGTCGAGTCGACTCCCAGTCAAGGCATGCACTTTAATTCAAATTTGGAACAGTGGCCGAGTCGTCTCCAGTAAAGCACGAGCCGACTCCTGCAACAGGCGAGTCGACTCCTGATCGCGCGAGTCGACTCCGATCCCAACGGTAATATTGTCAGGAAGTGCAGACTGTGTCCAATGGCTCTATTTTTGTCTCTAACGGCTATATTCTTGTTTCCACGCCATCTAAAGCTATAAAAACAAAAAGAGAGCTAGGGGAGAACTTATGGAAGTGGGAGAGAACATTTAGGAAAAAGATTCCAAAGAGATTACACGGAAAATCTCCCATAAGCACAAAAGGGCCATTCAAAGGGAAAATAGAGAGAAGAAGAGCATCCAAGTGAATCCCAAAGCTTCCTCTCCATCCGTGTGCTGCCTCGGTGATCTTCTACTTTGGGAAAAATCAGAAGAGGGTCAAGTAAAGAAGAAGCCGAGTTCCTCCATCTATAAATCTGTTTGAGGGCTTCTTCCCTTTACTTTACTTGTTTATATTTGCTATATTCGCTTATTTGAGAAGCTTGTACTTGATTTAAACTCTTGCTCTAAATATCTTGTAACTTGATTCAATCAAGGAATTGAATCAAGGGGTTAAGGTTTGTTGGTGAGCCAAAGGGAAAAACCAACGTTGTAAGGTTGTGGTTGGTGAGCCTTTGGGAAAACCAACTGGGTTGATTGTGAACCCGGAAAACAATCGTTGTAAGATTGTGGTTGGTGATCCTCTGGGAAAACCAACTGGGTTGGATTGTGAGCCCGTGAAAACAATCGGGTGGTTCTAGTCGGTGAGCCTGGAAAAACCGACCGAGTTCGTTGTGACCTCGTAAAATAACAAGTTGGGTTGTGAGCTTGTAAAACAACCGGCTGTAATCTGTAGGATTATAGTGAAATTTCCAAGAGGTCTTGGGGAGTGGATGTAGGTGCTGGGGTGCACCGAACCACTATATGTTTGTTATGTTTGTGATGCTTTTTGTCATTGTCTATCTTGCTCACTTACTTACCTAGATAAATTGCATGCTTAACTCTTATCCGCGCATCCTTTAGTTGCAAGCATATTAAATTTACTTAATCAAGTCTCATTCGATAAATCAACCTATTGCTAAGTTTAAATTCCACTGTGCAACTATACAACTTAGCATAATTAATTGAAAAATGTTAGAAGTAGCTTAAAAGTTTTATAAGACCCAATTCACCCCCCCTCTTGGGTTGTATCTACTGGGCAACAAGTGGTATCAGAGCAGGTGCTCAAATATTATTTGTAGTCTTAACCAACTAGAGCCAAAGATCATGACAACCCCACATAACGTATTACCTGCTGAGGGACTGTCCACAAACAGACCTCCACTGTTTGATGGATCTAACTATATTCAATGGAAAGCTAGAATGAAAATCTTTACTCAATCACAAAACTATGAGCTATGGAATGTCATAACAAATGGCCTACACACACCCACGAAATTAATTGAAAGTATGTTTGATAAAAATTTGGCTGAACTAAATGCTAAGGCTATGAACCTATTATATTGTGCATTAGATAGGAATGAGTTTAATTACATATCTTCTTGCATAACTGCTAAAGATATATGGAATATGCTTGAAGTTAAATATGAATGCCCTAACAAATCTGAAACATCATGTGTAGAAGAAGTGCAGTATCATATTGCAAATTCATGTTTCATGGCACATGAGGTACATGCTGAAACTGAAAGCAATTTTACATTTGATGAACTTCACGATGCCTTTTCTGATTTGTATTTAGAATATAAGAAACTTGTTTGTAAGAACAAGAACTTGAGGAAAGAAAATCAAGAACTAAATCAGAAAAACCAACTTCTCACTGAAAGCCATGATAAACTTAAGAAAAATAATGAATTGCTTTCAGAAGATAACAAAAGATTAACTAAAGAAGTTGACACATTAAAACCCGTTGTTGAAAGATTTACTTTGAGCTCTGAAAAGTTGAATCTAATGATAAATAATCAAAGAGCTGAATTTGATAATATTGGATTGGGATGTCAACCTTGGTACACCCAAAAATCTTTCAAGAATATGTTTGTTAAATCAGTTTCTAATCATTTTAAAATAGATTCTTATAATGTTGATAAACAGGAACAAAGGTTATGCAAAATCTCTTCTGTTCCTAAATCTGTACATTACAAATTTGATAAACCTAAAAGGCAAAAACAGAAAACTGAAGGGTTATCTACCACTCATGTTAAATCCATGTTTGTTAAATTTAATAAGAAGATGCAGAAATACACTTCTTGTAGCCCTAAAATCTGCAAGCCGATGGACAAAATAGCTATTAAGAAAATATGGGTTCCAAAAGGAACAATAATAGCTAACCTGCACGGACCCAAAAGAGCTTGGGTTCCTAAGTTGAAAATCTAAATATTTTCTGCAGGTGTGTCTAGCACTCAAGGCTCCAACAAAAGATGTTAAATTGGACTTTGGGTGCTCTAGACATATATTAAAGAATGAAACTTAAAATATACTTAAGAAAAGTGACTAAAATGGAAAAAATAATAAAATTAGTAATTCTTGCATCCTCTCATACTGAAATTGTTTTATTAGTTGATTAAAACACATCTTGCAAGTATTAATCATTCTTTTCTTGTGATATAAGTGATATTTCTGATATGAAAAGAAAATATATCCAAATCACTCCATCTTTCTAGATTATGCTTTACTTATAGATGGATAATTTGGTAAATCAATTCTCCTAAGAATAACTCAATGAATTCTCTATATGCTTGACTGAGAGTTTTTATCCATGGCATTATTGTTCATTGATCATAGATATGAAAATGTGTACTTGGTATATCTTTGAATATATGCATTATAAATACTATGATCAAAGAATTCTTTTTGGCATATAAAATTAACTTATGCTAGTATGGACCTAATCTCAAAAGATCTTGTCATTGGTTTACTTAGAATATCTTCTGCAAGGTCAAAGTTTACTATGCATGTTAACTAAGGAAACAAACAAGAATCAATTTCTAAATCTAAAGATGTTGTTTCCATCACTAAGTTTTCACAAGCTTACATTGGATTTGTTTTTGGCAAGTAAAATTAAAGTATTTTCTACATTTGCTAAATCTTGTGAAAGGGATCAAATGAAAAAGGTTTGCAAACTATGAAAGTAAAAGAAGTATCATGGCATAGTGTTGAAAACCAATTTTGTATTAAGTTGTGCACAGAAAATAATATTGAATACAATTATTTCTGCACCAAAGAACACCATAAGTAAAATAGGGTTAATAGAATCCTTGAAGAAATGAAAAAGGCAATGTTGTACGATAGTCATTTAAAAGCTATCATCATTGCTTGTCATATATATGGTTTCTATTAGGTCTATTTTTGATGAAAACTCCATTTGATCTTCTGAAAAATAGAAAATGAACTACTGCATATCTTTCATATTTTTCAGTCGTACACGTTATACCGGATATATTCTTATGAAAATAATGCCAAATCTGATAAAGATATTTCTATCCTTGGATATCATTCATCAAGCAATGCATATAGAATATTCAATGAAAAGATTCTAGTTAAAGAAATATCAATTCAGTTTATTCTTTATGAGACTAATGATTCATTATCAAGATACTAAAATCAAATTATATATGGATATGTTTAATCTTTTACATATGACAATCTGAAAACTTGTTAATAATTAGAACCAAATTGAGTTTTCAGAAATGCACTTAATGAAGAAAAATTGGTGACTACTAAAAGATTCAATCAAGAAAATATGAATTAGATCTTGATGAAATTCTTGCATGATTAGAAGTAAAGATCACCATTATCATTTGCTTGCTTTATGAGCTTTATATTCTGTCAAATGAATGTGTAGAATATACGTCTATGTGGTTATTTCATTTAAAAAAAAATCTATGTAAAATAACCACCTTATTTGAAAACACTCATTACCAATATGATAAAGCAATATGTGATTTGGAACAAGCATCAAAAGCATGATAGAATAATTATTTCATCATACACCTAATAGACCAGATTGTGTGATCATTATGTGACCTTATGCAAGACTTCAATCTAACTCTAATGAATCATAATTTATTGATAACAAATGAATCATAATCTGAATTTTGATAGAAACAATTGTTTAAGGCAATTTGATCAAAACTTAGCTAGCATGCCTTATTGATAATTATCTTAAGCAAATAGAATCTAAGCTAAATTGATGTTGAAAATAAGAAATTAATTTGACCTTGATGAATCTTCCTATTGCTTCACATGCTTGTCCTTGAACAGTCTTGGTTAATGAAACTATCTCTTTAGTTCAAGTGACATATGTTTGCTTATATTTAGGCAATCTCTTGAGTAAAGTGACTCAATATTCAACTATTATCTTATCTTAAATTGAGTCATCTAGTTAGAAATATGTTGGATGAATGGGTTGTATCTTAAAGAAACTAAAGACTTTCTTTCAAGAAAGAAAAGGAGTTTGGTAATAATGCAGAATCCTTGAGCAAGAAAATGAGTGATTTCAGCTTGAAGGACACCTCCACATAAGATACAATAAATATTCACATGCAAACAAGAGAGAGGATCTTTTTCAGCCAAAAGTTCACACATAAGAAATCTAGTTTGGCTTGAAGAACATATAATGAATAAGTAATTCTAGATATCTCTCTCATAAATTAGCTGAGCAAAGTCAATAACTTTAAATCTTATTATGACATGATTAAAATCATTAATTGTTAATCTTTTGATATCATGTCCATATATGTATTAATTGACTTATGCTTTTGGAAATTGTTTCATGGTTTGCTCAAACTAAAATATTTCTATGGATATATCATAACCATGAAATACACAAGTATATAATTAAAACTTTGATTTAGAATGACTTGTGAGAAGCTACGAATTCTTGGGCATAATGAAAATGTTGTTTGCATGATATACCTCTATATGATACATTTGATTATTTCTTTATTCTGCTCTTTCATGTAAATTACTTGAGAATAACAAAATGAAAGAGAGATAAAGAAAAGAAAATGAACATTATTCAAGAGAAGTAAAGATCTAAGTAAAAGGCAAATACTTCAATCTTAAGGAAAAGCAAAACAAGCATAATATATTCGGCACATTTGGAAGGAATAAAATCCATAATTAATTACACTTAAACAGGGAGAGTTTGAAGTAAACATTTTAACCTTTCTATATTGCTCATCATAGGGATGGTGCCAATGGAGAGGCTAGTGGTAGTATCCGGCACTATTTGACCCAACTATTCGGTGTAGGGCATATTAGAGACGGCACAAGAGGGAGGCTAGTGGTAGTACCTCGTGCCCCTTCCCAACTCCACCGGATAGGGAGCAAATAGAGTATAGAGCATAAGAAAGTTATAAATGAAAAACAAAGTAAATGAAAGTATATAAGAAGAATCAAGTCAAATTTTTTAATCACTTGAAAACACACTTTAAGGATGAAATCAGTGCAAAATTATATTTAAATAGGGGGAGTTTATTTGAAAAGAATTGATTTTGATCCTTGACATTCTTTTTCTTAATATTTTAATGCATGACTTAACACATGATATATTTTGCATATGGCATGATGTTCTGAATTGTGGATTCTCAATATTTTGTAATGTTCCATGATTGGATAATCTGATTGAATGTTTGAAATACTATATGAAGTTATTTTATTTTATTATTGAAAAGAAATTTCAGATTTGTCGTTCACAATCATCTCTAAAATCTGAAAGTTGAATAAATTTATAAAAAGGAGAAGAGAAGGATATCTCTATTTAGGAAAAATAAATTGATTTTGTTCTATCCTTCAACTTGCCTAAATTTGGTATATAATGTTCTAATTCGTACCAAAACTCAACATTAAATACAAAGATTCTGAAAGTGCTCTAATGTTATTGAAATATGTGTCTTCAATCATAATGATTTAAGATGAGCTACAATGTGGAAGATACATATCTCAAATTATGACTTTGAAAGTCTCTATTGAAAATCTTTTGAATCTGATTTTATATAAAAGCTTAAACTCAATATGATTGCTAAATAAAATCTTAATGTAAGAAAAACAGAATTAATTTACTTAAAATCTTGATGCCTTGGTTGATTGCTCCGATATGCATCCGAAACATATCATTACTTATCTTTAGAGTGTACCAATATTGGTCTAAATGATCAATGATCTTGATTGCAAGCAAATATTTTTAAATATATGATTTTATTTTGATATTAAAAATATTTATTGTGCTTCATGTATACATTGCTGAAAAACTATGATTAAGAAATTGAGTTCTATAAATATATATATTTCAATGATCATCTATATGTTTTTCTCTACTACATTATTAAAGACAGAATAGAGTGAATGATCTTAAAGCAAGAAATATTTCAGCTCACTCGAATGATTCTAGAAGAAAGAAAATGTAAATGCCTTTGAAAGAAACTGAGCTTCAAATGAATCATTTTCTGATTAATATTTCTATATATTTTTCTCTAAGATTAGGAGAAAGCATAACTTGTTCTTAAAGGTTTAGAAAGAGTGATTACTAAAAATTTTGAATAATTCTAGATCACTCTACATTCTTGATATCATAAAGTTTCAGGTTTATTCACGTTTAACATTAAAATCTGAAATTCAACAAAAGAAAAGAATGATTAAAGAAGTATGCATCTTTTGAGGAGGAGCTTTAGATATCTTATCCTAAAGTTACTTCAATTTGAAGCATACCTTGATGGATTGATTTTGATGAACCTCCTTATAATGCAATACTTGCTTTAATTATAAGTTTATGCCTTGAGAAGAGTTCTATAAAGGTTGTCTTATCTCATACCTTGAGTCTTATGAAAATAAGCTGAAACTTATGGAAAACATATTTTTGAGATTGACAATTTTATTGAACATTATCTTCAAACTCTAAACTGTTAAATGGAATAATTAATTGAGGGGGAGAAAGAAAATTTCAGAAGGAGAGGTATTATGGAACTTAATCGCAAAAATCTTTATGATACACCTTGAGGATTGTTATTTGGTTAGTATATCTTATGCATCAATCATGAACCAAATTGCAATTCAAATAGTTGATCTTAAGAGCCTCTAATTTAATGAAAAAGGGGGAGAATAACGTGTTGAATTTTCTTGAGTATCTCTCAGAAAATCTATTTTGGAATTCACTAATGAGATCCAAATTGGCTTGCTCTTTAGAACTTAAATTGTGTGCCAATTCCTATCTTTATGTATCAAATTGTGCTTGTTTTCTAAAGGAATAAAAGAAAGTCTTTAAGAAAGCTCTAAGATATATCAAAAATTGCATGAATCCATATTTTGGTATTTGTGCCCCAATGCTCTTATTATCATTAAAGAACTTTGAAGTCATTAAGAATTAATGATCCAACGTGATGATATGTTTTTCAAGTATATGAGTTTTGATCTTATACTCTGAAAATTAATTAAATTGCTCTCATGTTGATAAAATACTTAATATTTTGGGCAAAAGTTCTTAAATGAACAAGCTTTCATACTTATTATTGAAGAGAGGTTAGATTTCCATTCGTGTTTTCCTTGAATATCATTTGTGGGACTTCTTGAATTAACTTAAGAAAGATTCCACCTACACTTGATTAGAAAACTATCTGTGGTATCAAATTAGAAAACTTCTTGAAATCACATTCGATGTGTTCTGCTCTGAAATTATCTTAATTGTCTCTGATCTATGCTCATTAATCTGATTCTAATATTATTGCCTTGAGTTATATGATTCATATCCTTGCAATAATTTGACATGCAAATCAGAGTACAATAAGAAAAAGAAATATTTGAGTATTCTTATCTTTGTGCTTAATGTTTCACTATCTTTTTGATGTTGTCAAAAAGGGGGAGAAATATCTAAGTATATGCTCAATGCTTTCTGTTTTGAATTGAATACAAATCAGCTTAAATTGAAATATGTTGATTGTGTTAAGCTGATTAAATCTAAAGCATTATCATGAAGTATGTTCTTAAATATATATGTTTTTACTTCATGCAACTTAGCTATGCATTACTTCTAGAACACAATATATCTTATATTGCATATACTCCAAGTTTTGTCATCATCAAAAAGGGGGAGACTGATGACCCAAAGATTGATTTAAAGATTGATTTTGATGATCACAAAACCTTGAAGTATAAATACTAATGTTTGTGTTGCAAGGAGAAAGATATTTATTTTGCAAGGAACATAGCAAGTTGGAAGAACACAAGAAGGCCTCCAAAGCTCTCAAGAAAAGTTGGAAGAAAGCTACAATTTGTTGGCCCAAGTCTCAAGTTCAAAGGATTCAATTTAGAAGAGCAAGTTTTAAGAAAAATTCAAAGGAAAGGCACTCGAGTCGACTCCTACAGTTCCGACTCCAAGGAGCAACAGACAGACGGACAGAAAGATTCATCTCAGAACCTGTCAACGAGTCGACCCCTGAAGAGCGCGAGTCGACTCCGATGTTCACCGAGTCGACTCCAGGGTAGTATGAGTCGACTCCTAGGAGTCACAGGCAGAAAAGTCAGAGAGCAGTTTTTGGGTCTGAGAGCCGAGTCGACTCCAGTGGAACGCGAGTCGACTCCGATGGTTGGCAAGTCGACTCCAAAGAAAGTGAGAGTCGACTCTCAGAGGAACACAAGGAAAAAGACAGAAGACCAATTTACTGACTCTGAGATTCGAGTCGACTCCCGCAATATGCGAGTCGACTCCTAGACACCGCAACCCAAAGACAGAAGACGGTATTTTCGTTTCTGAGAGGCGAGTCGACTCCAAGACAGTTCGAGTCGACTCCAAGGCAGCGCGACCCCAAAAATGCAGAGGATCAGTTTTCGGGCTCTGAGAGCCGAGTCGACTCCAAGAGAATCCGAGTCGACTCGAGGAAGAAAATCAGAAAGTATGTCCTCTGGATTCATGGGATGAGCCGACTCCGAAGATGCCAAGTCAGCTCCAGATGTTGGCGAGTCGACTCCGGGTTAAGTCGAGTCGACTCCCAGTCAAGGCATGCACTTTAATTCAAATTTGGAACAGTGGCCGAGTCGTCTCCAGTAAAGCACGAGCCGACTCCTGCAACAGGCGAGTCGACTCCTGATCGCGCGAGTCGACTCCGATCCCAACGGTAATATTGTCAGGAAGTGCAGACTGTGTCCAACGGCTCTATTTTTGTCTCTAACGGCTATATTCTTGTTTCCACGCCATCTAAAGCTATAAAAACAAAAAGAGAGCTAGGGGAGAACTTATGGAAGTGGGAGAGAACATTTAGGAAAAAGATTCCAAAGAGATTACACGGAAAATCTCCCATAAGCACAAAAGGGCCATTCAAAGGGAAAATAGAGAGAAGAAGAGCATCCAAGTGAATCCCAAAGCTTCCTCTCCATCCGTGTGCTGCCTCGGTGATCTTTTACTTTGGGCAAAATCAGAAGAGGGTCAAGTAAAGAAGAAGCCGAGTTCCTCCATCTATAAATCTGTTTGAGGGATTCTTCCCTTTACTTTACTTGTTTATATTTGCTATATTCGCTTATTTGAGAAGCTTGTACTTGATTTAAACTCTGGCTCTAAATATCTTGTAACTTGATTCAATCAAGGGATTGAATCAAGGGGTTAAGGTTTGTTGGTGAGCCAAAGGGAAAAACCAACGTTGTAAGGTTGTGGTTGGTGAGCCTTTGGGAAAACCAACTGGGTTGATTGTGAACCCGGAAAACAATCGTTGTAAGGTTGTGGTTGGTGAGCCTCTGGGAAAACCAACTGGGTTGGATTGTGAGCCCGTGAAAACAATCGGGTGGTTCTAGTCGGTGAGCCTGGGAAAACCGACCGAGTTCGTTGTGACCTCGTAAAACAACAAGTTGGGTTGTGAGCTTGTAAAACAACCGGCTGTAATCTGTAGGATTATAGTGAAATTCCCAAGAGGTCTTGGGGAGTGGATGTAGGTGCTGGGGTGCACCGAACCACTATATGTTTGTTGTGTTTGTGATGCTTTTTGTCATTGTCTATCTTGCTCACTTACTTACCTAGATAAATTGCATGCTTAACTCTTATCCGCGCATCCTTTAGTTGCAAGCATATTAAATTTACTTAATCAAGTCTCATTCGATAAATCAACCTATTGCTAAGTTTAAATTCCACTGTGCAACTATACAACTTAGCATAATTAATTGAAAAGTGTTAGAAGTAGCTTAAAAGTTTTATAAGACCCAATTCACCCCCCCTCTTGGGTTGTATCTACTGGGCAACAATTATAACTCCAAGGTCCGACCAAAACTTTTCAGAATCGGAGATCTGGTGCTAAGGCGGGCCAAAGCATCTCAGCCCGTGGAAGGTGGAAAGCTGGCGCCAAATTGGGAAGGCCCGTATAGGGTTCGCTGGGTAAACCGACCTGGCTCCTACCAGTTGGAGGCACTAGATGGTCGAGAAATTCCAAGGAGCTGAAATTCTGCTAACCTGCGGGTATATTACCAGTAGAAAGACAAAGCCAGAAAGACAGCTCAAAAAATATATAGTTCTTTTCATTTCAATAATTCCTGGTTACAATGGCGTGTTCCTGTGATTACAAAGAATTCTCAGAGGGGGATTGGGGAGTAAAGAAACTAAGGAAGAGGTGGGGACTCTGTGGAGCTGAAGATCTGGGATCCCGAACCCTCCGCCCGAAGCAGCTGCAATCCCACTGGCCGTGGGTGCTTCCCCCCGGAGGCGCCATCGACGCCTCACGCAAAAGACGAAGAGCCGGCGCGGACGAAGAAGAAGTTCACACTGCTTCTAGAGGAACGCCACCTCCAAGGGATATTCCGGTCCTCCCCAGGAGAAGGGGAGGAAAGGAATATAAGGGAGAAGAGCGCGAGGTGGCGTGATCCCGGATGAAACGCCTAGAGCGGAGTTCCACCGGGGAGAATCCTCCCGTTGATCCCAGATGAAACGGCTAGTTTGTGGAAGTCGCGAGGGGCGCGCCTCCCGTTCCTCCGGCTGGGATTTCCCAGCCACGCGCCGGAGAGGAGGTCCACGATCCATGGCAACCTGAACAGCTCCGGCTTGGCAGGCTCCACCGCACCTGCGCTTATATTTATAGCCAAACTGTGGCCCCCCGGTCGTTCCGATGCGGGTGGCTCCAATAAATGCGGGCACATCGAATCCGGAGCCGTTCCGGCTCTCGAGGTTTATCCCTCCACGATCTCCTAGGCATCATTCTCCTTAATAGCATTCTTCGTACAGGACACTCCGGACGGCGTGTATCCCGCGGCCCACGTATCTCCGCACGCGCCCAGGCCGCATCCGCCTCGAAGAACGCGCGTATCGCGGCCGCTTAACTGGCACTCCTCGCAAGCAGCAACTGGCCGGTCCGATTTCTCAGGTAACGCCTCAATTAGCATTTAATGGCCTTCTAGTGTTCCCCAGGCGACGCTTCGAGAGGGGGAGAAACACGATCGCAGCTGGCCACGGAGAAACCCCGTCGAGCGGCAAGTGACAGGCGCGTGGCCAACGAGCGGAATTCTCCGAGGCTCGGCCCTCGGATGCCAGGCTAACCCGATGATCATCCCGGGAGCAGACTAGCCTGAAGCCCCGACCGGTCGCCTCGGCTTGCGCCAGCCTTGGCCGACCAACGAGCGGAATTCCCCGAGGCTCGGCCCTCGGATGCCAGGCTAACCCGATGATCATCCCGGGAGCAGACTAGCCTGAAGCCTCGACCGGTCGCCTCGGCTTGCGCCAGCCTTGGCCGACCAACGAGCGAAATTCCCCGAGGCTCGGCCCTCGGATGCCAGGCTAATCCGATGATCATCCCGGGAGCAGACTAGCCTGAAGCCCCGACCGGTCGCCTCGGCTTGCGCCAGCCTTGGCCGACCAACGAGCGGAATTCTCCGAGGCTCGGCCCTCGGATGCCAGGCTAACCCGATGATCATCCCGGGAGCAGACTAGCCTGAAGCCCCGACCGGTCGCCTCGGCTTGCGCCAGCCTTGGCCGACCAACGAGCGGAATTCTCCGAGGCTCGGCCCTCGGATGCCAGGCTAACCCGATGATCATCTCGGGAGCAGACTAGCCTGAAGCCCCGACCGGTCGCCTCGGCTTGCGCCAGCCTTGGCCGACCAACGAGCGGAATTCTCCGAGGCTCGGCCCTCGGATGCCAGGCTAACCCGATGATCATCCCGGGAGCAGACTAGCCTGAAGCCCCGACCGGTCGCCTCGGCTTGCGCCAGCCTTGGCCGACCAACGAGCAGAATTCCCCGAGGCTCGGCCCTCGGATGCCAGGCTAACCCGATGATCATCCCGGGAGCAGACTAGCCTGAAGCTCCGACCGGTCGCCTCGGCTTGCGCCAGCCTTGGCCGACCAACGAGCGGAATTCCCCGAGGCTCGGCCCTCGGATGCCAGGCTAACCCGATGATCATTCCGGGAGCAGACTAGCCTGAAGCCCCGACCGGTCGCCTCGGCTTGCGCCAGCCTTGGCCGACCAAGAACTTCAAAAATCAGGAGTCGGCGAGACGCTACCAAGAGTTAAGAAGAGGAAGGACGAAAGTGAAATGAGGAAACACTCTGTTTGCATTAACTTTCGTTGCATCAGGGCCGAGACCCATACAACATGGCAAAACGCCAACATACAAAGAAAAGAATAAAGAAAAGTACAGAGAGTCAGTTTGGAGGAACCCCTGAGTCGGGAACGGCGAGCACGTCCACGAAGGGTGGGGAGACGGTTGGAGAATCGGCAGGCAATGGCATCGGAGGGGAGTCGAGGAGGGAGACCCCACTCAGGTCAATTCCGGGGTATTTAGCGGACACCCTTGCCAGGCCTTCATCGAAGCCTAAGGCAAAGGAGTCGGACCCCGCGTCCGACATGTCACGGATGAACTCGGCGGACTGACGATAGGCCTGTACCGCCTGACGCCCGATTTCCGCGCTCTTCTCGGCCAGCGCAGCCTCCGCTCGCTCCGTAATATGAGCTTTCGCTTCCATGACCTTCGCCACAATCCGGTCGTCCGCCTCGGAGGAGACCCTCAGCAGATCGGCCCGAGCCTCCATGTGCCTCGCCTCGGCAGCGACGCGAGCAGCCTCAGCCTCCTCCAGGCGCGAATGAAGCTCCTGGTTGCTCGCACGAGTCCCCTCCAAGGCCGACTCCAATTCGGCCAGCTTGGCTTCAAGAGATCGGGTTCGGTTGCGGGCGTTGTCGGCCGACTGCTGGGCCTTCTCCCACCTCTCCCGAAAGTCAGCAGCCTTCCGGGACTGCTTTTCGGCCCGCTCCTCCGCCTTCCTGATCTCGCTTTCGAGACCTGAGGCAACCTTGAGTTGCTCCTGAGCATCCAACAGTTGCCTCTCGAGGACGGCGAAGCCGAGTGCCCGCTCTTCGGCCACCTGGAGCCTTGTTTCGAGGTCCCTGGTCGTCCTCCCCGCCGCAGCCTGGCCTCCCTCCTCTACAGCTTTCAGTCGGCTCTCGGTCCTCGCCAGAAGCCTCGCCTGTTCCTCGTGGCTCTCCTCCAGGCGGATCATGTACTGGGCGAGCTAAGAGATAGGAAAAATGAGAGCGTCAGACGGGGATCAACAGAGCCTATAAACGACGAAAGCGACCAAAAGAACACTCACCGACATGAGACAGACGCAGCTGGCAGCTCCGACTTTAGGGATGCTCATCTGCCGAACCTGCCTACGGTCCCTCTCCAGCAGCACCGTCTCGACGAGGTTTCGGGCGCCGGCGAAAGTGAAGGCCGACCCCGACTTCGCCCCGGAGCCGGACGGTGGTTCTGCAGCCTTACCCTTACCCATCGCTTGGGAGAGAGTCATGCCAACCGTGCGCGGGGCAGGGGCCGCGCTAGAGATCGACAGGGTCCCGCTCGGCCGGGGCCTCGGCGCGCCCCCCCTTCTCGTATCATCCGAAGCCGACCGAGTCGAAGATCGGGCTGGGGACCGACTGCGTCCGACCCGGCCGCCCCGGGCGCGCTCGGATGACACCTCCGGAAAAATGATAGTCTCATCACTGGAGGGCTGATACGGCGTCAACTGTCGGTCCGAGCCCGCGGCGTCCCCCTGATCGATGGGCCCGAACCCGTCTGTCGGCGTCGGAGTCGCCTGCTGGCGGGGCTTCTTCGCCGGTGGGGCCCCGCTCGGAGGAGTCCGTTTCTTCCTCCGGACCGCTTTCAGTAGGGACGCCCTACTAACAGCCATTGCCTTGTCTGACTGCATGACGTCGTCGATTTCTGCAAAAAGGACGAGATGGTTAGAAACTAAGAAACCGATGGAAAGAAGAAAGGAAAGAGGAGAAAAGAGCTAAAAAAGAAGAAGTGGTGGCGGGCTCACGGTCGGCGGGGACCGAGCTCAGACCGACGTTCACCAAGGCATCCTCGGAAATAAGGCTAGCCACTGGGGGGAGCCGGCCCTCGGCAACCAACCCCCTCAAGACGGCGACGCCATCGGACTCCTCCCTCGACAACCTCGATAGGCCGATCGGGAACTTCATCGGCGTCTCCCAGGTTGTCCCGATTCCCCAAGAGGGATCTACGTCGATGAAAAAGAAACGCTCCTTCCAGCCATGAATGGAGGAAGGAGCCTCCTTGACGAGGCCGCACCCTCGCCGCGCCGCAAAGCACCACCACCCTCTGTCCCGGGGGTGGCCGTTCAGGCCATAGCATTCCCAAAAGACGTTCAGGGTGGCGGGAACCTCGTGCATGCGGCAGAGAACCTGGAAGGCCATCAGGGTACGCCATGAGTTCGGCACCAGTTGCGTCGGCGCCACTCTTAAACCTCGAAGCACCTGCACGACTAAGTCCGAGAGGGGAAGGCGGAACCCAGCCCGAAGGATGTCCTCATTGATGGCGACCTTCCCTGGAGGAGGATGGGACATCCTCTCCTCAGGCCCCGGGAGCGTAACATTGCAGGTTTCGGGAAGGTGGTACCGGGCCACGAACCTATCTAGGTCTTCGGGGACCAGCTCCGACTGAATGCGGTCTGCTCTTACTTCGTCCATCCCTAACGGCCAGTGAATCTACGGTCAGGACGGGGTCAAGAGGGGAGAAGGGACTGGAACGACTAGGGTACACTAATACGAAAGGAGAAAGTACGGAGGGCCCTAAATTGCAGAGTGGGGCAACTCACCGGAAGGGAAGGAAGAACGGCTCCGAGAGCGCCAAAGGAGGAGCGAACGAATAGTCCGACGGCAACGGCAGCAGCACAAGGGAGAAACTCGAGGATGCCTGTGAAGAGAAAGGCGGACGGGGGAGGGCCCCCGGCTAAATAGGCGGAAAGGCGGGTGACGCCTCGGTGACGCCAGAGGACGCCTGGCTGCCGAAGGTTCGTTCGCGCCCCAAAGGCGAATCGACGCCATTAAGGAAGGATGTCCGCCGAAATCCGCAGACCGCCAGATCAGCGACAACCGCCATACGCCGTAAAGAAGGCGGGGAGCTCGAAGCGCGCGCGCCTTTCCGAGGGATGGCGGCAATCTCGAAGCATCACTCCCTTCACCCGTTCCCCTCCTGGTTCCAGGCTCGGAAGTGGGGGGCTACTGTTACGGGGGAACTTAGCCACCATGCCCCACGTGACCGGCACGCGCGCCCGGAAAGACTACGGCTGCCCCTTGATCCAGCAATCCGACCTCGGGTCGGATATCTTCGGCTCCGCAGCCCGACCCCGAGTCGGCTGCCCCTTGATCCAGCAATCCGACCTCGGGTCGGATATCTTCGGCTCCGCAGCCCGACCCCGAGTCGGCTGCCCCTTGATCCAGCAATCCGACCCCGAGTCGGCAATCTCTGACAACAACAGACTGTTCCCCTGAGGCACGCCGCGGCCCCCTGCTCCACTACTCCCTGCAACGGCCGTATCTGGCGCTGTTTCACGATCCCCTGTAACAGCCGTACAAAGCGGAACTCCACTACGCCCTGCCATAGCCGTACCCAGCGCTGTCCCACGACGCCCTGTAACGGCCATGTCAGTGGCAACCCCATCGCGCCACACGATGACCAATCCCCAAAAGAACCCCCCAGCCTGGTATATATGCGGCTGGGGGGGAAGGGGGAGGGTAAGCAAGATTTTCCAGAGTATCATCTTACCTGCTACCTCTCCTTCTCCTTCGATCTTCCCTAACTTGATCGTCGGAGGGCCCCCACTACCCCGGTGGTGGTGCGAGGCTTGCTTGCAGGTTTTCCGGCGGAAGGTGGAGCGCAACCGAAGCAATTCCAGAGTATCATCTTACCTGCTACCTCTCCTTCTCCTTCGATCTTCCCTAACTTGATCGTCGGAGGGCCCCCACTACCCCGGTGGTGGTGCGAGGCTTGCTTGCAGGTTTTCCGGCGGAAGGTGGAGCGCAACCGAAGCAATTCCAAGGGAACCCCGTTCACACCGCTGTGCCAATCGTTCTCGGTTTGAACCCCCAACAACAGTATTAATTAGTCATCTACAAAAGTTTTAATTGTAAAATTATTTTAAAACCCAATTCACCCCCCCTCTTGGGTTGTCTATCTGGGCAACAAGTGGTATCAGAGCCTAAACTCTTCTACCCTAAGAGTAAAAGATCGAAATGACAACCCCATTTGGATCTTCCCACATTGAGGGTCAGTCCACCCAAAGACCCCCATTCTTTAATGGATCCGATTACTCATATTGTAAGGCTAGGATGAGAATATTCATCCAAGCCCAAGACTATGAGATGTGGACCATTGTATCAAATGGACCATACATCCCATCCATCTATGTAGAGGGGGTCACTGTACCCAAACTAGAAAAGGATTGGGATGAACATGACATGAGAAAGGCACAACTCAATTCTAAAGCAATGAATGTGCTTTACTGTGCATTAGATAGGAATGAATTCAATAGAGTCTCTACTTGCAATTCTGCAAAAGAGATTTGGGACAGACTTGAAGTGACCCATGAGGGCACGAATCAAGTCAAAGAATCCAAAATAAATATATTAGTTCATAAGTATGAACTATTTAAGATGGATTCTAATGAGACAATCACTAGCATGTTCACTAGGTTTACTGACATTGTCAATGGCCTAAAAAGCCTTGGCAAAAACTATACTAACAGTGATCTTGTCAGAAAAATTCTTCGCTGTCTACCAAGGTCATGGGAAGCCAAGGTGACGGCAATCCAAGAAGCTAAGGACTTGAACAAACTTCCACTTGAAGAGCTCCTTGGATCCCTAATGACTCACGAGCTAACAATGAAGCAGCACAGCGAAGAAGAGTCCTCCCATAAGAAAAAGGTAATAGCTCTTAAATCTACATCATCTAACAACGACTTATCTTGCAGTAGCAGCAGTGAAGAAGAGGATCATGAGGGAGATGATGATGAGGCTCTTCTTGTGCGCAAATTCAGAAAATTCATCAACCACAATAAGTCCTATCATCAAAGGAGAGGCCCCTCAAATTCCTATCGCAAGGATAAAGGTAAGGAAAGGGAAAATGAGGGGATTGGTTGCTATGAGTGCAAAAAGCCGGGACACATCAGAGCTGAGTGTCCCTTACTAAAGAAGAGCAGCAAGTACAAGAAGAAGAAAGCCCTTGTCACCACCTTATCGGACTCCGATGCATCATCTTCATCATCGGATGAAGAACAAGAAGAAAAGGCCAATTTCTGCTTCATGGCCAATGAAAATGAGGTAACGTCCGAAACGCATCTAGATTTTACATTTAATGAATTGTATGATGCATTTAATGAATTAATGATAGAATATAAGGCTATAAACCTTAAGAACAAAGAGCTAAAGCTAGCTAATCAATCTTACTTACATAAATACGATAAATTAGTTAAGGATAAGGACTCTATCACCAAAGAAAATTTAGAACTTAAGACAAACAATCAACTCTTAACTCAAAAGACTAATACCTTGAGTAAAGATATTGAAAAACTAACTAAGGAAATTTCAGAACTTAAAAACAATAAACAAATCTTAAACGAGAATGTCATAAAAGATTTAAACATTCTAAAAACCGAAAAACAAACTCTAACTAAAGAACTTGAAAAGTACAAACCTTTGGTTGAAAAATTTACATATAGTTCAGAAAAACTGAATATGATACTTAATAGTCAACGAGCCGTATTTAATAGAGCGGGTTTAGGATATAAACCTAAAAATAAGCAAAAACTTCTTAGTAACTTCTTTGTTAAAGCTGGAGAAAGCAAAACTAAGAAAGTAACCTGCTTTTGTTGTGGAACTGTAGGACATAAAGCAAACATATGTGACTATAGGAAAGGAAAAACTAAAAGAAAAATTAAAAGGGTATGGGTTCCAAAAGGAACCAATATGACTAACCATGAAGGACCCAAGAAAACTTGGGTACCTAAGATTATATGATCTGCTTGTGTAGGAGTGTCTTGCAGCCAAGGTCAACAAAAATTGCTGGTATTTGGACAGTGGCTGCTCAAGACACATGACGGGTGACAAGGATCAATTCTTCACCCTTGAAGCTAAGAAGGGAGGTGCTGTGACTTTTGGAGACAACAACCAAGGTCACATCATTGGTATAGGTAAAGTACAAATTATCCCTTCTACTTTTATTGATAATGTTCGATATGTTGATGGTCTTAAGCATAATTTATTAAGCATTAGTCAATTATGTGATAGAGGCTATGATGTTATGTTTAAACCATCACTATGCATCGTAACAAACCCAAATGACAATAGTTTAGTTTTTAAAGGAATAAGACGTGGGAATGTGTATGTTGTAGACCTTGAGGATCTTGCCAAACACAACCCATGCTTAGTTGTTAATGAAACTAAGGACAATGATGCTAGTTGGTTATGGCACCGTAAGTTAGGTCATGCAAGCATGGACACAATATCCAAACTAGTTAAAAGAGATTCTGTGATAGGTTTGCCAAAATTAAAGTTTGAAAAGAATAAAATTTGTGAAGCATGTCAATTTGGCAAACAATCAAAGAACTCCTTTAAATCTATAAATTGTGTCTCAACTTCTAGACCTCTAGAACTACTACATATGGACCTATTCGGACCAACTAGAACCACAAGCCTAGGTGGAAATAAATATGGTCTAGTTATTGTAGATGATTATTCTAGATACACTTGGGTCATGTTCTTAACTCATAAGGATCAAGCTTTTTCAGTTTTCAAGAAATTTCATAAAGAAGTAACCAATGCTAGGGATACTTCAGTAATAGCTATTAGAAGTGACCATGGTACCGAATTTGAAAATTATTTATTTGAAGAATTTTGTAGTAAAAAGGGGATAACACACAACTTTCTGCTAGCCTAGACACCACAACAAAATGGAGTTGTGGAGAGGAAATAATAGAAATGGCTAGACGGAATGTTATGTGAAAGGTACTGAACTAATTTCTTGAGAATTACTTCCTGTCATATACTAGGAGACTTAGTACTTCCTGTAATACTATATTAGTTAATGAAACCTATTAAGAAACCCTATGAACTTTGGAAAAACAGAAAACCAAAGGTAAACTATTTTCATGTCTTTGGATGTAGGTGTTTTGTTCATAATAATGGGAAAGATAATCTAGGAAAATTTGACTCAAAATTTGATGAGGCTATATTCTTGGGGTACTCTACAACTAGCAAAGCCTATAGAGTCTTTAATAAAAGAACCTTAGTTATAGAAGAATCTATACATGTTGTATTTGATGATTCTAGTGACATCTCTTCTAGCAAGAGAGTTAATTTTGATGATGATGCTGAAATTCTTGAAGAAAAGATAGATGAGATGACATTACAAGATGATAATCAAAAATTAATTGAAGGTGCATCATCAAGCCAAGAGGCTATTGTGGATTATGGGCTAACTAAAGCTTGGAGGTATGCTCACGGGCATCCTAAGGAATTAATTCTAGATGATCCATCTCAACCTATTAGGACTAGAGCATCCCTTAGGAACTTAAACAATCATCTAGCTTTCGTTTCACATTTTGAGCCCAAACACATAGAAGAAGCTGAAAAAGATGTAAATTGGATAAATGCAATGCAAGAAGAATTAAACCAATTTACTAGAAACAAAGTATGGAATCTAGTTGAAAGACCTACTGAATATTCAATTATAGGTACCAAATGGATTTATAAAAATAAACTTGATGAAAATGGTATTGTAATAAGGAATAAGGCTAGACTAGTAGCAAAGGGTTATAATCAAGAAGAAGGTATAGATTTTGATGAAATCTTTGCTCCGGTAGCTAGACTTGAAGCAATTAGACTTTTACTAGCTTTTGCATGCTCTAAGGACTTTAAATTATTTCAAATGGATGTAAAAAGTGCATTTTTAAATGGGTATATTAATGAGGAGGTATATGTAGAACAACCTCCTGGTTTTGAAAATCATCAATACCCTAATCATGTTTATAAATTGAACAAAGCACTTTATGGTTTGAAACAAGCACCTAGAGCATGGTATGAGAGACTTAGCAAATTCCTATTAGAACATGAGTTCTCTAGGGGTAATGTAGATACAACACTGTTTCTAAAAAGGCAAAACAAAGATATGTTATTAGTACAGATTTATGTTGATGATATTATTTTCGGTGCTACTAACAATCGCCTCTGTGAAGAATTTGCTGATTTGATGCAGAGTGAATTTGAAATGAGCATGATGGGAGAGCTGAATTACTTCCTTGGACTTCAAATCAAACAATCTGAAGAAGGCATCTTCATCAGTCAAGCCAAATACATTAAGGAGATGCTCAAGAAGTTTGATATGGAGGGAAACAAATCAATCAGCACCCCCATGAGCTCATCATGCAAATTAGACCAAGATGAATCAGGTAAATCTGTAGATCAAAAGCTATATAGAGGTATGATAGGATCTTTGTTGTATTTAACTGCAAGTAGACCTGATATCATGTTTAGTGTTTGCATGTGTGCAAGATATCAGTCTAATCCTAAAGAATCTCATCTAATTGCAGTCAAAAGAATCTTTAAATACCTAATAGGAACCAAGAATATAGGTTTATGGTATTCTAAAGAATCTAGCCTAAAATTAATAGGATACACAGATTCAGACTTTGCTGGATGTAAACTTGATAGAAAAAGTACCAGCGGGTCTTGTCAATTTCTAGGAGAAAACCTAATCTCATGGTTTAGCAAGAAACAAAACTCGTGTGCTTAAATCTGTGAAGGAGTTGAAATTTGAACAATTAGAAGATTATGGCATCAAACTTAATCACAAATTAGAATATTATGGCATTAATCTATGTGAAAAGTGCCATAGTCTTAACTAACATAATCATCAGCATTCAGCATTCAATGAACTAAGACAATATTGAGATAAGACATCACTTCATAGTGATCATGTATGAATGGTGATGTGACACTTCAATTTGTTTGTACTGATGATCAATTAGCTGACATTTTTACAAAACCTTTAAGTGAAGAGAGATTTAGTGTGCTTAGGAGGGGATTAGGAGTGATTGATCCATCCTAGTGGTAGTTTCCACTAGATTCATTGATTTTGATGATTAGATTGTGGTTAAAATAGAGTTTCTTTTCAATGATCATCAAATCAGATCATAATTTAGTGATTTTCCCTCATTCGGCACGAACATAGCATGATTTTTAGGTGCGTGCCAAAGTTCAAGACGACTCAAGTAAGTTTCAGAGTCGGCTCATAAGAGGGAGTCGACTCGGACATTTACGGGAGTCGACTCGAGATCAATGGCCGCAGAGGGTGAGTCGACTCGCATACAGTCGGGAGTCGACTCAAGGTCAATAGGCGCATAAGGAGAGTCGACTCGCGCATACTTTGGAGTCGACTCGAGGTCGAGTCGACTCGCGACTCAGAGGAGTCGACTCGCAGTCGGGATCCGACTTTTTAACCCTAGCTCCATCGTTTTCAAAACATTTCTATTCACCGCCGCCACTGTTCACAAGCCCTAGAGCCGACTCCTAGGTCGTCTCCGGCCGTTCCCAAGCCTTTTCCCGTCCATTTTTCTCGTGTCTTTAGGTTCATTCCTCTCCCCTAGGTCAAAATGCCTCGTAAAGCCGTTGTCCGGAAGAGGCGCCAACCCGAGGCCGGTTCCGAGAGGCGATCCAAGGCTCGGCACGATCCCGCGAGGCCGCAACCTCCGGCTCGTTCCCCGCCGAGGGCCGTTCCCTCAAGGCCGTGTGCCGGGAAGGCGGTCTCCACCGGGAGATACGTCGATTTCGACTATCTCTCCCGGGAGGGCTTCACTATAGGAGATAGACTTAGGGCCCAGGGTTTAGAGTATTTTTGTTCCCTAGACCTCCCCACATATCCTGGCCTGATTAGAGAGTTCTATGGTGCTGTCCATAGGGGGGATGGGGGAATAGAGGGAACCGTAGCCGGTGTCCCACTGTTTATTTCCGAGGATTTCATAGCCCAAATCCTCCACCTTCCACAGTTAGGGGTGGCTTCCACACACCCCGAAGATAGGACTGAGGCCCTTACGGCCATTCTAGGGCATCCACCCCAGTCCCCTTTAGATGAGGTGTCCGCCAGCTCACTTTCAGTTGAGATGCGGCTCCTCTTGAGCATCATTTCTCGGTCTTTGTTCCCAAAGACCGGACGGTTCGACTTTGTGTCTGAGAGGGACCTAGCCCTCATGTACTACTTTCTCCAGGATACCCCCATAAACTTTCCCAAGATGATATATAGATACCTATGTGAGCCACTAGATAGACCTAGGCTCACCCTCCCCTATGGCATGTTGTTCACCCTTATCTTTAGGGAGGCCGAGATCCTTATTCCTGAGGGGGAACCCTCTCGCGCATTGCGATGGATAGATTGCATGCGTCCGGGGACCCTACACAGGATGGGGTTTCGGAAGGTCGAGGAGACATGGGTTAGGAAGTCTTCTACCTCCACACGTACCACCAGACACTCTCCTAGTCCTGACCCAGACTCTGATTATCCCACTCAGCCTTCCACTCCAGTACCCTCCACCTCAGCCGGACCCTCCTCCTCAGCTCCACCACCCATGGAGGTCCGGATCGCTCCTGAGCAGCTCCTGGAGTTGCGGCAGGAGATTGTCAGAGACCTGCGGGATGATCTACTTCGGGAGCTCCGAGGTTCAGTGCCTGCTCCCACTCCTGCACCCACATCTTCTGAGTTGGTCCCTTCCTTGACTGCCGTGACTGACATGACGGCCCATATACGGGAAGAGATCTACAATGTCCGGAGCTTGATCCAGGCTCAGTTCTCCAGCATGAGTGAGGTCACGGGTATCACTCGGAAGATGCGCGATGACATCCGGAAGGACATGAGCACCACTACTCAGGGGGCCGAGCGCTTGTCGAATGTGCTCATCGACAAGCTGGACGCACTTCAGAAGTCGGTGACCGAGCTCGACACGATGCATAGCAGGGCCACCTCGGCCATCATCCGACAGCTAGAGCACGTCACCAATGCGGTCCAAGCACTCGCTGAGCGCATGCCTCGGGGAGCCACATCCTCTTCGAGGAAGCCCTAGATATCGTTTTGTATTTGGATATGTATTGTTTTCCTTTACTTATTGTATTCTCAAATGTATTTACATACAAATCAATACAATGAGTAGCCATATTTTCTACAATTCTGTGCCATTTGATCTATGATTGATTGTGTGTTCTGATTACCTCCTTTTTGATACGATGACAAAAAGGGGGAGAAATATTTAATAGATATGTAAATAGAATCAACATAAAAGGAATCAAAATGAAAATTAAAACATAATTTGTTCTTAGTGGATTTGGTACCTCGAGGCTCATTATCTCTTTGTTGGGGCTCCTAATGGAGTAATCTCCAGAATCTATTCAAGGGATATTCGGAGATTAGCCGAATCCTACTCAAGAACAAATTGACAGATTTTCCCTCTAAAAACCAAAAATTTCAGTTCAAAAACTTCAATGCATTAAAAGGAAATTCAGAGAATCAAAACAAAGTAGAATGCGTATGTTGAGGGGGAGAATCTGAATTTTTAAGAAAGCTAAATCATTAACTATATATAAGCCAAACAATTGATTGCATGATATGAAGGCTTATATAATTCCAAATGAAAGGGGGAGCTTTAACTCCAAAATTTATTGTTTCACACCTTTCAAGATTGGATAAATCAAATAACCAGACATTTGAATTCATTTATGGATTTTATTTCCTTGTTTATTAAGCAATTCACTTTACATATACTCAAAGTTTTGTCATCATCAAAAAGGGAGAGATTGTGGAGTGATTGATTAAAACCCCTATTTGATTTTGATGAGCTCAAAGCGTTTGAGTATATCTTATGTTTACTAATGAATTCAATTAAGTGTTTCAGTGAAAATCGTGTCTAAGTGTTTCTAGACTTGGTTCAAGATATTTTGGATAAGGTATGAAGTCAGTTTGAACCAAAGTCTGAGACTTGAGTCGACTCCAGGATATTACGAGTCGACTCCAAGCGTATCAGAATCACTGGCACGGGCTCGAGTCGACTCCAGACCAGTACGAGTCGACTCCGACTGAGAACATACAGACGAACAGAAAGCATCAACTCAAAACCTGTCAGCGAGTCGACTCCTGAAGTGCGCGAGTCGACTCCGATGCTTACCGAGTCGACTCCGGAGTAATATGAGTCGACTCCAAGAAGCTACAGACAGAAAAGTCAGAGAGCGTTTTTTCGACCCTGAGATTCGAGTCGACTCCTGTGGAACGCGAGTCGACTCCGATGGTTGGCAGGTCGACTCCAAAGAAAGTGAGAGTCGACTCTCAGTGGAACACAAGGCAAAAGTCAGAGAACCGTTTTCGGACTCTGAGATTCGAGTCGACTCCCGCAATACGTGAGTCGACTCCAAGACAGCGCGACCCAAAAAGACAGAAGATCAATTTGTTGTCTCTGAGAGCCGAGTCGACTCCCAGACAGCTCGAGTCGACTCCAAGGCAGCGGTACACCAAAAAGACAGAAGACTAAGTTTCGAAAACTGAGAGCCGAGTCGACTCCGGGGAAGTTCGAGTCGACTCCAAGACTGGACGAGCCAAAAGACAGAAGATCGGGAGTTCGGGCTCTGAGCGCCGAGTCGACTCCCAGGACTGTCGAGTCGACTCGAGCGGACCAAATTGAAAAGTTGATCTACGGATTTCATGGGAGGAGCCGACTCCGAAAATGCCAAGTCAGCTCCAGAAGTTGGCGAGTCGACTCCGGGTCAAGACGAGTCGACTCCCAGTCGAAGAAGCTACTTTAATTCAAATCCGGAACAGTTGCCGAGTCGACTCCAGAAAAGCATGAGTCGACTCCTGATCGCGCGAGTCGACTCCGACCCCAACGGACACATTGTCAGGTTGTGCAGAGTGTGCAGAACGGGCAGAAAAAGGTGTCTAACAGCTAGTTTCCGTGGGGGATGGCTTAAATAGCCACAGAGGACTGTAGCAAGAGAGAGAACTACCATTCCATTCAAAGAGATCAAGCATTTATTCTCTGCAAACTTGCTTTCAACGAAAAAGAAGGAAGAGCGCCATTAACTCAATCCAACAACCTCTTCCCAGCATTGAAAGAAGTCTCCTCCTGCATTCAAGTCGATCAGACGTTCCAGAGGAGACTCAAAGTTTAAGAAGCCTTATTCTACTCCAACGCAAAAGTGTTTGAGGGCTCTTAACTTCTCTCTAGTTTATATTGTAGCAAATCTGCTTTTTAAGAAACTCAGTTTTTCTGTTTGTTTCTTATTCTTTCCATATTGTCTTTGCTTGATTCAATCGGGGGATTGAATCAAGGGTGTAGAGGTTGGTTGGTGAGCCGAGTGTAAAACCAACGTGTAAGGGTTCGATTGTGATCCCGGGAAAACAATCGGGGTTGGTTCTAGTCGGTGAGCCTGGAAAAACCGACCGAGTTCGTTGTGAGCTCGTAAAACAACAAGTTTGGTTGTGAGCTTGGAAAACAACCGGCTGTAATCCAAGGGGTTATAGTGAATTCCCAAGTGAGACTTGGGGAGTGGACGTAGGAGCAAGGGTTAGCTCCGAACCACTATAAACATCGTGTTTGTGATTGCTTGTCTCTCTTTCTCTCATTCTCATTTCACTCACAGCACATAGCAACTAATTAATCACCTTGCAAAAGTATTAATTAGTCATCTACAAAAGTTTTAATTGTAAAATTATTTTAAAACCCAATTCACCCCCCCCTCTTGGGTTGTCTATCTGGGCAACAGAGATGATTTTGATTACTCCGAAACTGTGATAGCTAGCTCTCTATCAGCTGAGATGAGGTTGTTGCACAACTTCATAGGTCGGATTTTGTTTTCGAAGAGTGGAAGATTTGATCATATTTTTGAGCGAGATTTGGTCATTATGGAGCACGTTATTCAGGACATTTCCCTGAACCTTCCAGCTATGATGATCAGACAGATGAGAGAGGCTATATGCAAATCGAGAGTTTCTTTGCCCTATGGTATGATACACACCCTGGTCTTCCGACAGCATGACATATCTGTGGAGGGAGAGATCTTCAGGCATCTGTTATTCACTGACACTTACGCTGCACGCTCCCTAGTTCGCATGGGTTATGAGAAGGTGAACGAGCAATGGGTGTGTGCAGGAGCAGGGATACATGCACAGGAGGGTGATGCACCAGAGGTTGGAGACCCCATCCCTGAGGCTGAGGTACCTGAGGATCATCCTACGACACCTTCAGAGGCTGGCCCATCGTCATCCGTACCCACGGGGTGCATAAAGGAGTTTGGGAGTAGGATGACTGAGCTTGTGTCAGCTCAGGTGAGGACTCTCTCTGACGCAGTGACGAGCATGATGGACATTATGACTACTGAGATTAGAGACCTTAGAGAGCAGGTGGGAGCATTACACAGAGAGAGAGGCTCATGGTCCATCTGTGCCCCGAGCAGCTGAGTCGGAGGTTTCAGCACAGAGTCATCCAGCTCAGCGAGGTCTACGCCAGACTCAGTCCCATCAGGCTCGACCTCCCCTCGCCACTTATACTAGGAGGATGAGGACTAGATCCCAGCCCTTAGATACCTCCTAGGCTGATGTTAGCATTATGATTAGTGCCTAGGAATTATCTAGCTCTCATATGTATTTTGCCTTGTTGATGTACTTTTTACTTTGATTGAAGAACATTGTATTTTTGGCATTAATGTACTACAATGTTCTATTTTGATCAATGAAACTTGACTGTTTATTATTTACTGAAAGTGAATCCTAGGTTCTTCGGTGTTAAGTATGCTGATTTTTTTTTTTGAAAACCATGGCTGAACTTGATCGGGTTGCCTACGTACCCCTTCATAAGGGGGATCAAGCCATACGTAGTTCTTTTTAAGTTTCAAAAATGCAGCGGAAAAATGAATCAAACAATTTAATTCATGCATGCTTACAAGATCAAATCTAGAAATCAGCACATTAAGAACACATAGGATTATGCCGAAATCGTTTAAACAATTATGCTAAAACTTTTATGCATGATTAACTATCAGATCTGAAACTTAAGAACTCTATTCTAATTAATCTCCGAATATCCATCGAATGGATTCTGGAGATATCTCCGTGAGGAGCCCCAAAAGAGGGTAAAACCTCAGGGAATCGGACCTAGATCTTGATACCATAATAAATGATTAATGCTAGATTAATACCTTTCATGATGGATGAAAGTTGTGGATCTGATCCTTGACTTCGCAGCCACGCACACGAATGGCCTCTACGAGAAGTACACGCAAAGTTCCTGAAGAGATCCAATCCTGCGGAAGTGTTAGCTTGCGCAGAATTTCTTGAGGCTGAAATTTGATCTTTCGACACTATCAACTTTTGAACTGCCTTCTTGGAAGAACTTGGAGGAAAGGTTTGGAGGGATTGAAGAGGAATTAGATATGATCTAAAGACTCTTATCAGGGACCCCTAACACTAATGGCGCGATGGACTTAGAGGAGGAAGAAGTCAGCTAGATTGAATGCAGAATTTTTTCATGCATGAACTAGGGTTCCTCTCTTTTCTTTTCCCTCTTTTCTTCTTCTTTTTCTCTCTTTTTTCCTTGAATTCGACCACCAGCTGATGGAGGTCCTTTTAATGTTGCTCTCCTACCTAACTTCATGCCAACCATCCTATATTTGTTGAGGATTTTGTGGGGTTTTGAATTTTGAATTCAAAATTCAAGTTCATGTGCCATTACATGATGAAACTTGATCTAATCTAAACCATTCATCATGTTGCCACTTCCCTCTTTCAATTTTGAAATTCCCATGCCCCCAAACAGATTAGAGTATCACGTGGTGATTTTGTGATGATTAAATTCGAAATTCAACCTTAATTAGAAGTGAGATAAAGATACGGATGACATATGTCATGAAGAGAGAGAATTTGATCTTATCCAATTCTTTTCATGAATTTATCTCTCCATTTCGACCCATCTAATGATGAAAGAGGTCCTTGATGTTGCCAAGTGTCCCATGGCACCATTAAATAAATTAAATTAATTTTTAATCATATTAAAAATCAATTTATGGCGCCATGCATGGATATGTGACAAGTGGATTTCAAGATCCGAACAGTTTCAGATCAAACCCATTTTAATTTAATTAAATCCTAACAATTAGAATGATCCAATTACCATGGGTTGAACCTAATCCAATTAGGTCAATCTCTAATTAAGCACAAATTTAATCTAATTTAATTTGGTCAACCTAAGTCCTCTTGATTCAGATCTAATCCAATCAGGTTAAAAACCCTGATTGAGCCCGGAATTGAATCTAATTCAATTTGGCTCATCCTTAGTCTAATTACTCAATCCAATTGAGTTCATTAGCAATCTAATTACTAATTAATCCTTTGATAATTACTTTAATTATTTTATAAGATAATTTTTCAATCGAATTGACCAAATTATCCCTGAATGATTCTTAATCATTCATCAGCCTTCTTGATCAATCAGGAATCTTCTATGCGTGTGACCTCATAGGTTCGAACCTAAGCCGGTAGTATAGGAACGACTTCCTACACTAATCGATGTGACCATCTAGCAATGGTACCCGACATTCAGATAGGCCGAATATATGCGAAGCAAATATTCTGGAACCCTGAACTATGGTTACTGTATAATTCAATCCCTTTGACTCCTAATGCCAGGATGACTTAGAGCTCACTGTCAATCCTATAATTAGTACATCCATTATGTGATTAACTTTAGATATCCCGTGACTCCTCACTGGGATTATCCTGGCCAAGGTTTTGCTAAATTAATCACAAGACATTATCTCCTGTTTCCAGGAGGGGTCAATTCCATCTCGACTCACAACTGACTACGCAAGTACTTGACTGCACCTAGTGACCTTCCGTCACTGAATTAGAAATTCAGGTAGTCCGGTACCAAAGTACAATGAGTTGCTTCTAGTCACAGGTTGCGGTCTCAGGTCAGAGGGCCAAACTTATACCCATATTCACTTGAAATATCTCTGGACAGTAGAGCGTTCCTGAATTGGTCACGTTCAGTGAAATGTACTCCTACACTTCACGTGTGTGGCATACCAGTGTCTCCACACTCCTTGGTTAAGAGGACAACCAACGTATATGTCACATAACGACCTAATTTCGATAATGCTGTCGTCCTTGTAACAACATATCATTTGGTCGTGAACTAGTTTAAGGACTCGAAGATAAATCCTCCTTTATCATTAATAAGTCCTAAGGACTTCATTACATAAGAGTCCATTTGAAGATGTAAAATGATGAATAATGCCAAAAAATACTTTATTGATTTATCAATTCATTTACAAAATTCAATCATCAACATGCTGACGATTGACATTTAGGATACAATTTCCAACATTTACTGCCTCTACTTAGCTATTGCCATACACCTGTTTGATGATAACAAAAGGGAGGAGAAGTAAGGAAAGAAAGAAGTCGCAATAAGTTGACAAATAAGTTTGAAAATTATAATAGGAGATAATATTCACTTAAGGGGGAGCAATATGTAACAATGAAAATTTTAAAGTCTAAACTTTTAATCAAAATTTCAGAATTTGGCACATACCTCTCATGCCTCGATACATAACCTGAAACTCTTACTTTATCTTAAATTTTTGAAGTTTCATTCTTAACCAAATATAAAAGAAAGGGGGAAAGAATCAAAAGTTCAAATGGGCAATATTTGGATGAAAAAGGGGGAGACTTCACTCTCAAATTTGAAAAGTTGAAATTCAGCAACTTGAGCTCTTCTAAAACAAATTATTTTTTTGATTTTAAGATAAGTATCAATCTGCTCATACTCAATATTTTGTAATCATCAAAAAGGGAAAGATTGAGGATGATAGTGTTATTCTGATGATTAACACAACCATTGAGAAAATATCTAATTAAATACTACAAGTTAACATGATACATCATTGCTGAGTTCGATACTTTCAATACATTAGAAGAATGAGATCAAGATGTCTTTCAATGATTAATAACGAGATAAAATTTGCGATAGAAAAGAAATAGTGAATTCTAAATTATAATTCAACAAAGTTTCAAGTGAAACGTACTCTTAAGGGCACAATAGTAATTTTCATTGTTAAGAGTATGTAGCACTACCATGACATACATTCAAAATTGCTTGAAGTATATTTCATTAATTGTATGGATGAGTCTAACCTTAAGATGCAGCAAAATGTGGAATGAGTCGACCCCAAGAAAGGTGGAGTCGACCCTGGCACATCATAGAACAATCAGGCACACCTCTGCGAAAATGGCACGGATGAACAGTAGTAGAGTCGACCCCAATGGAGTCGACCCCAACTGAACATGAGTCGACCCCAAGGCTATGTCGTTCAAAACTGTCTCTAGAATCCCTGAGAGGGTCGACCCCAATGGAACTTGAGTCGACCCCACTGTAGCTTGAGTCGACCCCAAAAAGAGTTGAGTCGACCCAAGTGAAAAACAGCTGAAATACAAGGTTCTGTGATCCCTGAGAGGGTCGACCCCACTGTAGCCGGAGTCGACCCTAGTGAAAGTTGGGTCGACCCCACTGGAAGTTGGGTCGACCCCAAGTCTGATGAACAGTGATTTGAGTCGACCCCAGCATGGGCAGAAGCATAACGGCTAGTTCTGCAGAAGTACTTTTTGACCTCCCAATGGCTAGTAACGGATAGTTTTTCAAATCTAACCAATGGGGAGTAACCTAAATTTATGTGAAAGTATTTATAATGACACTATTCATCAGAGCAATTCATCCTTTTGCAAAATATCAAAGCTTACCCAAGAAAGACAAAAGCCCTAATTTTCTTCATCGAGGTGCTTCATTCAAGAGTCAAAAGGAAGTGGTTTAGCAGATCAAAAAGAGGCATTAAGAGCTCCACCAACCCTTGAAGAGTGAAGCATTCCTTGACAAAGAAGAGAAGAACCATATCAAAGTGATAACTATATTCTAACTCTTCTTTATAGCTTACATCTGTTATATCTGCTCATCTAGGAGTTTCAACTTTCTTCTTCTTCTTAAAATCTTGTAAAGGTTTGTTGGTGAGCCCGTAAAACCAACGGTGTAGGTTTGTTGGTGAACCCGTAAAACCAACGGTGAAGGTTTGTTGGTGAGCCCGTAAAACCAACATAGGTTTTTGGTGATCCCGGAAAACCAAGTGTAAAAGTTTTTGAATTGTGAGTCCGAAAAATAATCCAACTGTAATCCGCGAGATTATAGTGAATTTCCAAGGGGTCGCTTGGGGAGTGGATGTAGGTGCATGGGAGAGCACCGAACCACTATACTTCTTGTTGTTTGTATTGTGAATTATTCTAAATCACTTACTCATCAATTAACATAATTAAGGAATCGAAAATTAACAAAAACCAATTCACCCCCCCCCCCCTCTTGGCTTGTCACCTTGGGCAACAGATTACCAATATGATTGTTGGTGGTACTTCTGAGGTTCAAACACCTTAGACAACTGAGCCCCGTAAGAGGCAGAAGCAGCTTCGAAGAGACAGTACACGGAAGACATCATCTCTTTCTCTGATGCCGACCTAGGAGGAGTACATACTCCTCATGATGATGCTGTAGCTATTTCTCTTATATTTGCAAATTATAATGTAAAAAAAATCTCGTTGATAATGAAAGTTCGACCAACATGTTATTTTATGATGCCTTCCTGATTGAAGTTACCTGCTGAGCGACTCTGAAAAGTTAATGCACCTCTTGTCGGATCTCAGAAGATTCTATCCTCATGGAAGGTGGGATTAATCTACCGAACACCGTAGGACAAGAGCCTCAAAACAATAATGTGAGGTTAGATTTCTTGGTAGTTTGGGTCTCCTCAGTTTACAATGCAATTTTGGGCCAATCATGCTTCAATGCTTTTCGAGCTATGGTATCTACCTACCATTTACTCATGTGATTCCTCACAAGAAGTGAAGTAGGAGAAATTCGAGATGACCAAATGGTAGCTTGTCAATGCTACTTTAAAGAAAAAAATTGGTAGAAACTCTACCTATTGAAGGGTTGGACAAACTGAAGGAGCAGCGAAGAGAACCAACGAAAGAATTCGTGCAGTTTTCCTTAAAGAAATATGAACCTGACCGAACTGTGCAGATCGACTTGAACCTAGATGAAAAATATTGGACTAAAGTGATCAACTTTCTTCGAGCCAACGATGATGTCTTCGTCTGGTCGGTTATTGACATGCCTAGCATAAGCTCCGAAGTAATCGTTCACAAGCTCAATCTAAACTCGGTATACCGACGGTAGAAGAAAAAAAACTTCACCACAGAAAGGCAACAAGTCATAGACCAAGAAGTTGACAAACATTTGGAGGTTGGCTTTGTACATGAGGTGAACTATCCTGAGTTGCTGGCCAATATTATACTTGTCAAGAAAGCTAATAAAAAATGGTAAGTTTGTATTGATTACATTGACCTCAATAAGGCTTACCCTAAAGACAGCTTGTCACTCACAATTGATCAGCTTGTGGATGTGACCTTGGAGCACAACTTCTAACCTTCATGGATATATTCTTTGGGTGTAACAAAATTCAAATGGTGCCAGAGAATGAGGATAAAACAATCTTCCTCACTAGTAAGGGCCTCTACTGTTACAAAGTAATGCATTTTGGTTTAAAGAATGAAGGAGCAACTTATCAACGACTCTTCAACAAAATTTTTAAAGAGCAAAATAGCTAGAATATGGAGGTATATGTGGATGACATGTTTGTAAAAAGTCAAGTAGCAGAGCAACATATAACCGACCTGGAGGAGGCTTTTATGACCCTTAATAAATTTTGAATGAAGCTCAATCCAACGAAGTATGCTTTCAGAGTTACCTCGAGAAAATTCCTAGAGTTTATCGTAACATAACAAGAAATTGAGGCAAATCCAAGAAAAATCCAAACAATATGAGAAATACAAGCACCAAAGACTATTAAAAAAGTTCAACACCTAGCTGGTCGGATCGTAGACTTGAAAGATTTGTGTCCAAATCAGCGAAGCGCTGCCTCCCATTCTTCAAGGCTCTAAAGCATCCAAGAAATTTTTAGTAGACAGATGAGTGTCAAGTAACCTTTGACCAACTAAAGAAGTATCTCAATTTATCCCTCTCCTTACAAAACTATAGGTCGGAGAAATGCTTTATCTATACTTAGTTGCTTCCCCTTCCAATGTAAGCTCGATATTGGTACGAGAGGAAGAAAGATGTTAGAAACCGATCTACTATATAAGTCAGATTTTGTGACATGCCAAGATGAGGTATTCTAAGTTAGAAAAGATGGTCTATGATCTCATCATCTTAGCTCGAAAACTCCAACCTTACTTTCAAGCCCATTCAGTCACAATCCTAAACCAACCAATCAATGAAGTAAATTTTGTAAAGATCTGAAAATGCAGGTCGGTTGGCAAAGTGGGTAGTTGAGCTCGGGAAGTTCGACCTTGAGTATTAACCTTGAATATCAATCAAAGCACAATTGTTGGCAGACTTTTTGGTAGAATGTACCATTCTTGATGAAGATCCTTCCAAGTTTCCCAGAAAAAAAGAAGACTATCGAGCGGCTATGGATCTTACACGTGGATGGGTCATCAAGCTCAGGGGCAGCGGGGCTAGAGTCATACTTACCAAACCAAATGAAGTTATTACGAAGTATGCACAACAATTCAAATTTTTAGCCTCAAATAATAAAGCTGAATATCAAGCACTTATCCTCGGGCTCAAGTTTGCTAAGGAGCTCGGTGTTCAGCAATTAAAGGTTTTCAACGACTCACAGTTAGTAGTTGGCCAAGTGCAAAGAGAGTTCGACGGTCAGAGACCATCAATGATTAAATATCTATAAAAGATGACGAACATCAATTCAGCTTTTTATAGCTTTGACATGTAATAAATTTATTTTAAAAAAAATGCAAGGGCAGACCTGTTGTCAAAATTGGCCACTTTGGAGATTGCTGACCAGGCTAAAGTTACATATCTTGAAGTCCTGGAAGTGGTAAGCATTGAAAAGCCTGTGTTCATGACGAACACCACTATCGAACCAAGCTAGATGGATCCTCTCATCGACTTTTTAAGGGATGGAAAATTTTCTACAGATTGGGTTGGAGCCCGTTGAATAAAACATCAAGCCTTCCATTATATCCTTCTAGATGATAAGCTATATCAGAGATCATTCTCATTGCCATTCCTCAAGTGTCTCCATCCGGCCGAGGCAGATTATGCATTTAGCAAAGTTCATAAAGAAATCTGTGGCAATCACCTAAGGGGTAGATCTTTTGCTTACAAAATTTTGTGATAAGGATATTACTGAACGACCTTATAGCAAGATGCGACCGACTTCATAAAAAAATATGCCACACAAGCATCCAACAACAACTAGCAATACCATTAACACCGATTAATGCCCCTTGACCATTTGCACAATGGAGAATTGACATCCTCATAATTTTCTAGTAGCAACTGGGCGGCGCAAGTTCCTCATCGTTGTTGTGGATTACTTCACCAAATGGGTGGAAGTTGAACTAGTAGCTCAAATTACCAAGGTAAATATCGAGACTTTGTATGGAAGGTTATAATTTTTAGGTTTGGAGTTCTTCGAGTGATCATCATAGATAATGGGCATCAATTTGACAATGCCTGATTCAAAGAATTTTGTGATGAGCACAAAATCAATCATCGGTTCACCTCGATAGCGCACCCCGAAACTGATAGAGAAGTCAAAGTGACTAACTGAACAATTCTACAAGGGCTAAAAGCAAGATTGGACCGAAAAAAAGAACTATGGGCCGAAGAACTCTATAATATATTACTAGGCGTATCGAACAACATATCGAATTTCTACCAAAGAAATGTCTTTCAATCTTGCTTTTGGAACAAAGGCGGTGATTTAATTGGAGATCGGACTTCCATCACTTCAGGTAGAAAACTTCAATAACCACATAAATGCAGATCAACTTCGAGCTAATCTTGATCTTCTAGAAGAAGCTGCTCAAATCCACATGGCAACATATCAATAGAAGGTAGCTCAGTATTGCAATTCAAGGGTTAAGGGTAAGCTCTTCCGACCTAGTGACTTTTTCTTAAAAAAAATCGAAGCATCACAACCAGAAGAACTCGAAATGCTGAGCTCAAATTGGGAAGGTCCATACTGAGTGGCTAAAGCAACATGACAAGGGACGTATAAGCTTAAACATCTCGAAAATACTCCGATCACTCAAACTTGGAACTCTAAGAACCTACGCATCTGTTTCCAATAAGGTTCATTGTATTCCAAGCTCATATCTAATAAAAATCTTCTTGTTATATTTCTATCTTTCAGATCGGACAATTATGACTAGCATGTCCGACTCAAATAAAACAAGAAACACCCCAGAAATGCTTGGGCCTGGATCTAAGATCTCCGAGGTCAAGGATAGTTCAGTAATGAAGCCAGCTACACCCATGGAGACACCTCAGATATATTCGGGACCTTCATAAACTGAGCTCACTCAGAATTTGAAGCAGATGATCTAGAGATGAACTCCAACAAATCAAATGAGAAACCCAAGATTGGCTAGGGATCCTCACCGATTCTCTGATTGGAATTAAGCCTAAGAAGAGGCATCAAAAGAAAGAAAGTTTGGTATGATGAATCAAACTCAAACAAGAAAGTAACTCATGCAAGTACAACTTAGTCTAAACTAAAGTCAAGAACTTGGTGAAATTCTCATTTTCATTACTTTTAGAAGTCTATACATAGACCTCAAGATACTCGAGCAAAAGCAAAAAACAACGAGCTTAGTAAGTCTGAGTGAAAACAAATAGAAAGGAAGAAAAAGCTTCATTTCTTGTCACTGTCGTCTTCGTTCTTGTTGTCCTCTTCATCACCAACGTTGATGTGAATGCTGCTGAAGTCCCTCTAGATAAAGTCGAAGTATTTGAGCTCGGCAGTCTACGAAGTTTTTTGTGGGCATCGGTGGTGTTCTTAATGGATTCCGCTCTGAATTATTCCAAAGAGAAAAAATCCTTGACTGCTTCAGCGACCCTCTCTTTAGATCTACCATCCATCTCCTTGCCTTGAAAACCTCCTGCTTAGGATGAGCAATTTTCTTTGACAACTTTGTTACTTTTTTCTCAAATGCCAAGAAGGCCTCCCTAGCCTCAAAAAGATGACTGTTTGAAATCATTGTGAGAGTTCGTGCAGCCGAGGCTTGAACTTCTACCGATTTGACCTTGTCCTTAGCCTTTCTTGCTCTCTCTTCAACTAGCCGAGCTCGCCCCTTCACCTGGTTGAGAGCGGCTTTTGATTTTGCTCCAACCTCGGTGACTTTTGCTTGGTAACTTTCCATTTCAACTCAAACTCCAAAGCATGTTGCCTAAGCGATACAATCTCCTCGTGCATATAGCTGATCTCATAGGCATGCTGAAAAGAAGAATAGTCAATATATGAAGCAAAAGACATGGTAAAAATTTATAAAATGGAAGCTTAACCGAACAACTGAGGTGAAGGCTCCATCAATTAGGTCATTGACGTGGAAGGGGCACATAATGCTCTTGTCGGCATGCAGCTGTATAGCTCAAATCACATCCTTGGCCACCCGTGGGGTTGTCAAGGCCGAATCAAACTCATTAACGGACCACCTCGAAATGTAGACCCTGAAAGAGCGAGCCAAGGAATCTGGAGTAGGTGCCAAAGCTAAACGGTTGTCTTCCACTGGAGTTGACGAGCTTGGACAAGCTCATGCCGAGGTATTATCCTCGGATGATGATGGATAGAAAGAAATGACAGCAGTAGATAGCTGGCAAGGGTGACCACCTCTGGAGGAGCGACCTAATGGGTGACACAATCTCGACCTCGGGTCGAGTTCCACACCCTCTGTCTGAGGTGTCAGCACCTCGATAGCAGAGACCTCAAGAATAGGGGCCTCAACTATGTCTTCAGTAGGAGCCGAGGTAGATTCTCCCTTCGACTTCTTTCTTCGAGAGGTTTCACCCATAGTTGCCATAGTTTCTCTCTTGTTCATGGCTTTTTAGATTAGTGCCAAATCGGTCTTCATAGCTGCAATAGTTGCAAGGTGGAAGACAAGGTTAAATAAGAACAGAATGCTAAGGAGAAAAGATAAAAATTATAAAAAAAATTATCCTGAGGATCGGCTATGCTCAGACCAACGTTAGTCAGTATTTTCTTGGGCAACAGTTTTTGTAAGAGAGAAATCTTGGATTTAAGAAGAGCGTCCAAGGGTCCTTGATCATCGCCAGACAACCTCGGGGGTTGGTTTAGAGATCTCTAAGGTGTCCTCCATAGGGTTTCAAACTGCCATGACTATTCAGAAGAGACCAAAAAAATCTCTCTTTTCATCCATGAATGGAAGAGTGAGTGCCTTGGATCAACTAGCGGCCTTACCGAGGAGAGAAATACCACCAATTGTTTTTCTAAGGATGCCTCTTTAGAGTAAAGCATCTTCAAAAAAGAGAAACTGAAGCTTAGATGTTATAATGAAAACAAAGGGGAAGAAAACCTACAATGACCCGCCAGAAGTTTGGAACCAGTTGGGTCGGGATGAGGCAATAAACCCACATTAATTGAATACTGAAAGGGCGAAGAGGCAGTCTAAGCCCAGCCTTGAGAGTTTCCTCAATCCGGCCGAGCCGAGATGGAGGAGGATTCGTCACTCGGTCTTTGGGACTGGCGAGCTCAATGTGAACACAAGAGGGACGAAGTGCCGAGCACGGAGCAATTCCATCTCCTCGTGGATGAGGACTGACACCTTATAGTTTGGGTCGAACTTCGAGCTCATACTCACTTGGAGGTGAGGATCGCCAAGCTCGAGGAGAATGGTGGGATGACCAACTCCTCGTTGAGATCTCGATCTCAGCCTCGCTCATGATGTAGAAAATAAAGAATAAAAAAAAGAAAAAAAGTTAAAAAAGAAAAAATTTGAGCAGCTAAAAGTAAAAATCCACTGGTGATTGAAAAAAAAACTATGGAGGATGCTAGAGCCGGAGGGGAAGAACTTTGCAGAGAAGTGCCCAGGAGGAAGCTCGAGCTGTTGGGGAGGTTCATGAAAGAAGAAAGAAGTGTAAAATAAAGGAAGGGGTTACCCTTATATTGGGGTACGAACGATCCAGATTAAAGCGGCGGTTCGACTATCCGAGCTGATTCATCCATGTTGTTGCCCAAGGTGACAAGCCAAGAGGGGGGGTGAATTGGTTTCTCTTAATTTTTACTATCTTACTTATGTCAATTGATGAGTTAGTGGAATTTAACAAAGCACAATACAAACACACAAGAAGTATAGTGGTTCGGTGCTCTCCTAAGCACCTACGTCCACTCCCCAAGCGACCCCTTGGGAATTCACTATAATTCCGCGGATTATAGTTGGATTATTTTTCGGGCTCACAATCCAAAAACCTTTACACTTTGGTTTTTCGGGATAACCAAAAACCTATGTTGGTTTCACGGGCTCACCAACGAACCTATGTTGGTTTTTCGGGCTCACCAACGAACTTTTACAATTGGTTTTACGGGTTCACCAAAAAACCTACACCGTTGGTTTTGCGGGCTTACCAACAAACCTTTACAAGTGATTAATAAAAGAAGTAAGAAGATTTAAGCTCCTAGATGAGCAAATATAATAATTATAATTTACAAAGAAGAGTTTAGAGAATAGTTATCGCTTGATGAGACTTCTCTCTTCTTTGTCAGGGATGCTTCACTCTTCAAGGGTGGATGGAGCTCTTAATGACTCTTGGAATCTGCTCAACCACTTTCTTTTGACTCTTGAATGAAGCACTTGGATGAAGAAGATTAGGGCACTTGTCTTTCTTGTGTACTCTTTGATATTTTGCAAAAGGATGTTTTCTCTGATGAATAGTGCCACTTTAAATAGTTTCCTTCATCCATTGGACAAGCCCCAATGGTTAGAATTCAAAAACTACCCGTTACTCACTGTTGGAAGGTCAAAAAGTACTTCTGCAGAACTAGCCGTTATGCTTCTGCCCGTGCTTGGGTTGACTCAACTTTTACTGGGGTCGACCCAACTTTCACTTGGGTCGACTCAACCTTTCTTTGGGTCGACTCTCTCAGAACCACAGAACCTTGTATTTCAGCCTTCTTTCACTTGGGTCGACTCAACATCTTTTTGGGTCGACTCAAGGTTCAGTTGGGTCGACTCAACTTCCACTTGTGTCGACCCTCTCAGGGTTTCCAGAGAACCTATTTTTGAATGTGATTGCCTTTGGGTCGACCCTCTCAGTGTTTGGGTCGACTCAAGTTTGGGTTGACTCAACTTCCTCTTGGGTCGACCCTCTCAGTGTTTCCAGAGAACTGTTTTCTTGAGGCTTGAGAGGCTTGAGGTTTGGGTCGACTCATCCTTTCCTTGGGTCGACCCAACTACTGTTCATCCGTGCCATTTTTGCAGAAGTGTGCCAGATGCTTTCTTGATGTGCCGGGGTCGATCCAATCAACCTTGGGGTCAACTCAATCCACACTTTGCTGCAACTCAAGGTTAGATTCATCCATATAAACAATGAAATGCATCTTTATCTTATTATACGAATTGTACTGAGAGTAACAGACTTATAAATGATGTATCAAATTAACTTGTAACATACTCTTGATTATTGTATTAATCATCAAAATACCACTATCATCCTCAATCTCTCCCTTTTTGATGATTACAAAATATAGAGTATGAGCCTATTGATACTTATCTTAAAATTAGTTTTAAAAAGGCTCAAGTTGCTGAATTTCAGCTTTTCAAATTTGAGAGTGAAGTCTCCCCCTATTTCATCCAAATGTTTCCAATTTGACCTTTTGAATTACTCTTCCTTTCTTTTATATTTCATTAAAGATGAAACTTCAAAAAATTGAGATAAAGCATGAGTTTCAGATTATGTATCGAGGTGTGAAATGTATGTGCCAAATTCTGAAATTCTATGTGAATTTTAGATTTGATTATTTTCATTGTTACAAATTGCTCCCCCTTAAATGTATATGCTTTCCTATTATAATTTTCAACTTGTTTGTCAACTTATTTCTCTTTTCTTGCTCAACTCATTTCTCTTTCCTTGCTTCTAAATGTATATGCTTTCCTATTATAATTTTCAACTTGTTTGTCAACTTATTTCTCTTTTCTTGCTCAACTCATTTCTCTTTCCTTGCTTCTCCCCCTTTTTGTTATCATCAAGTAGGTGCATGGGAATAGACACAATAATTAACAAACATTTCAGCTTCATTGATCAAAATGGAACATTGTAGTACAAAAAAATAAATACAATGTTCCTCAATCAAAGTTCAAAGTACATGATCAACACAAAATACATATGAGAACTAGATACATATCCTATGCTCTAATCAGAAATACTAATATCAGCCTAGAGAGTATCTAATGGCTGTGATCTAGTCCTCATCCTTCTAGCATAAGTGGCGAGGGAAGGTCGAGCCTGATGGGACTGAGTCTAGTGTGGAGCTCGGTGAGCTGGATGACTCTGTGTCGAAATCTCTGACTCAGCTGCCTGTGGCACAGATGGTCCATGAACCTCTCTCTCCGTAGAGCTCCTATCTGCTCTCTAAGATCACTGATCTCAGCAGTCATGATATCTAGTCTGCTCGTCAGCCCATCAGTGATAGTCCTCGCCTGAGCTGACATAAGCTCAGTCATCCTACTCCAAAACTCTTCTGTGTCTCCCGCAGGAACAGATGACGAAGGTCCAGCCTCTGAAGGTGCAGTAGGATGATCCGTATGCTCCTCATCCTCAAGGATAGGGTCTCCAATATCTGGTGCATCACCCTCTGGTGCATCACCCTGAATCCCTGCTCCAGCACGTACCCACTGCCCGTTCACCTTCTCATAGCCCATGCGAATAAGGGATCGTGCAGTGTATGTTTCAGTGAAAAGTAGATGCCTGGAGATCTCTCCCTCTATAGATATATCGTGCTGTCGGAAGATCAAGATGAGTATCATACCATAAGGCAGCGAGACTCTGGAGTTGCATATTACCTCCCTCATCTGCCTCAGCACGAATAATATGCTCCATAACAACCAGATCTCGCTCTGAAATGAGATCAAATCCCCCGCTCTTCGGAAACAAAATCCGATCAATGAAGTTGTGCAACAACCTCATTTCCGCTGAAAGAGAGCTTGCTATTACATTTTCTGAGTAGTCGAAGTCTTCATTCTCAAGAATCAACTGCAAGGCTCTCAATTTGTTTTCTGGCTTTTCTGGAGTTGCTCCTTCGCAGGGGAGATGAAGCAACTCACTCAAACTTTCTTCGGAGACTCTAACCCTTACTCCGCGAACTTCGGATATAAGCCCTCCCATTCCAATTTTGAGGAAGGCATAGAACTCACGGACTAATCCCGGATAGATCACCACATCTAGGGAGCAAAGATACTCCCATCCTTGCCTTCGGATCCATTCCCCCAAACGGAACCCTTCTTGATCCAAAAACTCGGAGTGGATCCTTCTCCCCGTGGTAACCGGTCTCCCCGCAAATTTGGCAAGTTGTACTGAAGGGGAGGGAGGAGGAGGTGGCTCTACACGTGTCTCACCTTGTGGAGACATTGTAGATGGCTCTGTAGCATCCCTATCCGCACGTGTGATCCGCGAAACTCTCCCGGATCGCTTGGCTACGGCTCTCTTGGGTCCCATTTCTCCAAGATCTTGATGTAATCTACTGTTTGGAGATGATTGGAGGAGATTTGAGAGTGGAAAATAGGGTTTTCGAAAGAGGACAAAGTGAAAACAGTGCCCTAGATAGCTCACGGGTCCTCCTTTTAACAGTGGGGTCCCGATGTTGGGTCGACCCTAGATTTTTCTTAGGTCGACTCAACGTTGGGTCGACCCTATTCTGGGTTGGGTCGACCCAAGTTCAGAAATTTTTTTTCTTCCTTTTCCCTTTTAAAAATTTTCTTGCTTCCAATCCTTACAAATTCTTACTGGGACAATGATACATGAGTAAGGAATCTATAGATGACAAGTTTGACTCATGTTTCATGGGTTTTTAGAAATGGGAGGAGTGTATCATGAGACTGCTTGCTCCCTTTTATATCTCCTCAATAAAAAGGATCACATATGCCTAATTCCCTCCTAAGTGTGCAAAATCTATCCTCACTCAAAGGTTTTGTGAATATGTCAGCTAATTGTTTCTCAGTACATACATGCTCAATACATATGTTTCCATTTTGCACATGATCTCTAATAAAATGATATCTTATTTCAATGTGTTTGGCTTTAGAGTGCTGAACCGGATTTTTAGTAAGGTTGATGGCACTAGTATTATCACACTTTATAGGAATGTTATCTAGCTTAACTCCATAGTCCTCTAGTTGTTGCTTAAGCCATAGTACTTGAGCACAACAACTGCCGGCAGCTATACATTCAGCTTCAGCTGTCGACAGTACCACTGAATTCTGCATTTTGCTAAACCATGATACTAAGTTATTTCCTAAAAATTGACATGTTCCACTAGTGCTCTTCCTATCTAATTTGCATCCAGCAAAATCAGCATCTGAGTAGGCAAGCAAATCTAGATAGGAGTCTCTCGAGTACCATAATCCTATGTTTGTAGTTCCTCTTAAATATCTAAGGATTCTTTTAACAGCACTTAAATGTGACTCCTTAGAATCTGATTGGTATCTAGCACATATTCCTACACTAAACACGATGTCTGGTCTACTAGCAGTAAGGTAGAGCAAGGATCCAATTAATCCTCTATAAAGCTTAATATCAATACTCTTTCCTTTCTCATCTTTGTCTAGCTTACTAGTAGGCTTCATTGGAGTGCCTACTCCCTTGTGATTTTCATTTCCAAACTTCTTTAGTATTTCCTTTGTATACTTAGTTTGATGAATGAAGATACCTTCTTTAGTTTGTTTGATTTGTAATCCTAGAAAGAAACTTAGTTCTCCCATCAAACTCATTTCGAATTCTCCGTGCATTAAATCAGCAAACTCTTTGCAAAGATTATCATTTGTGGCACCAAAGATTATGTCATCTACATATATTTGTACCACTAGCAGATTTTCGTCCTTTCTTTTGAGAAAAAGCGTTTTATCTACATTTCCTCTACTGAAGTCATTATTTAGTAGAAATTTGCTTAATCGATCATATCAAGCCCTAGGTGCTTGCTTCAATCCATATAATGCCTTATGTAGTCTAAACACATGATTTGGCAATTTATGATTCTCAAAATCAGGAGGTTGCTCTACATATACTTCTTCCTCTATAAAACCGTTTAAGAATGCACTTTTTACATCCATTTGATACAATTTGAAATCCATGAAACATGCAAAAGCTAGAAGTAATCTAATAGCCTCTAATCTAGCTACGGGAGCAAATGTTTCATCAAAATCTATCCCTTCTTCTTGATTGTATCCCTTAACTACAAGTCTAGGTTTATTTCTTATAACTACCCCATTTTCATCTAATTTATTTCTAAAGATCCATTTTGTTCCAATTACAGAGTTATGCTTTGGTCTCTCAGTTAATGTCCATACATTACTTCTTTTGAATTGATTTAATTCTTCTTGCATAGCATTTATCCAATTGGTATCTTTTTCAGCTTCTTCATAAGTCTTAGGTTCTAACTGTGAAACAAAAGCAAGATAATCATTTAAATTTCTAAGAGAGGATCGAGTTCTTACCCCTTGAGATGGATCACCAATGATTAAGTCTTTAGGGTGTCCATATGCATACCTCCATTCCTTTAGCAAGTCTTGAGATTGTGGTGGCACGCAATCATTTTTCTTATCTTGAATTGGCACGTCATCAAGATTTAACTTTTCAAAGTTAATAATTCCTGCATCATCATCAAGAATATTTTCTTTCCTAGCAGACTCACTATCAGACTCATCAAATATGATATTTACTGACTCTTCGACTACAAGAGTTCTTTTATTGAACACTCTGTATGCCCTGCTAGATGTGGAGTATCCTAAGAAGATACCTTCATCTGACTTGGCATCAAATTTACTTAGATACTCCTTACCATTGTTTAAAATGAAACATCTACATCCAAATACTCTAAGATATTTAGCGGTTGGTTTCTTATTCTTCCAAAGTTCATAAGGAGTTTTCTTGGTTATAGGTCGTATTAAAACCCGATTTAGAATATGGCAAGCAGTGCTTATAGCTTCAGCCCAAAAGTACTTTGGAAGATTTGACTCGCACAACATCGTGCGTGCCATTTTTGCCAAGATCCTGTTTTTTCTTTTAACAACTCCATTTTGTTGAGGCGTTCTAGGTGCTGAAAATTGATGTGAGATACCGTTTTCATTACAAAATTTTTCAAAGTGTTGATTTTCAAATTCAGTTCCATGATCACTTCGAATTGTTATTAAGGTGAGCTTCTTTTCATTTATGATATAATTATAATGTTTCAAGAATGCTGAAAATGCTTCATTCTTATGTGCCAAAAATGAAACCCATATATATCTTGAAAAATCATCTACTATAACTAGTCCATACTTCTTCCTACCTAGACTCGCAATTCTAGTGGGTCCAAATAGATCCATATGTATGAGTTCAAAAGGTCTAGTTGTTGATACTATATTCTTTGATTTGAAGGATGATTTTGTTTGTTTTTCTAATGAGCATGGTCCACAAATTTTGTGCTTTTCAAAGATCAATTTTGGCACATCTTTTATTAATTCCTTCTTGACTAGTTTTGATATTAATTCCATACTAGCATGTCCTAGTCTACGATGCCAAAGCCAACTTGTTTCATTTTTTTTTTCTTCATTAGTAATTAAACATAATCCATTTTTCTTGCCTAATTCATGAAGATCTACCATGTAAATATTTCTTTGCCTTTGTCCTATAAGTACAATGCTATTATCTTTAGGATTTGTGATTATGCATACTGATGCTTCAAATGTGACTTTAAACCCTTTATCACAAAATTGACTTATGCTAAGTAGGTTATGTTTCAAACCATTAACTAATAAGACATTTTCTATGAAGGTAGATGGAGTAATAAAAATTTTACCCTTTCCAATGATATACCCTTTTCCATTGTCTCCATAGGTTACTACTCCACCCTTCTTAGATTCCAAGGTGACAAATTGGTCTACGTCACCGGTCATGTATCTTGAACAGCCGCTATCTAGATACCATCGTTTATCCACTTTATTAGCTGCAAGACACCCCCGCAATCAAGATCAAGAATGAGCTTTAGGTACCCAAACTATGTTGGGTCCTTTAGGGTTAGTACTTGATGTTCCTTTTCGAACCCAAACTTTCTTGAATTTAAGCTTATGATTATTACTCAATTTGTTTTGGCTGGACTTTCTATAGTTACATTCATATGCTTTATGTCCTAATTTATTGCAGTAATGACAAGAAAATTTTCATTTTTAGCTTTCACAAAAATGTTCTTCAAGTATTTTTGTTTTCTATTTGTTTTATATTCTAATCCAACCTTATCATATACAGCTTTTTGACTATCAAGAATCATATTTAATTTGGTTGAACTAAGTGTAAACTTATCTACTAAGGATTTATATTTTTCAGCATCTTCTTTTAACTTGACATTTTTAGCACTTAGACTCTTGGTTTCATTTGTGAGTTTTCTACTTAATGTTTCATAGTTATGAGATAGTTTCAACTTATCTTTGATAAGAGATAGATTTTCTTCTTTTAGAACTTTATTTTTATTGATTAGTTTTTTATGTTCTTCCATGAGTTCTAAAAATGCATCATGTAATTCATCAACAGTAAAATCACATTCAAGTTCAGAATCTACCTCATCGTCATTGGCCATATGGCATATTTGGGCCGTCTCTTGATGATCTTTCTCTTCCGAACTTGACTCCTCACTTTCACTCCATTCAGCCATGAAGTTCTTCTTTTTAAGTTTTCTTGCCATTCACTTTAGTTCCGGGCAATCTATCTTATAATGCCCGGGCTTGTTACACTCATAACAAATAGGTGTTTCCTTTTCCTTTTCTTTGTCCTTACTCTTTTCTTTACTTGAGCTACCTTTGAAGAAGGGTTTCTTTTTATGAAATCTCTTCTTACCTCTCATAAATTTTCTAAATTTTCTTCCAAGCATAGCCATTCCTTCTTCATCAAATTCATCATCATCATCAGATTCTTCCGACTCAGTTTCTTGTTTTGGAGTGGTAGACTTTAGGGCAATGGTCTTTCTTCTCTTGACCTCATCTTCTGAATTTTGCCTCATGGTCAACTCATGGGTCATGAGTGATCCTAAAAGTTCCTCTAATTGTAGTGTATTGAGGTCCTTTGCTTCCTGAATTGCGGTTACCTTGGCCTCCCAAACTCTTGGTAGAGACCTGAGAATTTTTCGCACCAATTCAGAGTTAGTATAAGACTTTCATAAACTCTTTAGCCCATTTATAATTTTAGTAAAACGAGTAAACATATCAGTTATGGACTCAGTGGATTCCATTTTAAACAATTCATACTTATGTACTAATATGTTTATTTTTGACTCCTTAACTTGATTGGTTCCTTCATGTGTGACCTCAAGTTTATCCCAAATTTCTTTTGCAGAGATGCATGTAGATATTCTATTGAATTCACTTACATCTAATGAACAGTAAAGTACATTAATCACTTTAGCATTTAATTGTGCTAATTTTCTATCACTTTCATTCCAATCCATTTCTGGTTTGGGTATTATAGTGCCCTCTATACTAATTGTGGGTGTATGAGGTCCTCTAGTTATAATATACCACAATTCATAGTCTAGAGCTTGAACGAATATCCTCATCCTAGCTTTCCAGTATGTGTAATTTGTGTCATTAAATAGAGGAGGTCTATTTGTGGATTGCCCCTTACTCATAGAACATCCTACTTGGGTTGTCATGATCTTTGATTCTTGATTGTGAGATCAACAAATACTATAGGAGCACCTTGCTCTGATACCACTTGTTGCCCAAGGTGACAAGCCAAGAGGGGGGAGGGTGAATTGGTTTCTCTTAATTTTTACTATCTTACTTAGGTCAATTGATGAGTTAGTGGAATTTAACAAAGCATAATACAAACACACAAGAAGTATAGTGGTTCGGTGCTCTCCTAAGCACCTACGTCCACTCCCCAAGCGACCCCTTGGAAATTCACTATAATTCCGCGGATTACAGTTGGATTGTTTTCCGGGCTCACAATCCAAAAACCTTTACACTTTGGTTTTCCGGGATCACCAAAAACCTATGTTGGTTTTACGGGCTCACTAACGAATCTATGTTGGTTTTTTGGGCTCACTAACGAACCTTTGCAATTGGTTTTACGGGTTCACCAATAAACCTACACCGTTGGTTTTGCGGGCTTACCAACAAACCTTTACAAGGTGATTAATAAAAGAAGTAAGAAGATTTAAGCTCCTAGATGAGCAAATATAATATTATAATCTACAAAGAAGAGTTTAGAGAATAGTTATCGCTTGATGAGACTTCTCTCTTCTTTGTCAAGGATGCTTCACTCTTCAAAGGTGGATGGAGCTCTTAATGACTCTTGGAATCTGCTCAACCACTTTCTTTTGACTCTTGAATGAAGCACTTGGATGAAGAAGATTAGGGCACTTGTCTTTCTTGTGTACTCTTTGATATTTTGCGAAAAGATGTTTTCTCTGATGAATAGTGCCACTTTAAATAGTTTCCTTCATCCATTGGACAAGCCCCAATGGTTAAAATTCAAAAACTAGCCGTTACTCACTGTTGGAAGGTCAAAAAGTACTTCTGCAGAACTAGCCGTTATGCTTCTGCCCGTGCTTGGGTTGACTCAACTTTTACTGGGGTCGACCCAACTTTCACTTGGGTCGACTCAACCTTTCTTTGGGTCGACCCTCTCAGAACCACAGAACCTTGTATTTCAGCCTTCTTTCACTTGGGTCGACTCAACATCTTTTTGGGTCGACTCAAGGTTCAGTTGGGTCGACTCAACTTCCACTTGGGTCGACCCTCTCAGGGTTTCCAGAGAACCTATTTTTGAATGTGATTGCCTTTGGGTCGACCCTCTCAGTGTTTGGGTCGACTCAAGTTTGGGTCGACTCAACTTCCTCTTGGGTCGACCCTCTCAGTGTTTCCAGAGAACTGTTTTCTTGAGGCTTGAGAGGCTTGAGGTTTGGGTCGACTCATCCTTTCCTTGGGTCGACCCAACTACTGTTCATCCGTGCCATTTTTGCAGAAGTGTGCCAGATGCTTTCTTGATGTGCCGGGGTCGACCCAATCAACCTTGGGGTCGACTCAATCCACACTTTGCTGCAACTCAAGGTTAGATTCGTCCATATAAACAATGAAATGCATCTTTATCTTATTATACGAATTGTATTGAGAGTAACAGACTTATAAATGATGTATCGAATTAACTTGTAACATACTCTTGATTATTGTATTAATCATCAAAATACCACTATCATCCTCACATGTGTCAGCTCGGGATACAATATGAGCGATTCACCCGGATCATCACATTAATAGTGTCTCAGAAAAATTATGCAATAATGACATCTCAAGATAGCTCTGATATGATGGCGCAACGAGAAGATTAATCGACACATTAAAACTTCCTTCTAGATGCCTTATCTTCGATCAAGATGACGATACGATTTCTGTCACCCTAACTAAGATTCAATTCGGTTTCAGAAGTAAGGGGCAAGTGATGGAGAAAATATTGGACATCTTGACTTTGGATAAGACCGACCTTCTTGACCTTGGTATTAACCAAGGTGAATAACTTCGGTGAAAACTGAGGTGCCAGTTTGCTCGCGCTAATAAAGACCAACAGTTATGGCAACACTGTAGCCAATGCATGATTAAAGTAATTGCCACCATGTGCTGTTCATGTGGAACGGTTACCACGTTGTTAATGTGCAGTTGACCATTGCCATACAGTTAAGGGATGTCGTGCCAAATCAAATAACAAATTAGTATACTATCCTATATAAAAGGATGTCCCGGGGATCCTTAGACAAGCTCTTTTGAAGATTTTTCTCTACAAATTTTTTCTCTCCCATACTGTTGCTCTATTATTCTGATTTATGCATTAAAGAGTCTCCTGCCAAAAATTTTTTGACAAGTAGACTTTTTATAGATCATTCTTGAAGGCGATTAGTTCATCCTCATCCGGTCTCATCTAATCATATTCATTTCGGTTCTCACCGACCTCAGAGCAAGCCAAGCAGCATTCCAACCTCGATTTAGGATTTGGTGGCAACAAGATTACATCATCAAATTTCAAGGGAGCCTTCAACCTACAAATTATGTCACTACAGAAAAACCAACCTATCCCGACGCTTTTTGGAACCTTTAGCGATGCTTATAAGCATCGGTTAAAGTACCACCGACGCAACGCGCAGCGTCGCCAAAGTGTCGGCGATACCAGAGTGGTAAAATTTTTTGCCGACGCAGGAGAAGAGCATCGAAAAAAATCGGGATTTGCCGACGCTTATAAAGCGTCGGCGATAACCCGATGGACAAATTCCTCATGGTTTTTTTCTTGGTTTTCCCCAATGCTTTAAAGCATCGCAAATTGCTGATGCTTTGAAGCGTAGGGAGATCCGCATTTGCTGACGCTAATGTAAGCATTTGAAGCGTCGGCATAAGCGTGTCGGGGTGTGCCACGACGTCTTTTACCGACGCTTAAAAGCGTCGAAAATTTTATTTTTGAAAAAAAATAAAAGTACCAATTCATATTATAAAACACACATTATAAAACATATATTTAACAATATAAACCTATATTACATTGATACATTGACACAAACACTTAGATCGTTCGAAATATGAAAATTGTCATATTTGATTAAAAATTTGCTTGATAAGTTTAAAATTACAATGTACTCTGAAAATAAGAAACATATACATATCAAACTCATAAAAAATAGTCTAGAAGGCATCAGGGACGGGATTCAGCTCCCTCATCATCATCTCTACGAGCGTTTGAAGTATCAGGAATCTACAAAAAAAAAGAAAAATCTTAAAAGTTAGAAATATTGTGATACATTAACTCATATATCATAATTGATAATATGTAAAGTATTCAAATATATATAGTTATTTACCTAAGAAGGGAGAAATCGTTGTAACATGGATGAAATATTCACCAGCTGAGACTGCAAATTTACTTGATTCTACTTCAGCTCTTCAATAGTTGCTTGAAGATGACGAATTTCTGCAGTGTTACTACCTTCTCTAGCATTTCTTGTATACATGCCTACTAAAGACAACTGAGAGGGGGTAACTCCAACGCCGTAACCCCTCACTCGACCATAACGCTCTGGGCCCATCAATTCAGCGAGCACTTGAGCTTCAATATGACTGATCGCGTCGGATGATGATGACTTTCCGACGCGCTTTGAAATAAGATTTGTTGCCCTATCCTATATCTCTCAAAAGAAAAAGTCAAATTAATGTATGCCAATAATATAAAAAAAAATACAGCACAAGTCAAAGATGAATACATACAACTATATCTCTTGACTCCTTCTGAACAAAGCTGCCATCTCGGTGGGTGTGAGTCATCTTATAAAACTCCACTCTACCAGGCTCCCTCTCATTATCATCCATCTACAACAAAAATTATATTTCAAGAGTATACATGCTATATGATAGAATAATTTAAGATAAATCTAAAGAGTTCCAAAAAAACTTACGAATTCAGCTCTACGCCTCGCATAACTCATGGAGCCTGAAGTGTGAGGAACAGTCTGCGATGCTCGAGCAGCTCTACCAATGTTGGAATATGTCTTTCCCAAAAAATAATAAACAATGTAATTTATACAATGTATAAATTTATAATCTATAATAATAGTAAATACAATCTAAGGTATTGAAAAAATATACACAACCTGAGCTCTCTCAAAAAATCAGTAGTGGACAAGCTCCCTCCACTGATGAGAGATTACATCTGGAGGACAAACACGGGCCCCCTCCTCTTCAGTCATGCCCTCGTGCTTCCAATCCGCCTTTAGCTTCGCCTTATATTCTTTCCATTTGCGGTTGACGAACTTCAGCACCCAATCATGGCTATTTGCAGGAAGGACAAACTTTTTCTACATCAAAGTCAAAAATATTATATCAATGTTAAATCAAAAAATAATTGAAGATAGTAAGCAACTTTAATTCTTTACCTCAATAACTCTAAGAAGCTCAACCTTATACGAAGAAAGTATTTCGTTCCATTTCGTATAGTTGAGCGGACATAATTGTCCCTTCCGCGTAATCGATCCTAAAAAAGTGGATAAAATGCTTGCAGCCTTCTTGATGGGCTGCCCCAGTTCGTTGCAATGGACGATAATCTTCTCATCCTCACGTAGGGTCCACACGTCCCATGCTCGAGTGGGCCCTCATGTTCTCCTCACTCTCTCCAGTCCATCTATAAAATAAGAAGTCCATTAAAGACAAATGATTTAAAATAATTAGATTGTAAGAGAAATTAATATAAAAACTGTAAATCATATTTTCCAAGACGTTCATGTCATTCATGTCTGGACAATCTGTAGGTGGCGCGTGCTCAGACTGGGACCCGGACTGAGTATGGGGCTCATCGGGCTGCTGGGGCTTGTCGGGCTACTGGGAACGATCGGAAGTAGATCCCACGGATGTGTGCTAAAACTCAATATCTCTGAAACGTTTTTCTCGCGGCATGTTGTAATCTAATATGCACAAAAAAATCAATATTAGCTAAATATTAAAAGTATAGAAATAATTTAAAAATTGCAAAATAATTTAATGCATAAAAGTAATATTTTTCTTACCATTAAGAAACTAGCCAGCTCTCATTCAATATCCATCCTAACCAAATTAGTAGAATTCAGTTAATCAATTGGCGCAACATTAAAAGGCATACACTGAGTATAAGTCTCATCATCCTCCTCTTCTAACCCTTTTTCCATATTATACAAGTTCCTAGGTTTAGTCTTAATAACAACAGACCAATCTTTATCCTTCGAGTCTTGCACGAAGAACACTTGTTGAGCTTGAGATGAAAAACAAATGAGTCATCTTTCAATAGCACACCAGTATGTATCAACCTTGAAAAATTTACTAATGTGAAGCCATTTATATCTTGCCTCAAACCTCTAGATAAGTTTATATCCACCCAATCACATCAAAATAATACTACCTTAAAGTTTCCGTAATAATCCAACTCATAAACATCTATTAGGGCACAATAATAAATTTTTCCGTCCGCCTCAACCATAACTCTACTATTTTGGATTTTTCTAAATTTTTCACATTTTTTTGTATGAAATTTAAAACCATTTATAACGAACCCAATATATCTGTTGACAATATTGTTCGGACCTCGAGCAAGAACTATTAATTCATTAGAACAATTTCTCTCCATCATGGTCGGTACCTAAAAAAAATTAAGTCAAATAATGATTAATTTTTCAAAGTTCCGATCGCAGAATATAATAAAAGACCTATTAGGATTCAACGTCTAACCTATTTTAATAACCATTCAGGAAATAACTCAACCAACCATCTTTGCTCAATCCTTGGGGTAGGATGAATGTTATTGTTGGTGCTTCGCTGAGCCACTAAAAATTCTCTGCATGAGAAAAAATTTATTTGTTTTGAATATTATATCTGATATGACAGTAAATTGTGATTTCTTATAACCATACTAACCTACGATACTCGGATATTAAGTTACTATGAAGTAAGACATAACGATGTGCCTGTGCCAATAATTTGTGATGAACTACAGTACTTTCAGCTTTTCCCAGAAATCTTCCACCAGATGAGAACTTGTACTCCTCTGCATTCTGTACAATATCATAATTCCTTTGTGGTTGATTAAAAGTAGTTTCAACACCTTCAAGGTATCTCGAGCAAAATGTCAAAGACTCATCAGTAATATATCCCTCAGCAATCGATCCCTCGGGATAGGCTCGATTGCGTACATATTCCTTTAAGCGCATAAGATACCTTGAACAAAAAATTTTAATGCTCAATATCAATATCGAGGAAGATAATATGATACATATTCATCTTAATAATAAATATGGACATTCGAGTTTAAGAATATCACCTCTCAATAGGATACATCCAACGATAGTGAACCCGTCCACCAAGTTTAGCTTTCCCAACCAAGTGAATGAGTAGATGAACCATAATAGTAAAAAACCCAGGAGGAAAGATTTTCTCCATATGGCATAGTGTTAGTGTAACATTAGACTCCAATTGATCAAGCTCCTTGGGATCAAGAACTTTGGAACATAATGCCTTAAAGAAGGATGATAACTGAGACACAATTGCAAGAACTTGTTTCAGTGTTGACGATCTTAAAGCCGATGGAAAGATATCTTGCATCAAAATATGACCATCGTGACTTTTAAGATTCGAAAGTTTTTTCTCTTTAAGATTAATGCATCTTGAAATATTCGATGCATACCCATCTGGAACCTTCATTTTTTTCAAAACCGTTTGAAAAAGATCTTTCTCTGGAGTAGACATTGTGTAACATACAGGAGGTATAAAATATTTATCATTGGGTTGTTCTTTCGGATGAAGCTCTTATCTTATGCCCATGTCTTTCAAATCAAGACGCGCTTTTAAGTTGTCTTTAGTCTTTCCTTCAAGATTTAATATTGTTCCAATCAAGTTATCACAAACATTCTTTTCTATATGCATGACATCAAGATTATATCGAAGAAGATTATACTCCCAATAAGATAATTCAAAAAAAATGCTCCTTTTTTTCCATAACTGCTTTTGTGTAGATACCGAGTTTGTGCCATCGTCATTTTTCTATCCATAAATGCTGTCATCATTCTCGAAGTTGTCAGCATCTGCAAAAACCTGTGTCATTGAGCTGCCAACATCCCCCCTTCTCCGCTTCTTTGAATTGTTGGATGCCTTATCGGGTATATAGTTAGTGCCATGAGTTTGTTTAAGAACTTCAGTCCCAATTGGCGGAATAGGTGCAAATCGCAACTCTATGGTACCATCAAAATGATTATTCTGATGTCGAAATGGATGGTTTGCTTCTAACCATTAACGATGACCCATATAATAGAATTTTCGTCCATGTTTTAACCAATATGAATGAGTTGAATCTCCACAAGAAGAGCATGCAATATGCCCCTTAGTGCTCCAACCAAATAAATTAGCATATGCAGGAAAATCATTGACTATCCAGATAAGAGTTACACACAATTTGAATGTTTGGCCAGTGAAAGCATCAAATGCATCAATACCTTGCCATAACTTTTTCAACTCATCTATTAAAGTGTTGCCCAAGGTGACAAGCCAAGAGGGGGGGGGGTAAATTGGTTTTTCTTAATTTTAACTATCTTACTTATGTTAAATGATGAGTTAGTGGAATTAAACAAATCACAATACAAACAACAAGAAGTATAGTGGTTCGGTGCTCTCCTTAGCACCTACGTCCACTCCCCAAGCGACCCCTTGGGAATTCACTATAATCCCGCGGATTACAGTTGGATTGTTTTCCGGGCTCACAATCCAAAAACCTTTACACTTTGGTTTTTCGGGTTCACCAAAAACCTATGTTGGTTTTATGGGCTCACCAACGAACCTATACAATTGGTTTTACGGGTTCACCAACAACCTACGTTGGTTTTACGGGCTTACCAACAACCTACGTTGGTTTTACGGGCTTACCAACAACCTATGTTGGTTTTCCGGGCTCACCAACGAACCTTTACAATTGGTTTTACGGGTTCACCAATCAACCTATTCTGTTGGTTTTGCGGGCTAACCAACTCACCTTTACAAGGAGCTTAATAAACAAAGTAAGAAGATTTAAGCTCCTAGATGAGCAAATATAACAATATAATCTACAAAGAAGAGTTTAGAGAATAGTTATCGCTTGATGTGACTTCTCTCTTCTTTGTCAAGGATGCTTCACTCTTCAAGGGTGGATGGAGCTCTTAATGACTCTTGGAATCTGCTCAACTACTTTCTTTTGACTCTTGAATGAAGCTCTTGGATGAAGCTTGCCTTGCTAGGGTTCTCTCTTGAATGCACTTGATGTATTTTCCAAAGCTTGCTTCCTCTGATGAATACTCCCTCTTAAATACTTCTCCAACCTCCAAATAGTCCTTCCTGACCGTTGGATTGAAGAAACTAGCCGTTTATAGCTGTTGGGAGTCCAAAAAGCACTTCTGCACAAATAGCCGTTATGCTTCTGCCCGTGCTTGGGTCGACCCAAACTTTTCTTGGGTCGACCCAAACCACTGTTCATCAGACTTGGGTCAGCTCAAGCTTTTCTTGGGTCGACCCAACTTTCACTTGGGTCGACTCAACCTTTCCTTGGGTCGACCCTCTCAGAACCACAGAAACTTGCAATTCAGCTTTCCTTCACTTGGGTCGACCCAACATTTCTTTGGGTCGACTCAAGGTTCAGTTGGGTCGACTCAACTTCTTCTTGGGTCGACCCTCTCAGGGTTTTCAGAAAACCTTTTCTGTTATCTGTTCTGCCATTGCCTTTGGGTCGACTCTCTCAGTGTTTGGGTCGACTCAAGCTTGGGTCGACTCAACTTCCTCTTGGGTTGACCCTCTCAGTGTTTCCAGAGAACTGTTTTCTTAAGTCTTTGAGAGGCTTGAGGTTTGGGTCGACTCATGCTTTCCTTGGGTCGACCCAACTACTGTTCATCCGTGCCATTTTTGCAGAAGTGTGCCAAATGCTTTCTTGATGTGCCGGGGTCGACCCAATCATCCTTGGGGTCAACTCACTCCACACTTTGCTGCAACTCAAGGTTAGATTCATCCAAATAAACAATAAAATGCATCTTTATCTTATTATACAAATATACTGAGAGTAACAGACTTATAAATGAAGTATCGAATTAACTTGTAACATACTCTTGATTATTGCTTGTTAATCATCAAAATAACACTATCATCCTCAATCTCCCCCTTTTTGATGATTACAAAATATAGAGTATGAGCCTATTGATACTTATCTTAAAATCAGTTTTAAAAGGGCTCAAGTTGCTGAATTTCAGCTTTTCAAATATGAGAGTGAAGTCTCCCCCTATTTCATTCAAATGTTTCCAATTTAACTTTTTGAATTGCTCCCCCTTTCATTTATATTTCATTAAAGATGAAACTCCAAAAATTTGAGATAAAGCATGAGTTTCAGGTTATGTATCGAGGTGTGAAAGGTGCATGCCAAATTCTGAAATTCTATGTGCCAAATTCTGAAATTCAATTAAAATTTTAGATTTGATCATTTTCATTGTTACAAATTGCTCCCCCTTAAATGTATATGCTTTCCCATTATAATTTTCAATTTGTTTTACAACTTATTTCTCTTTTCTTACACAACTTATTTCTCTTTCTTTACTTCTCCCCCTTTTTGTTATCATCAAATAGGTGCATGGGAATAGATACAATAAATAACAAACATTCAAACTTCATTGATCAAAATAGGAACATTTTAGTACAATAATGCCAAAAACAAAAGCAAATACAATGTTCCTCAATCAAAGTTCAAAATACATGATAAACACAAAATACATATGAGAACTAGATACATATCCTAGGCTCTAAACAAGATCGTGAGACTCTCCCGGATCGCTTGGCTATGGCTCTCTTGGGTTCCATTTCTTCCAGATCTTTAACTAATCTACTGTTTGGAGATGATTGGAGAAGATTTGAGAGTAGGGAATAGGGTTTTCGGAAGAGGACAAAGGGTAAACAGTGCCCTAGATAGCTCACGGGTCCCCCTTTTAACAGTGGGGTCCCGACGTTGGGTCGACTCAAGAATTTTCTTGGGTCGACTCAACGTTGGGTCGACCCTATTCTGGGTTGGGTCGACCCAAGTTCAGAATTTTTTTTTCTTTCTCTTTCTTTTTGCTTCTAAAAATTTTCTTTACTTCCAATCCTTACAAATTCTTTCTGGGACAATGATACATGAGTAAGGAATCTATATATAACAATTTTGACTCATGTTTCATGGGTTTTTAGAAATGGGAGGAATGTATCATGAGACTGCTTGCTCCCTTTTATATCTCTTCAATAGAAAGGATCACATATGCCTAATTCCCTCCTTAGTGTGCAGAATCTATCTTCACTCAACGGTTTTGTAAATATGTCGGCTAATTGTTTTTCAGTGCATATATGTTCAATACATATGTTTCCATTTTGCACATGATCCCTAATAAAATGATACCTTATCTCTATGTGTTTGGCTTTAGAATGTTGAACCGAATTTTTAGTAAGATTGATGGCACTAGTATTATCACACTTAATAGGAATATTATCTAGCTTAACTCCATAGTCCTCTAGTTGTTGCTTAAGCCACAGTACTTGAGCACAACAACTACCAGCAGCTATATATTCAGCTTTAGCTGTTGACAGTGCCACTGAATTCTGCTTTTTGCTAAACCATGATACTAAGTTATTTCCTAAGAATTAACAAGTTCCACTAGTGCTCTTCCTATCTAATTTGCATTCAGCAAAATCAACATCTGAGTATGCAAGCAAATCTAGACAGGAGTCTCTTGAGTACCATAATCCTATGTTCATAGTTCCTCTTAAATATCTAAGGATTCTTTTAACAGCACTTAAATGTGACTCCTTAGGATCTGATTGGTATCTAGCACATATTCCTACACTAAATACGATGTCTGGTCTACTAGCAGTAAGGTAGAGCAAGGATCCAATTAGTCCTCTATAAAGCTTAATATCAATACTCTTTCTTTTTTCATCTTTGTCTAGCTTACTAGTAGGATTCATTGGAGTGCCTACTCCCTTATGATTTTCATTCCCAAACTTCTTTAGTATTGATTGTATACTTAGTTTGATGAATGAAAATACCTTCTTTAGTTTGTTTGATTTGTAATCCTAGAAAAAAAAAACTTAGTTCTCCCATCAAACTCATTTCGAATTCTCCATGCATTAGATCAGCAAATTCTTTGCAAAGAGTATCATTTGTGGCACCAAAGATTATGTCATCTACATATATTTGTACCACTAATAGATTTTCGTCCTTTTTTTTGAGAAACAGTGTTTTATCTACGTTTCCTCTACTAAAGTCATTATTAAGCAGAAATTTGCTTAATCGATCATACCAAGCCCTAGGTGCTTGCTTCAATCCATATAATGCCTTATGTAATCTAAACACATGATTTGGCAATTCATGATTCTCAAAACCAGGAGGTTGCTCTACATATACTTCTTCCTCTATAAAACTGTTTAAGAATGCACTCTTTACATCCATTTGATACAATTTGAAATCCATGAAACATGCAAATGCTAGAAGTAATCTAATAGCCTCTAATCTAGCTACAGGAGCAAATGTTTGATCAAAATCTATCCCTTCTCTTCTTCCTTTTGTAAATCTATTTAACTTTCAAAGATAATCGTGAATGATAAAACTAAAATTTCCTTTTAATATTGCTTAAAAAAAATTTATGTAGTATTTCAAACATTCAAGCAGTGGAACACAAGTTAGTTTGAGGCAAGGGTGAAGCAAAGACTTGTGAGCAAAGTTAAAACATATTTCAATCAACTTATCCAAGCATGGAGCATTACAAAATATTGAGAACCCATAATTCAAAACATCATGCCGCATGCAAAATCTATTATGCATTAAAATATTAAGAACAAGCATGTCAAGGATCCAAATCAATTCTTTTCAAATAAACTCCTCCTATTTAAATATAATCTTGTACTGATTTCATCCTTAAAGTGTGTTTTCAAGTGATTAAAAAATTTGACTTGATTCTTCTTATATACTTTCATTTACTTTGTCTTTCATTTTTACCTTCTTATGCTCTATACTCTATTTGCTCCCTATCCGATGGAGTTGGAAGGGGCACGAGGTACTACCACTAGCCTCCCTCTTGTGCCGTCCCTAATATACCCTACACCGAATAGTTGGGCCAAATAGTGCCGGGTACTACCACTAGCCTCCCCATTGGCACCATCCCTATGATGAGCAATATAGAAATGTTAAAATGTTCACTTCAAACTCTCCCTGTTTAAGTGTAATTAATTACAGATTTTATCCCTTTCACAAGTCTCACAAATATGCCGAATGTATTATGCTTGTTTTGCTTTTCCTTAAGATTAAAGTATTTGCCTGTACTTAGATTTTACTTCTCTTGAATAATATCCATTTTCTTTTCTTTATCTCTCTCTTTTTTTTGTTATTCTCAAGTAATTTACATGAAAGAGCAGAATAAAGAAATAATCTTATGTATCATATAGATGTATATCATGCAAACAACATTTTCATTATGCTCAAGAATTCATAGCTTCTCACAAGTCAATTCAAATTAGTATTTTAAGCACATACTTGTGTATTTCATGGTTATGATATAGGCAAAGGAACATTTTAGTTTGAGCAAACCATGAATCAATTTCTAAAAGCATAAGTCAATTAATACATATATAGACATGATATCAAGAAATTAATAATTAAAGATTTTAACCACGCCATAATAAGATTTAAGTTATTGACTTTGCTCAGCTAATTTATGAGAGAGGTATCTAAAATTACCGATTCATTCTATACTCCTCAAGTCAAACTAGATTTCTTATGTGTGAACGTTTGGCTGAAGAAGGTCCTCTCTCTTGTTTGCATGTGAATGTTTCTTGTATCTTATGTGGAGGTATCCTTCAAGTTGAAATCTCTCATTTTCTTGCTCAAGGATCCTGCATTATTAACAAACTCCTTTTCTTTCTTGAAAGAAAGTCATTAGTTGCTTTAAGATACAACATATTTCTTAACTAGATGACTCAACATAAGATATGACAATAATTGAATATTGAGTCACTTTACTCAAGAGATTGCCTAAATATAAGCAAGCACATGTCACTTGAACTAAAGAGATAGTTTTATTAATCAAGATGGTTCAAGAACAAGCATGTGAGGCAATAGGAAGATTCATCAAGGTCAAATCAATTTCTTATTTTCAGAATCAATTTAGCTTAGATTCTATTTGCTTAAGATAACTATCAATAAGACGTGCTAGCTAAGTTTTCATCAAATTATCTTAAACAGTTGTTTCTATCAAAATTCAGATTGTTACATAGAATCAAAATGATAAACTATATTCTCAATAAAGGATCTAGTTTTAATAAGAATAGTATGAATTGATATTTCTACAACTAGTATCTTTTTATTGAATATTCTATATGCATTGCTTGAAGAGTAATATCCAAAGAAATATTTGTTTTATCAGATTTGACATTATTTTCATAAGAACATATCAAGCATGACATGTATGACTGAAAAATATAAAAGATATACAATATATCATTTTCTATTTTTCAGAAGATCAAAAGGAGTTTTCTAATAGAAACCATATGTATGACAAGCAATGATGATAGCTTTTAACAGAAATCATTTAAGTAGATGACTATCATACAACATTGTCTTTTTCATTTCTTCAAGGATTCTATCAACCCTATTTTATTTATGGTGTTCTTGGTGTAGAAACAATTGTATTCAATATTATTTTCTGTGCACAACTTAATAAGAAATTGGTTTTCAAAACTATGCCATGATACAATTTTATTTTCATAGTTTGCAAACCTTTTTCATTTGAACCCTTTTTGTGAGTTTGTGCTAATGCAGAAAATATTTCAATTTAAGTGCCAAGAACAAAGCCAATGTAAGCTTTTGAAAAACTCAATGATGTAAACAACATCTTTAGATTTAGAAATTGTTTTTTTTTTGTTTGTTTCCTTAGTTAACATGCGTAGCAAACTTTGACCTTGCAGAAATTAATCTAAGTCAATGACAAGGTCTTTTGAGACTAAGTACATACTAGCATGAGTTAATGCCAAAATAAAGGTTTCTTTAATCTTGGTATTCATAGTGCATATATTCAAAGGCATACCAAGTAGACATTCTTGTGTTTATGATCAATAGACGATAATGCCGAGGATAAGAACTCTCAATCAAGTATATAGAGAATTCACAGAGTTATTCTAGGAGTATTGATTAAGTAAATTATCCATCAATAACTGAAGCATAATATAGGAAGATGGAGTGATTTGGATATATTTTCTTTTCATACCAAAAGTATCACTTATATCATAGAAATGATTAATACTAGCTACAATTTCAATATGAGAGGATGCAAGGATTACTAATTTTATTATTTCTTCCATTTTGGTCACTCTTCTTAATTATATTTTAAGTTCCATTCTTTAACACGTGTCTAGAGAACCCATTGTCCAGATAATTGGAATCTTGGGTAGCTAGACACATTTGCTAAAAATGATCATGTTTTCAACTTAGAAACCCAAGCTCTTTTGGGTCCTTGCAGGTTAGCTATAATTGTTTCTTTTGAAACCCATATTCTCTTAATTACCATTTTGTCTCTTAGTTTGCAGATTTTAGGATTACAAGTAATATACTTCAGCATACTCTTGCTAAATTTAAACAACATAGATTTAGCAAAAACAGATAATGAATTTTCAGTTTTCTGTTTCTTTTTATTAGTTTCACCAGATTTGTGAAAAATTGTTTTAGGATGAATAGTGGAGGATTTAAGAAATATATTCTCGAAAGATTTTTGAGTGTACCAAGGTTGATATCCCAATCCAGCTTTGTCATATACAGCTCTTGAATTTTCTATCATTAAATTCAGTTTTTCAGAGCTGAGAGTGAATCTTTCAACAGTAGGTTTCAAATTATCAACTTTTTTAGTTAATTTTTCATTATCTTCTGAAAGCAATTCATTGTTTTTCTTAAGTTTATCATGGCTTTCAGTGAGAAGTTGATTTCTCTGATTTAGTTCTTTATTTTCTTTAATTAAGATTTCAATTTCATTAGTCAGTTTTAGTTTTTCATCTATTAGGATTTGATTTTCATTCTTCAAGTTCTTGTTCCTACAAATAAGTTTCTTATGTTCTAAATACAAATCAGAAAAGACATCATGAAGTTCATCAAATGTAAAATCATTTTTAGTTTTAGCATGTACCTCATATATCTCATCTTCATGTGCCATTAAGCATGAATTTGCAATATGATGCTGCTCTTCTTCTACACATGATGTTTCAAATTTGTTAGTACATTCATATTTAACTTCAAGCATATTCCATATTTCCTTAGCAGTTGTGCAAAAAGATATGCAATTAAGTTCACTATCATCTAATGCACAAAATAGCACATTCATGACTTTTGCATTTTGCTGATCCATTTTCTTATCATGATTAGTGCTTATGTGTGATCCATTGACTATGATACTCCATAAATCATAGTCATGTGCTTGAATGAAAATACCCATGCGTGCTTTCCAATATGTATAGTTTATGCCATTAAAAAGTGGAGGTCTATCAATTAATTGTCCCTCTCCTAGAAAACTATCTATTTGAGTTGTCATGATCTTTGGCTTTTGATCTTGAGATCAATAATTAATATTAGAGCACCTGCTCTGATACCACTTGTTGCCCAAGGTGACAAGCCAAGAGGGGGGGTGAATTGGTTTCTCTTAATTTTAACTATCTTACTTATGTTAAATGATGAGTTAGTGGAATTAAACAAATCACAATACAAACAACAAGAAGTATAGTGGTTCGGTGCTCTCCTTAGCACCTACATCCACTCCCCAAGCGACCCCTTGGGAATTCACTATAATCCCGCGGATTATAGTTGGATTGTTTTCCGGGCTCACAATCCAAAAATCTTTACACTTTGGTTTTCCGGGTTCACCAAAAACCTATGTTGGTTTTACGGGCTTACCAACGAACCTATACAATTGGTTTTATGGGTTCACCAACAACCTACGTTGGTTTTACGGGCTTACCAACAACCTACGTTGGTTTTACGGGCTTACCAACAACCTATGTTGGTTTTCCGGGCTCACCAACGAACCTTTACAATTGGTTTTACGGGTTCACCAATCAACCTATTCCGTTGGTTTTGCGGGCTAACCAACTAATCTTTACAAGGAGTTTAATAAACAAAGTAAGAAGATTTAAGCTCCTAGATGAGCAAATATAACAATATAATCTACAAAGAAGAGTTTAGAGAATAGTTATCGCTTGATGTGACTTCTCTCTTCTTTGTCAAGGATGCTTCACTCTTCAAGGGTGGATGGAGCTCTTAATGACTCTTGGAATCTGCTCAACCACTTTCTTGACTCTTGAATGAAGCTCTTGGATGAAGCTTGCCTTGCTAGGGTTCTCTCTTGAATGCACTTGATGTATTTTCCAAAGCTTGCTTCATCTGATGAATACTCCCTCTTAAATACTTCTCCAACCTCCAAATAGTCCTTCCAGACCGTTGGATTGAAGAAACTAGCCGTGTATAGCTGTTGGGAGTCCAAAAAGCACTTCTGCACAACTAGCCGTTATGCTTCTGCCCGTGCTTGGGTCGACCCAAACTTTTCTTGGGTTGACCCAAACCACTGTTCATTAGACTTGGGTCAGCTCAAGCTTTTCTTGGGTCGACCCAACTTTCACTTGGGTCAACTCAACCTTTTCTTGGGTCGACCCTCTCAGAACCACAGAAACTTGCAATTCAGCTTTCCTTCACTTGGGTCGACCCAACATTTCTTTGGGTCGACTCAAGGTTCAGTTGGGTCGACTCAACTTCTTCTTGGGTCGACCCTCTCAGGATTTCCAGAGAACCTTTTCTGTTATCTGTTCTGCCATTGCCTTTGGGTCGACTCTCTCAATGTTTGGGTCGACTCAAGCTTGGGTCGACTCAACTTCCTCTTGGGTCGACCCTCTCAGTGTTTCCAGAGAACTATTTTCTTGAGTCTTTGAGAGGCTTGAGGTTTGGGTCGACTCATGCTTTCCTTGGGTCGACCCAACTACTGTTCATCTGTGCCATTTTTGCAGAAGTGTGCCAAATATTTTCTTGATGTGCCGGGGTCGACCCAATCATCCTTGGGGTCGACTCACTCCACACTTTGCTGCAACTCAAGGTTAGATTCATCCAAATAAATAATAAAATGCATCTTTATCTTATTATACAAATATACTGAGAGTAACAGACTTATAAATGAAGTATCGAATTAACTTGTAACATACTCTTGATTATTGCTTGTTAATCATCAAAATAACACTATCATCCTCATAAAGGCTGCAGAAAAATATCTATATCATTACCTGGGCTCTTATCACCGAGAATAACCATTGACAGAATGAGTGAAGTGATGCGGGATGATTACGAGAGATTTAAACATAAGGGTTATCAGTAAGTTATGTTGATTAACTAGCCTAATAGCAGCAGAAAATTCAGTCACATATGGGATAAGAAAACATTAACATGAGTATAGTAATTTCAGGACTAGTTATTCGCATGTACTAATTCATTTAGGACTTAGAGGAATGGACCGTTGTGGTTGAGAAACCACTTGATTAAGATACTTTCTTCAATAAAACAGACCTAGAGTTGAGGTTTACTAAACATTGAACTTCTGAAATTTTTCTGGAGGAGGATCCTTGATCTCACTCTCGAAGGTTGATGATCGGATAACCAAGCTTCATCTTTCGTTTCAACAGGGCCCTTTTGCTATTGGTTTGGAAGGATAATTGACCGATGACATGGAGTACTTTAAGGACCAGCAAAGAAACAGGAATTAGAAGTTTGGCATGAGAGAGAAATGGAATTCACAAAAGAAAAGGGAGGCGAAAGGAGATAGGGCTGTGGTGGATATAGAAGTGGCTTTAGGGCCTCACGCCCAACTTGGAACAAGGGCCTCACGTCCAACCTTCTCTCAAGATGACAAAGCAAGATTGCTAAGGAAGAAAGAAGCTCTTTTTATTCATTCATCAACTGTCATTACAAGATGTCATGAGGAGGTATTTATAGACTTTTCTCATGATTTGAAATTTAAAACACATAATGAATGGCGCCCACATTTGGTATTTATAGACTTTCCTCATGATTTGAAATTTAAACACATAATGAATGGTGCCCACATTTGAAGGCTTGATTGCTGGAGAAAAGGAAGGAAAGTTGGCCAGCTTTAGGGGTTTGAAGAGTTGTTGGCTTCCATTTGAACTTTTCTTGCATTTAAATTGTGGTCGCCCTCTTGGACTTTGAATTTGGGTAACGTGTCAACTTGTATGAGGTGGCATGGTGATTGGTTCTTTTGATTTTGACTCTTCTATTTGGCATTATCCTCTTGGTCGAGATGATCGCTGATGTGGTGTTGAGGTGGCGTCCCAATATGTGGCACATAGCATGTTGCATAGTGAATGGTTCTTTTGATGAGGTGGCATGATGTTGCATTGGTTCCTTTGATGAGATCGTATGATATGGTCGGCTCCTTATGCTTGACTTCATCCTAGTTGGCGTGCTTCCATTGGTTGGAGTGGTGGTGAGGTGGCCAGCTGATGTTGATGTGGATGCCGAGGTGGTGCTCCAAGGGTGTGCAAAGGTGGTGGTAGAAACATGCAAGGTGATAGTAGAAACATGCAACCTGTCCTGACTTGGCTTGCTTTCTGACTTATTGATTTTATTTACATAACTCGATCAAATTTAAGTTAGCCACAATGATCCTGAGTTAATTGATTGGAGTCTTTTCTGGATTCTGGTGCCCGCACCAATTCTCCCGGGGTGGAAAGAATTCGACTCTGTCGAACAGGGGTTGGTTTGGCTGTGGTACTTTTCTAGGAGATCTGGGTTGAGTCTCTGTAGGTCCTCTCGAGTAATCCACGAATCATCAGATTCTGGTCGACCCTCCCAGTGAACCAAATAGCGTTGGTATCCTTTGTTCCGGATGGTGATAGCTTGATCATCCAAAACATGTTCAACCCTATCTCTCGGTTCTGGAAATGTGGCTGGAGGGTACTTAGGTGTGGGTTCACTCTCAATGGGAACATGATCAAAAGGCTCGCTAGGTGTCAATGTTGGTCCCTTATACTCTATAAGATCTGAGATGTTGAAAGTCGAGCTAATACCAAAATCAAGGGGTAAGTCAACCACATAAGCATTAGGTTCGATTTTCTTTAATATCCTAAATGGACCAGCACTGCGGGCATGAAATTTTTTCATAGTTCCTGGGGAAAACCTTTCAGGTTTTAGTCTAATCATTACATAAGCTTAGCCCGTTTGTGACGATTAGCTGCTTGCGCATAAGCTTTGTTACTCATGTCAATTTTCTTACTGATTTCCTTATGTAAATCCCTGACATGTTGTGCATATGATTCTACTGTCTCTGAGACTCGTGCATGTGATGGTAATGGAATAAGATCTACAGGTTTTCTAGGTTTATATCCATGGACAATCTCAAAAAGACTCTTTCCTGTGGATTTATTGACTAAGCTGTTATAAGCGAATTCAGCAGATAATAGGAGATCCCAGTTTTCTAGGTTGTCACTGACAAGGCATCTCAATAAGTTTCCTAGACTCCGATTAACTACTTCGGTCTGACCATCAGTTTGAGGGTGGTAGGCAGTGGAGAATTTGAGTTTGGTTCCTAGCATATGCCAAAGGGTCTTCCAGAAATAGCTAGTGAACTTAACGTCTCTATCTGATACGATGGTCTTGGGTAAACCATGTAGCCTAACCACTTCATTTAGAAAAAGTTTAGCTATTTTTGAGGCATCATAAGTCTGGGAACAAGGTATGAAGTGTGCCATTTTAGAGAATCGGTCTACCACGACATATACTGAATCATGTTTTTTCAGGATTTTGGGTAATCCTAACACAAAGTCCATGCTAATATCTTGCCAAGGGCTTTCGGGGACTGGTAGGGGAGTGTATAGACCAGTGTTTTGTCGTTGTTTCTTTGCTGGGTGCAGGTTCGACATCGGGCTACTATTTGGGCAACATTTTTCTTTAGACCTGGCCAAAAGAACTGGTCTTCGACTACTAAGATGGTTTTGTTCCTACCAAAGTGACCAGCTAGGCCTCCTGCATGGATTTCCCAAACTAGAAAGTCTCAGGTGGAGGTGCGGAGAATGCACAACTTATTTCCTTTGAAGAGGAATCCGTCGTAAATGGTAAAATCGGAGAATTGGCTCGAGGATCCTTGACGGATTGATTGGTAGATTTCCTTAAAGTCGGGGTAATGTTCATACTCCTCCTTAAGCCTTTCAAAACCTATGACTTTGGTACTAACAGAGGTGAGGAACATAGATCGTCTACTAAGGGCGTCGGCAACACGGTTTTCTTTTCCAGCCTTATGTTTCAGGACGAAGGTATAGGCCTGGATGTACTCTACTCATTTCGCATGTCTGGGGTTCAACTTTTTCTGAGAGTTGAGGAAACGTAGGTGATGCAAAAATAAAATTGTTCTTCCAAGTGCAGGAGAATCGTACAAGTAGTAAAATCTCGGGAGTCCGATGTCGAATCCTCAGAGAACAAAATTTATAGATTATTAGCGTAATTTTTAGATTAATTAATTAAATAAATTTGTGGATTAAAATGATGTTTTGATTTTCAGAAATTAAATACAGAGAATAATAAACACAATTCAATGAAATAAAAATGGTAGGGATCTGGAATCCCCCTTGATGATGTTGCATCCAAGGAATAAACTCTATGGTTCTTGATTAAAGATTAAATGTAGGATAGATCTAATCATGGTATATGTTTCATGAACATATGAACTCAATTTCTAAGCATTCATCGTGCTTTCTACGTCTACGACGAATCAAATACTAAAGCAATCCATATATCAATAATCATAATCCATTAAAGATCTATCTACGAAATAACTACGCATGGATCAAGAACATGTCAATAAATATAAATCATTGAAAGCAAAAGTTTAGAGTTTACTTCAAAGAGCAATACATCAAAGGTTCCTCCATCACCCTCCCTAGGACTTTAACCTTCCATTTTACACATTAATCCCCCTTTCATTTTCTTTCTTTCTTTTTTTTTTTTCTCTTTTCTTTTTGGAAATAGGGCCTCCCCTGTTTCCTCTCTCTGTTTTTTTTCTTTTCAATAACAGGGACTCCATTTCCGAATGAGGGATGGCCTGTTTTTCCTCCCGAATGGCAGAGATAACCGGCTCTCCTCCCCCCCTTTCTCGCATGCGGTGACAGATGGCCGGATGAGATGAATCCTCGGGCGAAAATGATGGACGCGGACGGCTGCAGATCGATTGAAGGAGGTTGAACGCGAAAATCTCGAGATGTTGGGATCTCATGCTGAAGATGAAGCTTGACCGCTGGCGTTTGGGATTCGAATGGCTGGATCGAATGCAGGAGATGGGGCGCGGACGGCTGCTGGAAGCTTGGGCTGCAAATGGATGAACTCGAACGCTGGATGGGAGCTTCGCGGATGAGGCAGAACTCGGATGAAGTCGGGACTTGGATGGAATGATCGCACGAACACGGGATGGGAGCTGGAGCTGGGACGCGAATGGATGATGCTTCACGGACGGCCAAGAGGATTGGAACCGAGATGCTGGAGATTCACGTGGGAGGATGAGATGGATGCGCTGGAAAGTGAACGATGAAGATGATGAGTTGCACGTGGGCTCCATTAGGCTGAGATGCATGGGCTTCTGGGAATTGGTTGCAGTGGATTGGCTGGCTGAACTTAGGCTCCTTCTAGTGTGCAACTAGGGTTGAACCATGCAGTTGACTGCATGGTTTTTGGACCCAATGCGCATTCTAACTTTGATTTACGATCACCTGCACCCAACAAAAATAAAATATTAATGCAACATTGTTATCATTATTTGTTAGCAATAATGCTAATTTAAGTGATGTGTAGATCGCACTTTTGTGCTCTCATCACACCCCCCAACTAGCTTATTGCTAGTCTCTAGCAATTAACGAGCAAATAATAAAATGAGAGTACAAAAGATGTGGTTTAACCTTTGATATTTTATTAGAACTAATTGCATAAAATTAAAATAAGTACTCACTTTCGTAGGAATCACGATTGCACTTAGCACGTGCAACAAGCCGTTAAACCCCTAGGTTACCCTAGTGGACGAGTGTTGTCTCGTGAGGGTTTTCAGGGATGTTACCCACAAACATCATGAATTATATGACATGAGATTCTAATAAAAATAAACCCTAAGCTAATACACATGTAATTAATTGACATATATTTTCTAGTATGGCAACCGTCAAAGCAAGAAATATAAAAGTGTAGAGTGCATCAAATCATATGACTTTCTCAGAGTACTAATACCTCCACCACAACAGAGCACCGCCTGAGTTTTAGGTGCACTACTCAAGTCCACAAATGTTTTCTACACTTTATTAGAACCTGATCCATCAAATTTTCAGAATATCACTTGTTGTCTAAATTTGTCAAGAATGGTTCGCATATAAAGAAAGAGCTATCAATCCCAACTAAACAACCCGGGTACACAGAGGTCCAATACAATGGAGTCAAACCAGCCATTACCACATGTCACTAGGTTCAGTCCAACCAACCCTATTCATGCTTATTTTTATTTTTATTTTTAAAACACATATGACGATTACAATAGTCCAACCCCATTAGGCTCTAGTAAGATCCGTGTAGCGAGCTTTCAGCCAATGACCCCTGATCCAGTTGGCTCAAGACATTAAGTGAAACACCCCTCGGGCTTAATTACTCGAATCAGACTACGCCACGAGGACAGACTTGTCATCATGAGGATTTTTTTTTGTTTGTTTGTTTTTTTTTTTGTGCAAGAAAAGAGAAGATAGACTGAACGATATATACATTTTTTTTATTATATATGTGACTGCATCGTGACTATAGGTCAACCAAGGTCGGATCATAAGGCACCTAAGTAATCTAACTGGGATTTTCAACCTCTATCTTTATGTGAAAACCAAATCCTGAACCTTATGGTACGAACAAGGATACTCATACTTCTTTTACGGATAAGGCTAACAAAAATGCAGTTAACAAATGTGAACTCCTGAGGCTTTTCTATTATCATTAAGTACACGTGTGGGGATCTAATAATAGGTCACTGATCAGTCATAGTATGCATGTATTCCTTGCATTAATAGTTGCACAAACTCAATATGAAAATACATGTGCATTTGCTCAGAAAAGAAAGTAATGGAATAAATCAAATGCAAAAACTTTTTTTTTATTTTTTTATTTTTTTTTGCAAAATATTTCCCTCCCCCCAACTTAAATATTGCATTGTCCTCAATGTAAAAGATGCAAGAAAGCTATATGTGAGAAACAATAGAGAAAAGAATATTAGAGAGAAGAAGAATACCTTGAGCTGTTGATTTCCAGAAAAGAAGACCTACAAAATAAGAAAAAAAATAAAAGAAAAAAAATAATTCTAACTAATATACACATACCTTGGCCGTCATGCTTAGTCATAAGAAGGCTCCTCCAAGGGAAAGGACTCCTCTTCATCTACAAAATTCTCAAGAAAAGATTTTAATCTTTGTCCATTTACCTTAAAAATTGTGCCATCCTGTGGATTTTCAATTTCAACTGCCCCGTGTGGAAAAACAGTTTTGACAATGAAAGGACCTGTCCATCTTGATCGTAACTTACCAGGAAACAGATGTAAGCGGGAGTCATAACAAAGAACTTTTTGTGCAGGTTCAAAAGATTTTCTTAGAATTAATTTATCATGCCTAATTTTCATTCGTTCTTTACAAAGTCTAGCATTGTCATATGCATCCCGTCGAATTTCATTCAACTCACTTAGTTGTAATTTTCGAATTAAACCAGCATCTGACAATTCAAAGTTCAATTTTCTAATGGCCCAATATGATTTATGCTCTAATTCAACAGGTAGATGACATGCTTTTCCATAGACTAGCCGATACGAGGACATACCAAGAATAGTTTTATAAGCAGTACGGTAAGCCCACAATGCGTCAGAAAGTTTTAAAGACCAGTCTTTGCGTGATGGATTCACCGTTTTCTCTAAAATTTGTTTAATCTCCCGATTGGCTAACTCTACTTGGCCACTAGTCTGCGGGTGATAAGGAGTTGCAATTCTATGAGTGATACCGTACTTTCGTAATAGGATCTCAAAAGGCTTATTACAGAAATATTTTCCCCCATCACTAATTATGACCTTGGGCATCCCAAATCTAGAAAATATATTTTCTTTAAGAAATTTTAAAACTGGTTTGTGGTCATTTTTCGACAAGGCACAGCTTCTACCCATTTGGACACATACTCTACACCAAGCAAAATGTACTCATATCCAAAAGACGGTGGGAATGGGCCCATGAAATCGATGCCCCACATGTCAAAAATTTCAATAGCAGTAATGGGCTGAAGAGGCATCATTTGCCTACGAGTTAGACTTCCAACACGTTGACATGGGTCACATGTCCTACAGAACTCGTGGGCATTTTTAAATAGTGTAGGCCAATAAAAACCACATTGCAACACTTTAGCTGCCGTTTTCTTGGATGCAAAGTGTCCTCCGCAAGCATTGGCATGACAGAAAGAGAGTACACTTTGTATCTCATGATCCGAAATGCGCCTTCTAAAGATTTGATCATTGCAATACTTGAACAAATAAGGGGCATCATAATAATAACTCCTTACTTCACGCAAGAAATTATTCTTATCATTCGATCCCCAATGCTCCGGCATCCGGTTCGTGACAAGAAAGTTTACAATATCAGCATACCATGGTATAGTAGAAAGTGCAAACAGCTGCTCTTTAGGGAACGAGTCCTTGATGGGCAACTGTGGCACCAAATCATGAACAACTAGCCATGATAAATGGTCAGCAACCACATTCTCTACTTCCTTTTTATCTTTGATAGTGATGTCAAATTCCTGGAGTAGAAGTATCCATCGTATTAAGCGTGGTTTGGCATCTTTCTTATCCAATAAATATTTTAGCGCTGCATGATCTGTAAAGATAACAATAGGAGCACCAAGGATATAAGAGCGAAATTTGTCTAATGCAAATACTACTGCAAGCAATTCCTTCTCGGTGGTGGTGTAATTCATTTGAGCATCATTTAAGGTTTTGCTTGCATAGTAGATGACATATGGCTTATTATCCTTGCGTTGTCCTAGGACAGCTCCTATCGCATAGTCACTAGCATCGCACATGATCTCAAAAGGTAACGAACAATCAGGTGGTCGCACGATGGGTGCAGTGCTAAGCATAGCCTTCAATTTTTCGAATGCCTCTTGACAGGTTTCGGTCCAATTGAACGGTGTATCAAGGGATAGGAGGTTACATAATGGTCGAGCTATGACACTAAAGTCCTTGATGAACCTCTTATAAAATCCAGCATGACCCAAAAATAATCTAACATCTCTAACCGTCTTGGGTGCAGGTAGCTTGGCGATTAGGTCAATCTTAGCTCTATCAACTTCCATGCCCTTCGATGAAACAATATGTCCTAGGACAATTTCCTTTGGCACCATGAAGTGGTATTTCTCCCAATTTAGTATCAAATTCTTTTCCATGCATCGAGCTAAGACTGCTTGTACATGTGACAGGCAATCATCAAATGAATCGCCAAAAATAGAGAAACCATCCATTAACACTTCTAAAAATTTCTCGTTTATTTCTTCAAAAATACTGAGCATGCATCTTTAGAATGTTGCAGGTGCATTACACAACCCGAATGGCATCCGACGGAAAGCGAATGTGCCAAAAGGACAAGTGAAGGTAGTCTTCTCTTGATCCTCAGGTGAAATTTCGATTTGGTAGTACCCGGAATAGCCATCGAGAAAACAATAGAATTTGTGTCCTGCAACTCTTTCCAAAACTTGGTCTAGGAAGGGTAGGGGAAAGTGATCTTTCCTAGTGACCAAATTCAATTTTCGGTAGTCAACACACATGCGCCAACTCGTCGGAACACGAGTTGGAACTAGTTCACCCTGATCATTTTTGACTACCGTCAGACCTGCTTTCTTGGGCACGACTTGAGTAGGACTCACCCACTTGCTATCGAAAATTGGGTAAATAATACCCACGTCAAGCAACTTGAGGACTTCTGCTTTAACCACATCTCTCATCGTAGGATTCAGCCTACGCTGCATTTGCCTTGTGGTTTTGGCATTGTCCTCCAAATATATCCGGTGCGTGCAAATTAAAGGGCTAATCCCCTTCAAGTCGGCAATAGACCATCCTAAAGCTTCCTTATGATTCTTTAGAACACCAAGTAATTTTTTTTCTTGGGAATGATCCAGATCAGATGAGATGATTATAGGAAATGTGTCATCGGATCCAAGAAAGGCATACTTGAGTTCCTTCGGTAAAGGTTTCAACTCGAGCTTAGGTGTTTGTTCATGGGATGGTACTATCCTTGCTTTTCGAGGTGGCAACTGTTCAAATTCCTCTATTCGCGGTCTCCACCCATTGACCATCATAACATCCGAATTATCTAAACCAGGTGGGACCATATCATTAGCAGTACCTTCAGAACACCAATCTATCAAACCATTGTCGGCCGATTCAGTAAATGTTTCTTTTAACAAATATTCTTCCGCAATGGTTTCAACCCATTCAACTTCTTTACTTTCTTCATGATCACTGGGTTGTTTACCTATACTAAAGGCGTTCAGTTCCAAAGTCATATTGCCAAAAGAAAGCTTCATGACACCATTCCTACAATTGATCAATGCATTAGAAGTTGCAAGGAATGGACGTCCTAAGATGACCGGAATCTGAGATGGTGAATTGGAAGCCGGATGTGTGTCCAGTACGATAAAATCAACAGGAAAATAGAACTTGTCTACTTGGACTAACACATCTTCAATAATCCCTCTAGGGACCTTCACTGACCTGTCAGCTAATTGTAAGGTCACAGTTGTTGGCTTCAACTCGCCCAAACCGAGTTGCTCATATACCGTATATGGCAACAAGTTCACACTCGCTCCTAAATCTAGTAATGCTCGCTCAATCCTAAAATTGCCAATGATGCACGAGATAGTTGGGCAACCTGGATCCTTATATTTAGGAAGAATGTTATGCTGTAAAATTGCACTCACATTTTCAGCCAGAAATGCCTTCTTCTTGACATTTAAACGACGCTTGACAGTGCACAAATCTTTCAAAAATTTTGCATATGAAGGCACTTGTTTGATTGCATCAAGAAGAGGTACATTGATTTTTACTTGCTTAAAAAGCTCAAGAATTTCAGAGTTTGGTTCAAGCTTTTGCAACGGCTTTAATCTTTGTGGAAATGGTGCAGGAAAAGGACATTCATTTTTTCAGTAGATGTTGGTGCTTCAGTTTCTTCATTATCCTTTTCTTTTGTCTTGGGAGGGTCAGAATCAGGTATGACTTGTGTTTGTTCTGGGACTGATCGGTCAATAATCTTTCCACTTCGCAATGTTATTATACTCTTTGCTTGCTCTTTATGCGAAGTTGAAGATGATGCATTACTACCGCCGTAGACTTGAGGATTAGGTTGTGGTTGAGCTGGTAGCTTACCCTTCTCTTGAGCACTTAAAGCAGTGGTCAGCGTTGTCAGTTGATTTCTTAATTCATCATTGATTTTAGCTTGGCCTTGCATGAAAGATTGCAAAGTTTCTTCGAGATTGGATTTTTGAGGGGGTGCGTGTGCATAATGAGGTGGCGGAGGTGGAGGAGTTGGGTTATATACTTGTTGAGGTTGGTCATTCCTCCACCTGAAATTTGGATGGTTCTTCCATCCAGGGTTCTAAGTACCCGAAAATGGATTATTGAAAGATTTTTGATATGTATTCATAACATTAGCCTGATCGTGCAAGACTTTCTTGAATGCGGGTATTGTGGGGCAATCAGTGGTGAGATGGCCAGGCATCTCGCAAATCCTACAACACTCGCTGTTATGTTCTACGGTCTTGACGGGTTCAATCCTTCTAAGTTCAATTTCCTCTACCTTCCTAGTAAGGGCTGCCATTTTAGCTTGAATATCATCTTGAGTACTAAGGTTATAAAGGCCCCCATGTCCAATGTTAGTAGGCTTAGGCAAAGGTTTATTCACTCTATCTCCTGTATCCCATAATTGTGCAGTCTCTGCGAGAGAGTCTAAATAGTCCCATGCCTCATCGGGTTGCTTTTCCAAAAATAGACCATTGCACATAGTCTCTATAAATTGTTTTAATTGTGGAGACAATCCCTCGTAAAAGAAACTAATGGTTCTCCATGTTTCAAACCCATGATGAGGACAAGAGAGTAGCAAATCTTTAAATCTCTCCCAGCATTCATAAAATGTTTCATGGTCTTTTTGTTGGAAATTACTAATGTGCCTTTTCAAAAAATTAGTCCTTTGTGCTGGAAAAAACTTTTTTAAGTATTCTCTTTGCATATCATGCCATGTTCCTAACAATCTTGGTCTCAAGGAGTTCAGCCATGTTTTGGCTTTATCCTTCAAGGAAAAAGGAAACAAGGTTAATTTAAGGACATCTTCCGATACATTTGGCACTCTAAATGTGATGCTAATTTTCTCAAAATCCTTAAGGTGAAGATAAGGGTTCTCGGATTCCATTCCATGATACTTTGGCAGCAATTGAATTACTCCTGGTTTGATTTCAAAGTGTCCTACATTTTCAGGAATAATCATGCATGAAGGTTGACTAGTCCTAGTGGGATGTAAGTATTGTCGAAGTGTCATAACTGGGGGTCTACCTTCATTACCATGGTGACTTCCTACATCATCATCAGCCATCTCACAAGATCTGAGATTTTGCGAAAAAGTTTCAATAATGTGATCTAAGGAATTGTCAAAAGGTTGTCGACTCAGACGTCCAGTGTTGTCCCTATTCCAACCTAGCATACAAAATTTCAGAGTTTATTTATTTGTTTGTTTTTTTTTTATTTTTTTATTTTTTTTAATGATTACCCTTGATCTTTTCTTAAAGTTCTTATCAATTTTCAAGTAGCAACAAGGGTTAATGAGATATGATGATAATAAAATTCTGATTCTAAACAAAAAAATTAAACACAGAAAATTCAAAGCAGACAGCAGCAAAGCTTATATTAATTTAATGGTCGTAAAAGTATCAGAATATCAATCAGACCGTTCAGATGAAAGAAACATGTGTCCTACAGCAGCCGACGAAATTTGAGTGCAATCAGACGGTGGATTACTCAGCTATCAGAGTTTGATGTAGACTGTGCAGGGAATAAAAAAAACAGCAATAAAGATTTTTTTTTTTTGAAAGAAAAAGACTAAATACTAAGATACTGATTAAATCTAAAATTATACTAATAAATCAGTCATTCCCCGGCAACGGCGCCAAAAACTTGATGCAAAAATAAAATTGTTCTCCCAAGTGCAGGAGAATCGTACAAGTAGTAAAATCTCGGGAGTCCGAGGTCGAATCCTCAGGGAACGAAATTTATAGATTATTAGCGTAATTTTTAGATTAATTAATTAAATAAATTTGTGGATTAAAATGATGTTTTGATTTTCAGAAATTAAATGCAGAGAATAATAAACACAATTCAATGAAATAAAAATGGTAGGGATCTGGAATCCCCCTTGATGATGTTGCATCCAAGGAATAAACTCTATGGTTCTTGATTAAAGATTAAATGTAGGATAGATCTAATCATGGTATATATTTCATGAACATATGAACTCAATTTCTAAGCATTCATCGTGCTTTCTACGTCTACGACGAATCAAATACTAAAGCAATCCATATATCAATAATCATAATCCATTAAAGATCTATCTACGAAATAACTACGCATGGATCAAGAACATGTCAATAAATATAAATCATTGAAAGCAAAAGTTTAGAG